>NC_132921.1:54004728-54315978 GCF_047675955.1 Chlorocebus sabaeus
AATCTAAGTAAGTAACATGGTTAAAATGAGTTGGTGTTAAATCCAGAAACTGAATTCACATTTTTAAATTTCAGCTAGATATCAAGTACAACTTACACACTACTGAGAAGTTACCATCTAATACTGCACATGCTATTTACTGTTATGAAGTAAATATTTTTCAAGTTATATAAGTTTTTTGCAATGTTGGCTTTTTTAAAACTTTGAGTGATCGAAATCTGGAAGAATAAATTCAGAGATATTTCCTTTCAATTATGATATTTCTGCATGATTTGGTAACATGTCTTTTTGGAACACAAGTTTTGACTATAGGAGATCTGATATTTGTTTTCAACCTGCTGATTTCTTGACTGATCTTACCCAAGTGGCATAACCTGCTGCTTGAGTTTCCTCATCTGAAAAACAGAGATAAGAATAGTCTCTTGCTGTTACCATTAGGGTCAAAATGTGAGTAGCTTTAAAGCCTTGATATAGGGAAGAATCAAACCACAGTAAGACTATCACAAGACATAGTAACTCTAACCTGAGCTGGCACATGAGTTACTTGCCCTCTATTGCCCAGACAATTTTGTCCCACAAGTCACAACTGTTACTTAAAGCTTGACTTTTTCAAAAGTCAAAGTCATCTGTTATGTTCTGCAGCAATCCCACTCGTATTCATTCTCTGGAATTTTAAGATCAGAAATAGAAACAGGTGGGTAGAGGAGAGTACAGCTGCATTATTAGTAACAAAGTTGGCTGTGCATTCTACCATCCCCAGGCCCTTCTCTGTCCCAACGCCATTCTTTGTCCAGCATCTATACACTCAAATATACAGCATCTCTATACTCAAACAGGCAATTAACTATGAGATCATTTGACATGTGACAACTTATGTGCTCAGTCTGCAATATGCATGATTGATATATGTGCTCCTTTTACTTAGAGAGTTTAGAGTCAAATGGGGGAGACAATAGTAATGTGTGAAACAGCAAAAAGTTGCCCAGGAATAAATTCTAAGACTCTAAACTAGGTGAAAACTGATGTAGTCATTATCAAGTATATCTTGTTATTAGGTACTAGGACAAACTATGTTGTTAACCATCCTACTCCATCCCTTTGAGTTAGTACTACTCATATTATTCTGTGCAATTACCCTGTTCTCCATTGACACTTCTTATGTCTACGAATACACTTAAGATCTTCCCAACTTTCTAATTTTTAAATTAAATTAAAATAATTTTAAAATACACCTTGAGCTATTATCATTTTTTTCTTTTCACAAGTTTCTAAGATGAAAATTCTAGACACCAACAGACTTGACAGCTTTCTTTTATTGCAAATATTTTTAACACCCAAATTTCTATTTAAAATGAAATGTACAGATAATAACCTTTGTATACTGTATATGTACTTTAGAATAATCAACACAAAGCCATACATGTAATATAAATGAAAAATAACAAAAGTACTTTATAATAAAATAATATACATTTTAGTTTGATAATGGTTACACATGACTATTCATAGAAAATACAATGAAATAATATGATGCTTACACCTGTACATAGAATATTTATTAATGCAGCCACTACAAATAAAGACTGATACAAATGTGTTGCACGGAAGTCTTAAACATTAACATTGCTATTGGGGTTGTGTTTTTTCTGAAATGGTGAACACTTCTTGGCAAACAGAGTAACATCTTCTGTTGGTTTACATGATGGTTGCCTTTCTGGAAAATATCATGCATATATTGAAACTGTACAAAACCATTTTTTATTTATATATTACATGGAGTAAGGTGTTAAAGCTCAAAGGTTTTCTTTTTTTGGTTTGGTTTTCTTTTTTAACTTTGTGAATATCCAACAGATATTTTAGAGTCTGGTCATAATATAAAATAGTTTTTAAATTTTAGAGAAATTAAGTAGAAAAAAATATACTTCCAATTTTGCTCATAAGAGTATATTTCACTCAATTTTTAAAAACTGTGAACAGGTCAAAAGAAAAATAAGGTTTTTTGGACTCTGAAAATCAAAACAGAAAGTATCAGTGTTTTAAGCAAAAAGTCATAAAAACATTACTTCAGTCCTTTGTTAGTCCATGCAATCAACTCTTGTTTCACTCAGTATTGGGCTAGCAGTCCTTATGAATATTTTACGAATATGTTAGTTTTTATGAGAGTCCTAGAAGCTTTTTTTCTCTCTATTCCAATGGCACAATCTCAGAATTTATCAGAGACCTGCATTCAAGAAAACTCACCATAGTCTTATAGCTGTTTATAAATTGCCTTTTAAAAAGGACAAAAACAAAACAACGAATGTCTGTGGTGACAAGAATCTTAGAACAGCCACAGGTAAACGTGCAATTAACAAGAAAATATCTTTGGCACACAATTATTTGACATGAAAATTGTAATTATTACTGGTAACATGTACTGAGACATATCATATATTGAAACATAATACGATATCAGACATATGATACCATAGGAATCTGACACAACTTTGGAATATAGATTGAAAACACATTCATATAAATGTAACTCAAAGGAAGTTAAATATCATTTTCTATTTGACAATGCTTTGTATAGAATTTTAATATAGCAAATAAGCCAAATATACCTCTTTTGGGCTTCAGAGGAATAAATACTTAAAAGTTAACGAGGTCAAAGAAAGACATAATTTAGAATTTGATTTTACAATGTTTGTCAATGTCAAAGGTTTAAAATGATTGATATCACAAAATAGGATCACAAGTCATTTACTTAGCCAAAGTGATAAATCAAAGAAAATTTCAAAAATGCAAAAATCTTTGCTATGATAGAGGGAAGGTTCAGCTTTCCGAAGGAGAACCAATAAAGACCACATGGGGCCCACTGAATCTATTTCTTCTGTCTCCTCTCTTTTTCTTTCTGTAGTTTATTCAAATGGTAAACAAAAATCTTTTGTTATCTTTCAATATTACACAAAAAACTTTTTTTCCATAAAAATCTTGTTTAAAAGGAAAAATCAAATTTTATCTTAGCATTAGTATAAAGTGAACATTAAACCTAATTTTTAGTAAGACTTTTTAAACAAATCTATCCAGTCTTAATCAATTTGACCATAAGGTAAGATTTTCATAAACCTCTTATAATACTTTACAATTTTTTTGTTATAGAGCAGAGAAATGCTCTAAGAAAACCTTGTTATTCATGCACATGGGCCCAGAATCTCGACCTACATCAATGTGCTTTTCTTTTAATGTTCAATGCATTAAAAAACTAAATAATTTCCTTTAATTTTTAGCCAACTTGTTCATAAACAGAATTCATTTATAAGATTAAATTTTACAAACTGTTTACAACTTCCTTAAACCTTTAGTTTAAACCTATCTTTTTTTTTTTTTTCACTTAAAGCAATCCTTAAATCCTTGAAACCAGTCAATTATAAAAATCACATTTTCATGCTTTTGTCAACAGCACATAACTTTATTTTTAGTATAAGCAATTTTAATTATGTACCAAATGTAGAGCCTGGGGCACTGGATAGAACTGTAAGTAATGTCTGACTCTTTCCAGCATGGCTAGGGGGCATGGATAACCTCACATGTCCCCAGGCCTTACCTACAATCTCAAGGCTATAAAGGAGGCAAGTGAGGAGCAACTATCAAAAGTCACAGAAGGAGTTTATAAACTTAAAGCACCCAAGCTGCCTAATTCAGTATCTGACCTGCCTAGGAAAGTCCAAATGTCTAAATTTTAAAGATTTTTGTCAATAATTATAAAACGATTTTTATTTACTAAAGATTATTAAAGTCACTTGAGCTAAAAGGCATTTTAGTTTCTATTTTTCTGACAAAATATTTTATGTAAGTGCTTATTTTTTTTTAAGCCAATTAATTAGAGTACCTTTATATATTTCGGTAGGGAAACATCGCACACTCAACCTACACAGACAGAAAGAAGATTTCTCAATTGCTAGTTTTAAGCTTCTCTTCCCCATTTTAGACCATCAGTCTCTTGAATACCTGCTTCCTGCCATAAGCAATTCTCAGCTGGGCAACTCTAAATCTGCATTTCTAAAGAAACAATCTTAAGTGAAACAAGATATAGAATTTATATTTTATGCAAACAATGGAAAAATGGTGTGAGTGAAAGTTCAGGTGTGATGGACAGGAAAAGCAGATACCCTGATGTATGAACATTTCCTTAAAGAAGTAAGTTAATTGAATTACTGGCTTCAGGATAGAGTCTTTTAAGTAATAGGGCCACGAAAACATACAGTTTTTAGGGCCTAAAAGGCAAGCACAGCTGGATGGCAAAACAGATACTAAAAATCAAGGATCCCATTTTTACATCAAATCCTGGATCCCCAAAATGAGAGGAACACTAGGAGACCAGACATGTAATGCTTTCACCATGTATTTCATTGCAAGGACATTCCTCTGAGGCTAGCAGCCAACCCAAGGCCAATCAGCTCGTTCCCCATAGGAGTGTTATCTCTCAGTGAGGGTATAAGGACATTTCTGTACCTTCTAGGTTACCAAAAGCATGCTTTTCTGATTTAAATTGCCAAGAGCTGAGTATCCCCCCTATAATTGCCATTAGCAATCCCAAAAGTTGTATCTCCTGACTATTACAAATCATGTCTAAAAGTTCTTTTATAATGTAAAGAAGTTTCTAGTTCACTTAAAAGTCAAAAAGATTAGATATAAGAGGAAGGAGGGACAAATAGAGGTAAATGGAGAATTGGGCAGAATTCTGTTGACTGAGAAGTATTTACAGAGGGAGAGAAGGGGCTTTAAAACAATGTCTTTACCCATATATCCCAATTATCAGCCTTAATTAACTTGTTTTAACTGCAGAGCCTTTAAAAATTCTTTTAAATTTTTAATTACCAGACTTTAGCCAGGACAGCTGGTATTTCTGGCTTTTGAACTTTACCAAAGGTAACCTCCTATGTTAAATTATAAAAACTTTAACTATGGTTATGAATTAACCAAGGATACATGAGGTGTCTCCAGAGACGGCAAGCAACTTTTACAATATTGAGAATCACCTGAAAGGTAGCTCAAAAAAAGGAAAATTTAATACAGGAAATCAGAAGTTGTCACACTAATACCAAACCAGAAAAGCATCATTTCCTGAGCTGAGAATCGAACCCAAGTTGCCATTGTGAAAGGGCCAAGCTTTAGCTACTGAGCTTACCACATGGAGCAGTTACCATTGTTCTTCCCAGGAGTCTAGGGTACTCATTTTCAAACTTGCAAAGGATTTTAACTGTTTAAGAAAATTTTTTAGGCTAGCCATTACATGTACCTGAAAATTGCCACCCTCCAGTTAGCTGAGATCAAGAGAAAGTACTCCCATACAGTCACAAAGTCAAGTTTTCAAGGATATAAAACAAGATGAGAGGAAAATCTCTTTGCATTTTTATTTCAGGGATATGTAGCAAAACTTGTAACTGACCGATCTGCAGGGTTGGCTCACACGGCAGGCTTACAGGGGTACTAGCTATCCTATCCTGTGGTACCCCTCTTTATAACAGAATGACACAGAAAGACAAATATATAGCACAAAGGACACCAGATTTGCTAAGCCTAAGACGAGGCTCACAGATCCACTTTCCTATTAATCAAAACCTTGCAGAGGAGACAAACAGTGATTTTTGCCATTCACTCAACCTGTTTGCACAGAAAGAGACAGGACAGAAGTCTGGTTGATAAGACATTCTTGCCCTTTTGCCAGCATGCCAGGTTTCTAGGTTCCCTTTCTCGACAGCTTCTGGAAGAATACGGTGGCTTTTGATGACCCTGCTTCCTGCACCATAGCTGTGGGGATCAAGTTGTGCTACAAAAGAAAATCACCTTTTTCCATTGTATTGAACAATAGGCAAAAGTCCCTCAATGTTATAAAAAGCTGCCCAACAGGCTGCATAGTGGAACTGAATTAGCATTTCCCATTCCAGCCAGAGCAAAACACATGTGATGAAACATAGACATTAGTCACCTTGCTCAGTGCCCAAATATCAACCTGGCAAGGCTCAAACCTCCGCATATTGATCCCTATAATCTTGGATCCACCCAAAGTGGGGAGAGATGACCTCTAACCAGGAGTTTTAAAGGGCAGTCTCTGGGCAAGATGGAAGAGCAGATGAATCCCTTAATTAGGCCTACTGAGCTTCCTAAAGGGCTCACTGAATATGACCAAGCAGACAAACTAGGAGAGCCTTCTGAACTTCATCAGCAATTCCCTCAGAGATCTCTTCTCCATAAAGAAACACACACAATGAAGCAAAGACAAACAGAAGGCCTTTTAAACCAAGACTGCAAACCAGATTCCACACAAGAAGCGTATTCCTCCAAACAAGTTCCCTATTCTCTGTCCAATTGTGGAGTAATCTCCTCAAACCAAGGCCCTTTCTACAGTCTAGGAAGAGTCAAGCACTCACCATGACAGGTCTAGAGAGCCAGTCAGTCCCTATAAGAGGGCTACAGTTCCTCTAGAGAGGCCAGCAGATCAGGAGAAGGCAGGGGATGTTGGCAGTCCCTGCAATACTCACCAAACCATGTTATGAAACATCTTCCAGGATTATTTCTCCACTGCAATTAAATCTATGCTCTGTGGGTTGACAGTACCTCACCAGTAGAGACAGTACTAGAGGTAGCCCTTAATCTAAAAGAACTAAGCAGCTGCTTGGGTTGGCCTCCACATCCACTGCTGGTGAGTGGCTGCTGAACTGTGGCAGATAGCTACAAGGGGCTATCCCAGACAAGCTCCCACATTTGCAACCACCTAATGGGTTCTTCTTGCCTCCTGATCCAATAAAGCCAATTTATCAAGACATGGGAATTACAAAAGAGAAAGAGTTTAATACATGTAGAGCTGGCTAAACAAGAGAAGAGAGTTATATTATTACTCAAAGCAGCTTCCCCCAAAACTTGGAAGCCAGGTTTTTAAAAAAATAATTTGGCAGGCAGGAGCTAGAGTAGGGGAATGCTGATTGGTTGGGTCGGGGATGAAATCATAGGAAGTCCAAACTGTCCTCTTGTGTTAAGTCAGTTCCTGGGTGGAGGTCACAGGACAAGACATGTCAGTTTACTGGTCTAAGTGATGACAGCTGATTCATCAGAATGCAAAATATATCTAAAAAATATCTTTAAAAGGTCTAAAAAATGTCTAAAAAATATCTAAAAAATGTCTAAAAAATATCTCCATTGCCAATCTTAGGTTTTACAATAGTAAAAATTGTATCCTTAGGAACAATTGGGGAAGTTAAAAATCTTTTGGTCTCTGGATGCATAACTCTTGAGCTATACTTTCTAATCTTGTGGCTAATTTATTAGTTTTACAAAGGCAGTCTAGTCCCCAAGCAAGGAGGGGAATTGTTTCAGGGAGAGAAAATGGTCACCTTTGTTTTAAGACTAAATATAAACTAAATTTCTCCCAAAGTCAGTTTGGCCTACAGCTAGGAAAGAACAAGGGCAGCTCGGAGGTTAAGGGCAAGATGGAGTGAGTTAGGTCAGATCTCTCTCACTGTCATGATTGTCTCACTGTTATAGTCTTTATAAAGGCAGTTTCAATTTTAATGTTTTGTCTTAGGGATTTGTGAAGATAATAAATGGAGTTAGGCACCACAGTCTTAAAAATGTGGCCACATTAGATTTAATTTTCGTGTCAAACCTGCTGTTACTATGAGAAGAGTACCAGTATTTTCTCTTACTCATTTTAACCTACTAGTGATCAAAGAATTCTTTGTGCACAAAAAATATTCCATTGCTGTCTATTGTGCTTTTCAAAAGCTCCATGTCGAAATGTTCAATAATTTTTATTACAACAGGAAAAATATGAATAACTAGGTGGCAATTTTAATGTCTAATTTTTAATTAGCCACAAAACAAAAATTTTACTTTTTCTCTCCCTTTGTTCAGTCAGTCTTCTCAGACATATCTTTAGTAAGTTGAGCTAGAGTATCCTGCAGTATATTTATACTTGCAAATGTCTGCCACATATCCTTTTTGCTACATCCAATAGACCCTCAATTAAATTTACAATCTGTAACAGTTTTTGATACTATTTTTATGTAATACATTCCTAAATTTAGAACAGCATTTGACATACAAACCAGTCTTTAAAAACCAACAAAATATAAAAATAAACCTGAATAAAATTCAATTTGTATTAGTTCCCTGAATTTTTTACCAGTAAATCCTCTTTTCAATATTAGTTGCCACTCTTAATGATGTGATAGATATTATTAAGGATCTTGGTGGTATTTTTGAAGTAGAATCATTTTTAATATAGAAACTAAATATTATTATTTTATACAAAATGCTTTTCCAATATTTTTCTTGAAGATGGACACTCTCGGTTTATTTTTTTCCTCAATTTTGATACAGACGTTGTAAGAATATATACCTTTTCTTGTAATTCTGTTATAAGAAGAGTGATAGTGTAAGCTGTGATGATACACTGCGCCTAACATGCGGCGTGAACTAGAGAAAATGTCACTTTAGTAGCAGTAGCTGCTATTCAGCTCCAGGTGATTGTTGTCCAGTATAAACATTGCTCTTGTACTTGTCATATCTTCTAATTTTCCACCAAAATCTAGAAATCAGGACTTTGGTATGTAATCTCTCATTTAAAAAAAATACCAAATTTCAAATTTTAAAAATTAAAGCAAAACGCTACAGGTTAAATGATACATCTCTTTTGACAAGTCTATAACCTTCAGATCAGCAGTTTTGACCTCTGGTATAGATGCACTGAGATTTTTCTTAGTTATGATACATTGGCCTTTCAAGGGGAGATTCTGTGGAAATAAATTCTCAAAGTTGTCTTGTGTTATTTCCTTCCAGAACAGATATTTCTTTGGTAAAATTCATTGGCTGAGTAAAACTAAATATAAAGCTTAATGGATATGTAGCAACTTTTTAAAAATAGGGTGACTTCTTCACTAAAACAGACTTCTGATGCACAGCTTAGCATCATTTGCAAGCATAATGGGCATCTTTATTTTTCTAAATCAGGCCCTTAAGAATGATATTCAATAATGGGAGAATCACTCCATTCTTCATTTACAAGTTAATTAGCATAACAAAGCTGCTTAATGTGAGAGTTCACAAAGCTCTGATTATTGCATTAATGCTTACCTTTTACAATGAGACTTATTTTAGCAAACAATTTCTATAAGAAAATTCCTCTGTCTTTCTTTAGAAATATTAACTCTTCAGATACTGTCATCTTACTGCAGAAATGTAAGTTCAGAATAACAGTATGGCATTTGCTAGGAGTCGGTGTATGGAGAGAGGCACAAGGTCTCTACTTCATTAAAAAAATTTATAAGTGATACCTGTCATGGTTGGTGCTATAGTGAGATGTTCAGATCTTACATTGCCTTTTCATCCTACAACCAACCCAGGATTACCTTCCTCTCACTTAGCCTTTTGCTGGTTAACTAATAATTCCTATAATTATCATTAATAATTCCTCAGGCTATAATTTTAATACTTCCTTTAGTTATCGCTTTAATAATTTCTATATTTATAATTACAAAGTGCTTAAAAAATTCAATAATGTTTCATTAGCTGTGTTTGTACACATAAAATACTCAAATCATTTAAGTTTATGTTGACTAATGTGTGGTTCAGGATTCAGGCTTTTTTTCTTGCAATTTTTTTGGGGAAATGGAAAATCTTGAAACAGAGTCCAAAGGTAAACCCAGTGTTAATGACTTGACATCCATATTGTCAATGGCAAATAATTCTAGTTATTTAATGCCCATATTAACACTTTATATCATCTTCATGTGTCTAGATTTGAAGTCACAAAATTGGGGAAGAAAACACTGTCCATTTAAAATAATTTATTTGAATCTGACTTTGAGATCGTATCTGACTTGCCAGAAAATTTCATATCCTTTGTTATGGTCACTGTCCTCCTTTCCCTAGGGTCATAAAAGAATTTAGGGGCTGGGCACGGAGGCTCACGCCTGTAATCCCAGCACTTCGGGAGGCCAAGGTGGGTGGATCACGAAGTCAGGATTTCAAGACCAGCCTGGCCAAGATGGTGAAACCCCGTCTCTACTAAAAATACAAAAACTTAGTTGGGTATGGCATCTCAGCTACTCGGGAGGCTGAGGCAGAGAATTGTTTGAACTCGGGAGGCAGAGATCGTGCCACTACACTCCAACCTGGGCAACAGAGTGAGATTCCATCTCAAAAAAAAGAAAGAAAGAAAGAAAAAGAGAGAGAGAGACAGACAAAGAGAAGGAAGGAAGGAAAGAAAAAGAAAGAAAGAAAGAAGAGAGAGAGAGAGAGAGAGAGAGAGAGAGAGAGAGAGAGAAAGAAAGAAAGAAAGAAAGAAAGAAAGAAAGAAAGAAAGAAAGAAAGAAAGAAAGAAAGAAAGAAAGAAAGAAAAGAAAGAAAGAGAAAAAAGAATTTAGGAAACTTGTCTGGATATGGGAGAAGTAGGGAAAACCCTCTAATCATTATGCCTTCAGGGATATTATCTTTTTCTAAGCCTATACGGTCATTTACATACAGTCACTTAAAAGCATATCACCATGGATGTCAAAGGCCTCCTTTCTGGGAAGACTATGACGAGACTAGCAACCAGTCCTCTCATAGACCTCATCTTCACCAGGGGGTTCCTCCAGGGACAGGACTCTTCAAGCCCTATCTCCTTCTACTCCCATTCAGCACACCCTAAATCCAGCTCCCTTTAACATCATCCCATCCAGGAATAAGGCATCTGGAAAACAAAGCCTAGAAAAATAAGAGTGTCTAAGAACAACTTGTGTTTCAGCTGAACAACAAAAATCCTTTAAGCTGAGAATTTACACAGAACCTGGACTCCTTAATGGAAGCAGGTAGAACAAACAGAAATTATAACCTCCAGAATCATCTCATTGCACTATTTCTTTAAAAAATAATGATAGGTATCTTTCTTTCTTTATTATTATTATTATTATTATTATTATTATTATTTTTGAGACAGAGTGTCTCTCTGTTGCCCAGGCTGGAGTGCAGTGGCAGGATCTCGGCTCACTGCAACCTCTGCCTCCAGGGGTTCACGCCATTCTCCTGTCTCAGCCTCCATATTAGTTGGAACTACCGGCACCCACCACCACGCCCAGCTAATTTTTTGTATTTTTAGTAGAGACGGAGTTTCACTGTGTTAGCCAGGATGGTCTTGATCTCCTGACCTCGTGATCCACCCGCCTCAGCCTCCCAAAGTAGTGGGATTACAGGCATGAGCCACCACGCCAGGCCTAGTTTCCTTAATAGTAATGATAATGCCATATAACAGTTAATATTATATGATCCAACTTATATCAATGTAGGCTACTAAACAAAAATTTCCTAATCCTAAAACTATTCCACAGAAGACATATGCCAATGTTTAATTGGCTCACAAATTCATATTCAAATGAGGAGGTTGCAGGGTTTAGAGATTTGGATTTAGAATTGGCAGAATTTGACTAATTCTTGTCCAGGCTATCGATTATACACGTTTGGATAAAACACCTAATCCCACAGTTGTCAAATTGTATGTTGTGACCACGCAATTGTTTTGTGAATCTATACCCCACAGTATTTTGCCTTCATTCCGAAACTATAAAATGACTTATGTATAGTAGCATTTTTCAGATGCTTATAAATTCTCCTGTGATTGGTAAAATTCAAATTTATGGAAAATAATTAATGAAGGCATGATAGCTTTCTTCATTATGCATTTTTAAAATCTACGAATAATGAAAGTCAAATTACATTGAGAGAAAAAATTGTCTGACTTTTTTTGACATTAAAAGTAGATGAGGAAGGCCAATGCTTATACTGCAACAGCTTTTAAAAAGCCAAGATATTAGAAAATGATATCACTTTCTTTTTTTTCTGAGATGGAGTCTCTCTCTGTTTCTAGGCTGGAGTACAGTGGCGCAATCTCAGCTCACTACAACCTCTGCCCCCCGCATTCAAGCAATTCTCCTGCCTCAGTCTCCCTAGTAGCTGGGACTATAGGCATGCACCACCACGCCCAGGCTAATTTTTGTATTTTTAGTAGAAATGGGGTTTCACTATGTTGATCAAGATGGTCTCGATCTCTTGACCTAGTGATCTGCCCACCTCAGCCTCCCAAAGGGCTAGGATTACAGGCATGAGCCACCACGCCCGGCCGAAATCACATTTTAAAAGTCATCAAAGAGCTGTGAGAGCAATGAGTACTCGGTGAACTATAATTCTAGAGAAGAGAGAATCGCTCCAGATGAACTGATGACTGCAGGAGGTTTTAGTTCTTAGAACATTTGCTGATTCTTGGTGTGGACTAAGGATCAGCCTTAACCTGGGCAGGACTCTGCTGGGAGTAAAAGTGGAACCAGGAAAGCTATTGCTCTTCCGTAAGACTGGGATGGTAAATCGGAGACTTGAGAAAACTTAAATATAGGAATATGCTCTGAGTTCTGGTGCACTGGGATAGTATGAAGAGCTCAGCTGAACTCTTCCTAAAAACAACTCCTTCAAACTTTTAATGATCAGGAAAACACACACACACACACACACACACACACTAAAGAGAGGGAGTGTGTACTTCATTATGTGGTTGGGCACACCCACACATTTTTTTCCAATTTTGAAACTGCCTAGGACAAAAGACTGGATAGCTAAGCTGAAAACCACTGAAGGTGCAAATGATGTATCCTAGTGTTTTAAAGTGCAGGTGACAAATACCACGGAAGGGCCTTGTCCTACAACACAGTAGTTTTGTCAAAACCGCCATCCAGTTCCAACCCCGCACACTTCCTGCCTGGATTGAAGGGATCACTCACTTCCCATCCTAGCTGCCTAACCACAAAAGGAAGATATCCGCTCTGGTGGAAGACAACACTATCTGAATCCTCTAAGATTCTTTTAGGCACAAAGTCTCAAGTAATATAAGAAGTAAATAGAATTCTTAACAGGAAACAAAAGACAATAGAAACAGAACATACATGATCCTGTGAATAATAGTCATCAGACAAGGTCACCAAAATAGATATATTTAGTGTGCTCCAAAAAATAGAGGAAAAGATGAATAACATAAGAAGAGAAATTGAGGATTTCACTCCTGAAATAATTTGTCCAGCTTTACTGGTTAAAAATAAAAAGAGAATAAATAAACAAGAAGGAAGGAGGAAAAAAGGAAAGAAGGAGGGAGGGAAGGAAGGAAAGAAAAAGAGGGAAGGAAGGAAGAGGGGAAGAAGAAAGAGAGAAGGAAGGAAGAAAAAAGGAAACAAGGAAGGAAGAAAGGAGAAAAGGAAAGAGGGAGGAAGAAGAAAAGGAAGAAAGGAAGGAAAAGAGGAAGAAAAAAGGAGGAAGGAGGGAAGGAAGGAAGAAAAGAAGGAAGGAAAGGAGGAGAGAGGGAGGGAAGGAACAAAAGGAAAGAGGAAGAAAAAAGGAGGAAGGAAGGAAGGAAGGAAGGAAAGAAAGAAAAGAGAAGGAAAGAAAGAGATAGGGACTATGTGCTTCATCTTGCAGAAATGTTTGGATCTCATGCTGAGTAACTTCCATTTCCATCCTTATGCACTCTCCAATATTCTCCATCTGCTCTTTGCCTTAGAGTGACTTCCACAGAAACCATCAGCTGAGCTCCCTTAAAATCTCGACTGACTTTGATGGTTGGCATTACCTGGAATGCATTAGGTTTGATCACTAGGGTGTTCCTACAGACAGTGCACATCCACTTTTACTTTTCATGATCTCTAACCTCCATCCCCTCCTGGGAGGGGTTTTAAATGTTTCCTAGTTATCCCTCCCACCATGCAATTTAATAATAATATAATTTAAAATTTAACTTTTTCTAGGGCCTCAGTTCTAGTGATGAGAAACTATTTCAATAACCATTCAATCCCAGTTGTGGTTGTGGATTCTCCCTGTTGCAGCCCCAGGATGCTTCATCATCCCTTGCTGTGCTGCCAATTATCTTATTAAAAATTCTCATATCATTGGACATATGAATGACAGATCTGAATTATTGCATCATGTTATTAAGTATTAGAAGAGTGCACTTACAAAAAACAATGACCCTGCATGGCATTCAGTAGTTACCCAGGACCCTGTGAGATTACATTTTTTAACTTTGAATGAGAGTTGGAAGTATAGTGGCCTCTGTTCAGAACTTTTGTAAAACATAAGGCCGATCATGCAATTCCTCTGTTTTAATTTCTTCAAAGCACCCATCCCAACTCTATCAGGATTAAATTCAAATCCATTTCCTTTATATTTAGAAAGAAACATAACCAGACTACTTCTTGGCCCTCTGAATTTATTTTGCAATATTTTTTGTATTAGTTATTCAGAATGACATCTACTTCACTTCCTCAAGTGTCTCAGACAATGCTGTCATTCCTACATAAAAGGTTTTCAAATCCTCCTTTCCCTGTCCTGTGCCTGAATAATTTCTTTTTGTCCTTCAAAAGTCAACTCACTTGCTCCAGGAAGCCTTTTGGTTCCCTGCACCCCATCACATCTATTGTTTCCCATCTACTAATATCAGATCCTGTATACATGGCTATTCCAGCATCTATTACAGTTTGTCACTTTGGGTTTATCGTCTACATTCTCACTAGCTTATTAATTCCTTGCTTTGGGGACTCTATCTTAGTTGAATTACCTATGCTTAGCACAATCACTGTCATACAAGAATAGTTTCATAGATGTTGAGTCGGTTGCACAAGTGAAAAAAGAGACTAATAAATTGCTTAAAACTCTGAAAATATGAAAATAGACCAATCCTCCTTCACAAATTTCATGAACAGAAATCAATCTCAAGGCTTCTTTGTCCTATTTTGCCCAGATTCCTCCGAAGTACAGTACAAGCATATGACATTCCTAGGCATTGACTTGTTCATGAAAAGGTTCTACCCTGAATTCTCACCTCTTTTTCTATCTATTGAATTAGGCTGACAACCTAAATTTAAACACCATAATTTCCTTCTGTCTTTGTATTTTAAAGCACAGTGCTTTGTCATAGGTGGGGCTGCTTAGGAGTAGAGTCTGATGCTTTGAGATTTGATTGATTGAGCAGTGCTTTCATTAAGGATAATTTTGAGGGAGCAAAGAAAGCCAAGTGTGGGCACAAGGCGAGGGTAAATGTGTGGCAGTGAAAATAAAGGGTTCAGTCTTTCCCACGGGGAGCTCTGAACCTTGGGTTGCCTGTCAGAGAATTTCAAATCAAGGTGAGGGGCTCGGGTCTTTGTACTCTACATTTCCAGTCACTGATTGTGAATTGCCCTGGGGAAGGGGTATCACCTTAGGCAAGGAAGCTCCCTTTGATGAGGAACAAAGTCCACAGTGGCATGCGGCCATGAGCTATCAGCAGCTCACCTGCCCAGCAGGCCAGGATGGATACCTCAACCCTGGGAAGAGACTGGGATGATAAACCCCAATATCAACTACAACCCACCTTTTGTGATACTTGGATCTACATACCTTGTTGTAAATTCACTCCATCTGCCAGCAGCTTCTCCAAGATTTTGATTGGTTTTTGGCCCTCAGGAAACTTAATAACAGGAAGGTCATGGGAATGAGTGTTACCTCGTGATGTTGCTGCTGGTGTGAAGTTTGGAAGTGGTTTTCACTTTCTCCCCTCTCTAAATCCTATTTCGGATTTCTCTCACCTTTGATAGAACCCATGCCAATATGAGCTTACCTAGTGGATCACCCAGTTCCCCTTACCCCTGAGAGGTCTGAGCCCTGGTTATGCAGCCATTCTTAAGTGAGTTTAAACAAGCCTTGTAATTTTGCCACATTTATTGCAAACATTTTAACAAATTAAATGTTAAAAGTTAATACTACACCATCCCCTAATCCACTCATTTCTTTCCTTTCCAAAGTTACACATTATCCTGCATTTGAAATCTCACAAGCACTTGCATATTTTGCACTCTTAACTTACAGGTCGATACCAGTTTAACATATATACTAATTAACATGCAAGAAATTAGTATCTAGAATAAATACTTGCATCAATAAGCAAAAAAAGTACAAAAGCTTTACTTCTAAAATGCTCATTTTATTTCAAAGAGTTTTCTTTTTTCCTTTCCTATATCACATCCTTTGTGTTCAAATACTCATAAAAATATTTTGATTACTATATCATGTAAGTATATGTATTGATATGTAGTTATGTTTCCTCTTTTTTTAAATTATCAGTTGTATACATTAATCATTATTTTACTTGCAGGATGATAATAAAACTAACACTTGGTCAACTTTTTCTCTCTTCTACTTTAAATTGAAAACTAATCTATTGCTCCTCATTTAGCATAATATTATTTCTAGTAAATATACCTTTACTCTTCCTTACTTGAAATGGGGAACATCAGTAGAACAAAAACATATTTTATGTGGTTTTATAGGAGAATCTCCATGGTGAGCACAAAGAGAGTCCAAATGGAATTGTGACCTCAGAGGTATGTGCTGTATGTTGTAGAAACAACTTTGTGTGTGATTTCAAAAGTCATTACATTTAAATTAAATTAATTACTATTATTTTTCCAGAGAAAATTTACTTAATGATAAAGCATCTAGTGAGTTGAGTTTGAATTTTTTTTTTAATCACTGTCATGATGAGTATTAAACCACAGTCACATAGAATTGAAATTGTGCAATTGTTCACTGACCAGATATTAACACTGACCTTAAAAATCCAGCATTAACCTTTGCAAGGAAGCCAGTCACTAGCACTGGGTTTGTGTTACTCATTTTGAGCAGCTTATGTAGAACTTTGTTTTCTGCTCTGTTGCATCTATATCAACCACAGAACACCTACCTTTGTTTAATACTACATTCTCGCAGCCTCATTTCTTATAATATTGACCTTTTCTCAACAATAGCTGTTTATAAAATCCTCCTTGGATGTCCCCCTCAGTGTCTTATGAAATAAATTAAAAAGATGGTATTCTATAACCCATTAAATCAATACATGTTGAAACTCAAAATGTCAAATGAATAAGAAAAATCATTATCTAACATTGGATATAGAAAAGGGAGACATACTACTGAAGTACAAATTTAAAGCAATATGCAAAGTTTTTGGAATTAATTGATTGATTCACTGTCACAATCAGTAACAAACTAAAACAAAGACTATCATTAGTACTTAAACTGTTTTTCACTTTAATGATACAAAATTCTTACATTTTGTAGAATTTTGAATATTAAATATCCCTTACAGGAATAATAATTTTATTGGGAATATCTTTTTTTTTTGTAGCTTTTCTTTTCTTAAGAAACTGTTCTTTCTACATTTCTATTTATTTTAGCTTAGCATTATAAGCAATTCTAGTTTTTTTTTTAAATTTTGTATCTTACGTTGCTGATTTCATGATATAAGAAAGTTTCATCAAATATCTTTGATTCATAAAGAAAAATAAAGATTCTGCTTTTATTTGTATCAATATTTATAGACATACACAAATTATTAGCAAGGTTTTTTACTTATGTTTTTAAATTTAATCTTTAAATTGACACTTTCAAATTTATATCTTATAGTTAAGAAAAATGTCATTCAAAGAGATTATATAACTTGCTGAAATTTGTAAAACTAGATAGTGACTGTTTCAGAATTCTAAATCCAGCTCTAACTCCAAAATTGATACACATTTTGTCTACTCTGTACAATATCCACTCATTAAGTGTACTTTAAAGCACAGAGTAGTGTGTGGTGAATAGCAGCACTATCACATAACTTTCTCTTGCCATTTAGGGCATATTATCTTGGATCTCAGAAAGACTAAGAAGAAACATGAACAGTTTATATCATGGCCCCTACATGGCACCAGAAACGGTCCCTCCACATTTATCATCAGTGTAATTCTTCCCATCTTCTTAACCTACTGGTATGTTTCAGTTAGCCGGAAATGCTAAACTTATAAGTTACCAAATTCCAGTCCTAACAGAACTGTAGGAAAAAAAAAAGAAGCTGAAGATGAAAAAGTGTACATGGCTGAATATAGGTAGTTTTCAAGAGTGAAATCTTAAATTGTGTGTTCTCTTTAAAGCGATTTGATTTGTTTTTTTTTTTAATTAAATTTAATTTTATTTCATTTGGCCTCTTCCCTACCATTGAAATGAGAGTATAGTCTTGCTTTCCTCTCTACATGGGCTGCAGAATATCTGCAAATAACCTTTAATTACTTTCACACTGGCATTAGTTTTCCCCTTACGTCCCAGCTTTCCCCATCAGATTACTGGCTATTTAGCAAGAAGTATTCATCAATGACCAGACTGCTCAGGGATGGGACTCATAAAACAAAATATGGAAACTAATAGAAGGACATTGATTCTCTGTCCTAACCAAAGATAGGTCACAAATTAAGTAATAAAGCACACATTGCTGCTCATGACGTTTCATTTCTGTGGAGCTGAAGTTAGCAATGCATAAACCATAGGCAGATGCATTAATCTCACAAACTATCTAGACAGGAAACCATATGTTGACAACTTGATCTTTATTGCTACTTTACCACACTTGTTATAAAAATATGTATTGCTAATAAATTCAACCTAAAGGCAACAAAGGGAATCTACTGGAACTTGCAGTTTGGCACAAAGCAAGTCTTTATTTTATTGTTTTGGTTTATTACATTTTAGTGGCAGCTTTGTCTCTCCAAATTCTGATTCTCGTAGTTTCATCTATTCATACAACAATGAATAAACAGTGGTTCTTAAAATTTTCCTCTCCCCAACCAGCATTTCTTCATATATTTTGGTACTGAGGAGTGTAAATCTCAGGAAAGAAACATCTAGAAAGTCATCTGAGAAACAGTAAGGGTTGAGTGTTCTCATAAGATGGTAATACTTTTTAAAAATTTTATGTCTGGCAAATAAATTCAGGGGTTGGGGTGGATAGCCTTGCAAGCACAGAAAACGTATACACACAGTGGCATGATAAAACAGTGTGTGTTAGAACGCCAAATGTTTCAAGATGAGAGTGGGTTTGGGGTATCCAAAAGATAAGTATCTGAAAACATATGTAGGAGTCACAAAATGCAGAAGACTTTTTTACTCTTCTAATAAGAGGGTAGTTTATTCCGCAGAAGATAGGGAGATACTGAAGGTTTTCAGCCAGGAAGCGAATTGGTGAGAGTTACAAATCTGGCTTCTGGAAGCAGTCTGTCTGGCTTCAAATGCTGGATTCATCTCACTAGCAGTGTGACCATAGGGAAATTAATTACTATATGTACATCAGTTTTCTCATCTGAAAAATACCACATATGGCTATTGTAAGGATTCAGTTTTTTTAATTAAAATACTAAAGTACTTGGAGAGGTTTCTGGCGTCTAGTGAGTGTGGTATAAATTTTTGTCATTATACCAGTTGTTATTTTAATCACTTAATAGTCAATATATTAACCCCTTTTTACATACAGGGCATTGTAGTACTCAAACCCTAAGAATGAAAATATGGGCAAGACAAATATGTGCCATCCAAGAGCTTAGAACATAGAAGCTGTGTAGTAATAATTCCTAGAATACACGCTAACACCAGGGGCAGCCAGGGCTGAAAGAGAACAGCTATTCTTCCTGGAGGGGAAAGAAATTTTTTTTCTTTAGGTGAGTCTTAAAAATCAATAGATGTTTCCCACACAGAAAAATGGAGAGGAAAGAATAATGCAAAATATGTCCTGTTACTCTAGAAAAACTTGTCTTGTTTGATGATCTACAAATTGAGTAGTGTGGTTCTGGTTCAGGGTATATGAGGGAGTCATTGCAAATATTGTAAACAGGAGGCAGGCACCAAGCATTTGATGGCCCAGCAAATAAGTTAGTACTTATCTTTAGGCTCTAAGACATATTTCCAGATCATTAGTAAGGCCATGGCAAGGCCATGGACTATTTTAGGCATTAAAAGTATATATATGTATATATATTTTTCTTCTTTGATAATAGAGGCATATGAACACAATATAAGTAAAAGTGCAGTATATTAGCATTTTTTGTATATTTAGTTGAAATACCTAAGGAAAACCATTCAAAAATCAAATTGTCTCACTTATACAGTCACATGAACCATGCTGGGTAGGTCCCTAAAAAGAATCACGCTCTTTATTTAATTTTAAATTTATATAATGGAAGAAATACAAGGAAAAAGAGAATAACAGAGGCAGAAGGGAGATGACAGAATTGTAAACGGATACAGGGAAGGAGATATGGAGCAATTGTGGGAAGGGCAGGGCGCAGAGGCTCACGCCTGTAATCCCAGCACTTTGGGAGGCGGAGGCGGGAGGATCACCTGAGGTCAGGAGTTCGAGAACAGGCTGGTCAACATGGTGAAACCCCCTCTTTACTAAAATATAAAAATTAGCTGGGCATGGTGGTGAGCACCTGCAGTCCCAGATACTAGGGAGGCTGAGGCAGACGGCTCCCTTGAGCCCGGCAGGAGGAGGTTGTCGTGAGCCAAGATTGCGCTACTGCACTCCAGCCTGAATGACAGCGCGAAACTCCAATTTAAAAAAAAAAAAAAAAAAAAATGGGCGAAGAAGAAGAAAGAGAAAAAGGAAGGAAAATCAGAATAGATTTTCAAAGTTAATACAATTCAAATGAAAAATTATAAATTATATACTGAAACCTTCCTGAGAATAGCTGAAGTAAAATGAATATTTACTTGCGTAATCGCCACAGTGCAGCGTTTTAGTGCAATGATCAGGATAGCAAGATATGCTTTCAAAACAGTAGTTCTTTAGGACAATTACTCCTCCAATATCATTTATCTTTAATTGAGGAAAAAACCCTGATGATTACATATGTAATATAAGATTAATTTTTTCACCTGTAACTCACTTCCTGATGAAAATGTATAAGCAGAATTACTACCCAGTCACCTAAATAGCCACAATTGACATTTAATAAGTTAAAAATAACAACAGACCGGGCGCGGTGGCTCACGCCTGTAATCCCAGCACTTTGGGAGGCCGAGACGGGCGGATCACGAGATCAGGAGATCGAGACCATCCTGGCTAACACGGTGAAACCCCGTCTCTACTAAAAATACAAAAAAAAATTAGCCGGGCGAGGTGGCGGGCGCCTGTAGTCCCAGCTACTCAGGAGGCTGAGGCAGGAGAATGGCGTGAACCCGGGAGGCGGAGCTTGCAGTGAGCTGAGATCCGGCTACTGCACTCCAGCCTGGGCGACAGAGCGAGACTCCGTCTCAAAAAAAAAAAAAAACTGGTAAAAATGCTGTCCAATTCCATCACCGGTGCCCCATTCAAAAGATCAGACCCACCACATTAAGCTACTGTTTCTTTATTAAATTCTCTGGCTTCTTGGAAAACCGTTTTCCTCTCCTCTTCCTTATCCTCCTTCATTATTAAGCTCTTCAGATGACTTTATGTAACCCTTAACAGGATATGTCAAAATGGAAGCATTGAAGTGCAACTGTGCAGTGTTTCTAAGGGGACTCATCTGACACAGCTAATCAAGAGTCGTTGGTCCACAGGCTGAGGAAAATTTTAAACCAGTCATTGAGCAGAAAAGAAACACTGTTCTAAAAAGCTGTTTTAAATTATAGTGCATGGTTGGTGGTTGATAAAAAAGGGCCGACTTTCTTTTTCCTAAATAAAAGCTTTATTTGTGAGTTTGCAAGCTGTTTTTTTGTTTTTTGTTTTTGTTTTTGTGTTTTTTTTTTTTTTTTTTTTTTTTTTGGTAACTATTATTGAAGCATACGAAATGCCTTCTTATATTGTAAAACTTTCTTTGGTAATCAAATCAACTGACCTAACATAGTTGTATTAGTCTGGCTATATGATTAAGCAATCTGAAAAACATAGGCAGTAACCAAAACCACTGTGACCTGATAACGTAGAGTTCATCAAAACAATTTATCTGGGAAAACAAACACCTGTATGTGGGAGTTCATTTTCTCATATGTATGCTAGGAAGAATGAAATACAAACACAGACACAAAAGTCATCGAGCAAATAGAGGATCTAATCTTTGTGTAACTGTAGAATCTTCCCGACTTGCTAGGCTTTGCAGACATGCCTTGGAAACTAATTACATTGGGTCATTTACAAATGTAATTGATGGCCATGGGGATAGTGCACTCCTCTGGTACTGATAAACATTTGTTCTGCTATTAAGAATCATTATCACATTTTGTATTAATAATAATGATTGCCAAATTTTCAATGACATCAAATCATAAGTGGGAAAATTCAGATATTTAGGAGATTTTTCTTGTTTGTTTGTTTGTTTAATACTTGTGACATTTGCTTGTTATTTTGGCTTTCAATTTACAAGGTCAACCCTCCTTGGGAACCTTGTTAATTCCTCCTGAGACGAATGCTTGCAATTTGCAGATTTTCCACTAGAAGGAAAGAATGACTGCTGATTTTGTCAGCTGGGATCATCCTGCTAGATTTCCCTCACATGAGAAAATTGAGAGAAGTAACACTAGGCGCACTAGTCCTGCTTTGGAATTCTAAGTCAGAATGTATTTTTATTTTTATTTTATTTTATTTATTTTTTATTTTATTTTTGAGATGGAATCTCATTCTGTCACGCAGGCTGGTCTGCAGTGGGGTGATGTCCGCTCACTGCAATCTCTGCCTTCCAGGTTTAAATGATTCTCCTCCCTCAGCCTCCCGAGTAGTTGGGACTACAGGCATGTACCAAAATGCCTGGCTAAGTTTTGTATTTTAGTAGAGACAGGATTTTGTCCTGTTGGCCAGACTGGTCTTGAATTCCTGACCTCAGGTAATCCATCCCCCCTCGGCCTCCGAAAGTGCTGATATTACAGTCGTCAGCCACCACACCCAGCCCAGAATGTATTTTTAAAATCAAGACTCATCTTAAAACTTCTCTAAACATGATTATTATAAACATATCACCCAATGTATAAAAATGTAGTCTTTAACTTTTTTTTAATTGACATGTGGTACATATTTAAGGGGCACAATTTGATGTTTCAGCACATATATATAGTACAATGATCAAATCAGGGTATTTATCATATCTATCATCTCATGCATTTATCATTTCTTTGTGGCAAAACATTCAAAAGCCTCCTTTCTAGCCATTTTGTAATACACAGTAACTTCCTGTTAACTATCCTCACCCTCCTGCGCAATAAAGTACCTAAACTTTTTACTCCTCATTGTAACTTTGTACCCATTAACCAACTTTTCCCCACTCTCCCATTTCCCTTCCCCTCCCCAGTCTCTGGTAATCACTGTTCTACTCTTTGCTTCTGTATCACCTCCTTTTTTGTTTGTTTTTTGATTCCACAGGTGAGTGAGATCATGCAGAATTTTTCTGAGTCTAGCTTATTTCACTTAACAGTAATGTCTTCCAAGTTCATTCATTTTCTCAGAAATGAGAGAACCTCTTTTATGGGTGAATAGTATTCCATCGTGTATATATACTGCATTTTCTTTACCCATTCATCCATTGCTGGACACTTGGGTTGATTCTGTACCTTGGCTATTATAAACAGTACTTCAGTAAACACGGAAGTGTAGTTATCTCTTTAACATACTCATTTCATTTCCTTTGGATATATACATGGCAGTGGGATTGCTACATCATAAGATAGTTCTGTTTCCCATACTGTTTTCCATCATGGCTGTACTAATTTACAACCCCACCAATAGTGTGTAAGTGCTCCACATCCTCACCAATGCTTGTGCTTGTTTTCTTTTTTCTTTTTATCTTTTTTTTTTTTTTTTTGGATAAAGCCATTCCAGTTGGCTGAGGTGATATCTCATTGTTGTTTTGGCTTACATTTTCCTGATGATCAGTAATATTGGTCATTTTTTTCATGTACCTGCTGGCCATTTCTATGTCTTCTTTTGAGAAATGTCTATTAAGTCTTTTGCCAATTTTATTTTATTTTTTTTCTGTTAATTTCCTTATATATTGTGGATATTACCCCTTTATCAGATGTATACTTTACAAATATTCTCTTCTATTCTGTAGGTTGTTTCTTTACTCTGTTCTTTCCTCTGCTGTGCAGAAGCTTGTTAGCTTGATGTAATTAATTTGTCTACTTTTGGTATATTATTGTCTGTGCTTTTGAGATCTAATTTGAAAAATCTTTGACCAACCTAGTATTGTAAAGCATTTCTCCTATGTTTTCTTCTAATAGTTTTGCAGTTTGGATTTTACATTTAAGTCTTTAATTCATTTTGAGTTGACTTTTGTATATGGTGAGAAATAAGGATCTAGCCTCGTTCTTCTGCATGGGCATATTCATCTTTCCCTTCACCACTTATTGATGAGACTGTCCTTTCTCCAATGTGTGTTCTTGAAACTTGTGTTGAAAATCAGTTGGCTGTAGGTGCATGAATTTATTTCTGAACTCTGTGTTCTGTTTCATTGGTCTATGTGTCTGTTTCTATGCCAGTACTATGATCATACTCTTCAAGTTACTAAAGCTTTGGAGTATATTTTTAAGCCAGGTGGTGAGATGTTTCTAGTTTTGTTCTTTTTGCTCAGATTTGATTTGGTTATTCAGTTTTCTCTTGTTCTATATGAATTTTAGGATTGTTTTTTCTATTTCTGTGAATAATGTTATTGGTATTTTGACAGAAATTATATTAAATCTGCAGATTACTTTGGGTAGTATGGCCCTTTAAACAATATTAATTCTCTAATCCATGAATATGACATATCTTTCCATTCATTTGTGTCTTCTTAAGTTTTTTAGACAATGTTTCATAGTTTCCAATGTAAAGATCTTTTGCTTTCTAGGTTAAATTTATTCCCGGGTATCAGTTTTTTTTGTTTTTCTGTTTTTTTTTTTGTTTTTTTTTTTTTTTTTTGCTATTGTAAATAAAATTGCTTTCTTGATTTCGTTTTCAAATAGTTCACTATTAGTGTATACAAACACAGCTAATTTTTGTATGTTGAATTTGTATTCTGCAACTTTACTGAATTTGCTTATTAACTCAAACAGTTTTTGTTGGATCTTTACGGCATTCTACATATAGAATCATGTTATCTAGACACAAGGACAATTTGACTTCCTTTTTTCAAGTTTAAATGCCTTTTATATTTTTTTCTTGCCTAATTGCTCTGGCTATCACTTGCAGTATTGTGTTGAGTAGGAGTAGGAAAGGTGGGCATCCTTTTCTCATTCTAGTTTTTACAAGAACAGCTTTCAGCTTTCCTCTGTATGACATTAGCTGTAGGTTTGATATATATCACTTTTTTTTGTATTGATATGTACTTTCTGTACCTAACTTATTGAGAATTTATATCATGAATGGATATTGAATTTTGTTAAATGATTTTCTGTGTCTATTGAAATGTTCATATGGTTTTTGTCTTTCTGTGGTGTATCACCATTTATTCATTTGTGTATGTTAAGCCATCCTTGTATTCCTGAGAGGAATCACACTTGATCATGGGGAATCATCTTTTTAATGTGCTGTTGAATTCAGTTTGTCAATATATTGTTTAGAATTTTTCATCTATATTCATCAGGGACATTGGCCTGTAATTTTATTTTTACTATTGTATCCTTGCCTGGTTTTGAAAGCAGTGTAATGTTGGTCTCATAAAATGAGTCTGGAAGCACCCCCTCCTCTTTAGTTTTCTGTAATAATTTGAAGAGTATCAATATTAGTAATTTAATGTTTGATAGAATTCAGCAGTGAAACCATCAGGTCCTGAGCTGCTTTGATGAAAGACATTTTACTACTAATTTAATTTTCTTACTTATTATTATTGATCTGTTCTGATGTTCTATTTGTTCATAATTTAATATAGATAGGTTGTATGTATACAGGCTTTATTTATTTCTTCTATTTTCTCAAATGTATTGGCATATGGCTTTTCATAGTAGTCTCTTATGATCCTTTGTATTTCTGTGGTATCAGTTGTTAGGTCTCCTTTTTCCATCTATGATTGTATTTATTTGAGTCTTCTCTCTTTACAAATGTTGTCTTTTTTACTCAAATAGTCTTACTGTCAGATAAGCACTGATTAAAACCATTAATTCAATAGCTTTAAGTACCTTTACAATTAGAATTAAAGTTTGAAAAATATAAGCGATGTATACCTAAAAACTAATACATACAATTCTGAATACATTTAATGAGTTTAAACATTTTTCTAACCATTATACTCTCTAGGTTATAAATACAAAACTCTACTTGAAACCTAGAGAACATTTCCATCCGTCAAGGTCTGAAGGAAAAAAGAACCTTAGAAAGCAAAAACACATAAACTTTTAGGTAAACTTTGACACTTCAGTGATTTAGAATAACCTTTGAACAAAAGGCCTGAAGTGGTAGCTTTAGAGTTTTTAAACTTAAGTGGCTTCATCTAGCCTTCAAATCCTCCTGATATTTTATCCAAAATAAGCTACTGGTTAGTGTTCTGAACATTTAAAACCTTTTTTGCTTATCTGGCACATTGTATCGGGATAAATTGCTTACGAAATAATATAGAATTACATACACTAAATAACACAGAATTGCTTAGTATTGTATATAGTTGACTAGTCCACATGAGTCTACCTCACTTAGAAGAGGAAAATGAAAACACATTCTGTACACATATCTGCAGACTTCATGAGTGTCCTTTGTTTCCAACCAGTATAGAAAAATGTATTTTTAATTTGTTGCCTTAAATAATCTTTAAATAGCATTTATTCAGCATCCAGTGCTGCAAAACTGTCTTTTTTAACCTTAACATTTTAGTAAAATGGATTTAAACAGAGTTTTGAAAATTTCAGAAAAACGGGAATTCCTTCACATCTTTGACATGTTGCCAACTGAAATTAAAAGAGCAAGAAATAACAGTACAAAAACAGTAGGCTTGTGTATAAAAGTCTTTCTATATTTTGAAATTATTTTAAATTGTTTTAAGTATTTTCTTTAGGAAGCAGTTCTATTATTTTAATTTTTGCTTTGACTTTTCTTTGTGAATAAGGAAAGTATAGCAAGATTATAAGATTTCCTGTTCCTAGTTCAGACAATTAGACTCCATAACCAATTATCAGCACAGAATGCCCATATTAATATCCAATTCTTACAGTTAGGGAAGGGGACCTAGTGTACATATAAGTGCATGAGAGGAAGGGATTTTATCCCCTCAGCGGGGAGAGAATGTAGGTCTCTGACTCTGGAACAAATACAGTCATGGTAGACCAAATGCTTTTTCATAAAAACTATTTCATAAGGCTTCATCTTAATAAGAATGTGTGGGGTGAGAATAAAAAAGGGAGTATGTTCTTATGACATATCCATCTTTGGAAGATGTACACAATAACACAAGGCAGGAATATTTTAATGGAATATCCTTCTTTGATTCATTTATTCATTTCTCCATTTACCAGGCATTATGCAAATGATACAAAAGAGAATAAAATACTGCCTTATCCTCAAAACCATTATAGTAATCTAAAAAACAAATTATACTGAGTTAAATGAACTATTAAAATTCAATATAATCACAATAAATTCTAAAACAGTAATCTTTTTGTCCTCTGCCCTATAGCTTAAAACTGATCTCCATATGCTTCAGATTGAATATTTATTTAAATAATTGTTGAGTGAGTCACTGAGAGACTTATGCACATGTCAAAATAAAATAGCAAAATCCATTGAAGATGGAGCTAAATTAATTTATCCAGACTCTTAATTCACCTCTAGTTAATCCAGACTATTTGCCTATGAGACAGTAACACTAACATCTTATTTTTAATTAACAATCAAACTCCATCTCAAAAACATTATAAAATATCCCCAGGGTAAAATAATTCAATATACTAGCTGACCTTCAGTTTCTAAAGGTAACGTATTTAATGCAATATATAATTTTAGCCATTCATTTAACTATATGCATATCATGGCATTCATTAAATACAATGGTAGATACAAAGATCAATAAAATACCATTTCTTCAACCAGTAAGCTTACTTGGTAAAATGTCTTATAAAACTTGAGTAATAATTGAGCCCCTTTAAAAATTTACATATTTTTGAGAATATATGCATGTATCACTAGAGTTCTAGACATCCCAGGATGACAGAAAGTAAAGTCCTTAATATAAGACATTAGAAAGGGCTCACCCAGTCCCTACTGATTGTTATTGAGGATCCCAGAGAATCTATGAACTCCAATTTCCTTCTATGTAAAATGAAGCTACTAAGATCTACTTAATGCCACCTCCAGATCCTCATTTGATCCTCAAATAAACATTATGTGATGTTATACCCATTTAACAGATGTAGCACTTTAGGTACAGAGAATTTAAATGAGGTTCAGGGTTACACAGGTGATGAGTGGAAAAAAAAGGCTGTTGTATCTTGCCACTAACTACTAAAGTACTGAAAATAAATTCTTCTTAAAATATAAATGGAATTACTTTGTGAAGCATTATATTATCATTCATTATTTTATCCTTGCTCCAGCTATTGTTGGCATTTCATTTTGGAGAAAGACTTACGTTTAATTCCTTTTATGAATATGATTCTATTTGATTCATACACCATACTAGTTAGGCAAAACTGCTGTAACAAGGGATCCCAGAATAAAGTGACTAAAAAAGTTAGGTTATTTCTCTCTCAAGTGGTAGTTCAGAGGGAAATGGGCCAAGGCCATAGAGGCAGATTCACCATCCTCAGCATGTAGCCTCCACCTCAGGTCTAAGCTTCCTCTGTCTCAGCTACAGGAAGGGGAAAAGGGCCAAGAGGGTTATATGGCCAATTATTTTAAGGGTAAAATTGAAGAAAGTCATACATCATTTTTACTCAAGTTCCATTGGTAAAAATTGGGAAAAAACTTTCACCACAGCAAAGTACAAAAAGGCTAGAAAATGTAGTTTTTTCCACACTGGTCTTTGCCAGTGTGGATACAACCCTTATAATGAAAGAAAGGGACAGTGGACGTTAGAAGTGTCTATCTATGATCATTCAATGATAATGTAATTATTAAATGCCTCCTAGGTATATGTATTATACTACATTCTTTGAAAGTTTATAAAATAGTATGGCAATAAACTGTTGTAGGTTCTGTTTTGTTTGGCAAGAATTATGGTTTTAATATTAAGAAATGAATGCTACTTTACCCTATTTTAATCTAATATTACAAAGTCAGGAAGTGAAAATCTCAGGCATAGCCCATGAATAACATTAGACCATAATGTTGATTTTTCTGCACAATGAACTGAAGATCCTAACAGGCAGTGAACATTTATTGGAATACTGAAGTCTTCTGGGATATATTAATGGAGATAAATATAGATTTAAATTGTTTCTAATAGGTGTATGCTGATCAAACATTCCTAATGCCAGCGACGAGCATGTGCTTTCCAGCGGGATGTGCAGGAAGTGCCTCCCTTCCTTGGCACTTGCTCCTTCAGCACTGTCCCTGTGTGTGTGCATGTCTGAGCAGATGGCTCCTGCTGCTCTCCACATAACTATTTGCTAATCTTACGGGCTAGAGCTCGTTTCTAGAGAGTGCAGTCGCTTCAGGGTTTAGAAACCTGAAAGACTGTAGAATTTTATAGAATTTATGTCAATTTATACGTCATTGTATGCTGGTGGGAATTTTAGAATATATTATAATATTTATTCACATTTGAAAGAATTCAGTGTCATTTTCACTGCTCAGTCTAAAATGGTATATTCTGGCTTCTTTGTGGCTCATGCCAAAATCAGTGCCATGATACCAGTATTTGACTTCTGTTAAAAGCCTAAGGTAAAAAGGCAACAATGATTACAATTATTTTTTTGCCTCTTTTCTAAAGATATTTATCTTATCTCTCAAGTTCTTTCTGATACCTGGGCTGTGCACTAGAAACCTGAGCAAAAATTTGAACGTTATTTTATTTGTATGATTATCTGATTTATATGTTACATCATAACATTTGGTTTTAGAAATTCTTGGAGGGGATGAATTATACAGTGTGGCAATCTATAGCACTAAATAAATTAGACATTTGCCCAACAAATTGAGACAAGTGGAAAAAATACTAATTAAATTAAAAGTTTCCCTGAATTCTCACTTCCCTCAATCAACTAAATGTGTGACCTTGGGAATTTGTTTATCTATTGAACTTTATTTCCTCTTCTGTTTAAAAGGAATTATGGCAAGTATCTTGATTATCTCAAGGCATAATTTAGATAATCAACTGAAATAATGTACATTTATTGGCTTTACATTATATGAATTTACTGAGTGAATATTATCTGTCAGGAGCTGTCCTCATCAAGTTTTAAATTTTTGACTTGCAAATACCTTTGGCATATTTACCACACCATACCCTAAAAAATGTTAGTTATATATTGATAGATATTATTGTTAAAACGTTCTATGTTCAAATAAGTTTGAAAAATTATGTTAAATCATTAAAGAAGTTCCTTGTAGTCCATTCTTCCCAGAGCTGCCAATATATTAATTTGCATAGGGAGCCTCCAAGGTAATATTTCCTCTTCATTTTTAAGAATCACCTCTTAGGACTATTGTTCTCTGGGACAATTTTAGAAAAATCGTGTTTTATCAACTCAAAATAATTTACATAAAACAATCCATCTTGGGAAAATCTTATGTGAGATGGAAATGAATTGAAGGTTAGAATTAAATACATTTATCCTCCAACCTACTCACATATTATATCTACTTTCATTATATAATTTTTAAAAATTTTCTTCCTAATTTCAATTCTGATTAAAAAATAATTATCTCATTTAATTTCTGTATTATTTTCTTATCATTCTTTTCTCTTATTCATTTTTTCCTCTTGGGAATTTAGAGCTAAAAATGCTCTCTCTGAAAAATTAAACTTCTCCTTCCTTATCAAAAACCCCTCGACGTCTTTCCCATAAAATAATCATCAGAAGGAGAGAAAACTATGTATCATATCAGGAAGCTCTCAGGTCATAGAAACTGAAGAATAATGTAGCCATCAAAAATTTGGATCATAGCGATCTGGTAATAAACTACAGAGCAACATTTTGGATTGCCACAAATTCAATTCTTTTAGGCAAGTATGAAATCAGAAGAAAGCTACATACGTTGCTGAGCAAAAGCCTATGTCCTCCAATATATTGCCAAGGACACAGAGTGCATGTGGAGAATACCATGGAACTGAAGCCAAATCATCCCTGCTAGGTTCCCACTCCTGTACTGATCTAACAAAGACTATTCCAATGGGCTTAGAAAATAGAAATCACAGCAGGGAAATAAAAGCTTATTTCAGGGTAACTACAATGTATTCTGGAATGAGACAACCATAATCTCTCAAAGTGTAGACTGAAAGTGATCTGACAATTTTTGTTGAATGCCAAAGAGACTTTCCACAGCACCTTATAAGTTGGCCAACATCTCTAAGTTGAAGTCACCACAAAAGCAGTGAAAAGAATCTTTTTCCAGGCTTAGACATACAGGTAATGTTGTCAAATCCTCTTCTCTCTTGCAAAAGGTTAGCAGGGAAAAATAGATGCAATTACACAGTTCCCTGACAAACTGCTTTCAAATTTCCCTTCTAACTCAGCTCATGCTTTCACAATACCTAAAATTATAGAAATGTAGGACTGCAATAGTGACTTTTTAATAGACAAAACAAATAGTCGCTTGTTAATTCTTACCTTTGACTTTTCATGGCATTTGGTATTGCTAAATTTCTCCCTCCTTGGTAAAATATCTTCCCCTATACACTTCCCTAAAATTTATTTCCCTGCCCCTGTCTCTCTCTTTAATATTTTTTCCTTTGTTTTCTTGTTTGTGCCTCAGATGCAGAGAGTTTAATTATATTCCTCATTATCCACATATTTCACATTTATTTTATTTTAAAGGATATCTCTATTTTGCATGTACTCATACTCACATGTAGGTTAACAGTCATTTATTGTTTTGTATATTTTTATCCATATTTCCCATTCTCATTCTCCTTAGTTCCCACAGGCAAATGTTCTAATGTCTCTGATATGTTTCATTGACTTTGTATATATCCTTCTAAATTACGTACTTTGACTTATGTTTTTTTATTTAGCTGATATTTCATTGGAGATCGAGCACTTGACTTCTTTTTTTTTTTTTTTTTTTTACTTCCCACTAGGTATTTAAGATCTAGAAATGTTGCTTTTGTACATTTACTTAGTTCCTTCTAACGACTACGTGGGATTCCAGAGAATACCTTCCAGTTTTTGTGAGGTTTTGCTACAATAACAAACATCACGTGGATTCTAGTGACTTACAAAAACAAAAGTTTAGGTTAGGGGTGGTGGCTTATGCCTATAATCCCAGCACTTTATGAGGCCGGGGCAGGCAGACCACTTGAGTCCTGGAATTTGAGACCAGCCTGAACAACATGGCAAAATCCTATCTCTACAAAAAACATAAAATCTAGCCAGGTGTGATGGTATGTGCCTGTCGTTCCAGATACTCAGGAGGCTGAGGTGGGAGGATTGCTTGATCCTGGGAGGTCAAGGCTACAGTGAGCCATGACTGTGCTACTGCACAGGGTAACAGAGTGAGACACTATCTCAACAAACAAACAAACAAACAAACAAAAGTTTATTTCTTACTTACTTTACAAGTTGTTCGTGTCTCTGTTCTGTCTCTTCTTCATACTGGCATCTAGGCTTAGGAAAGAGCTCCCATCTAGGATATAGTCATTCTTGTGACAAAAGAAAAACAGACTCAGAGGAACCATGCTGCATTTCTTACAGCTTCTGCTTAGAAAGGGTACATGTCATTTACTCATATTTCAATGGTATGGTAAGTCATATTTCCATGAGTGACAAGACGTGGGTTGAAAATAAATCCTCTCACAGTATAGGCTCAATATGGAGGATCTTATAAGAAGTATTTTGACTATTGTGGGATGATAAAGCATCCGTCTATCACACATGCTATGGGCTTACTACACTTTTATTCATTTCCCCATATATAAGTCTTTAGTTTGTCTCTGACTCTCCACTTTCACAGATTATAATTGGTAAATATCCCCTACTTGCCCCGTAAGTATCATAAATCTGGAAAATAAACTCAGAAATGGAATTACTGAGTTACAGAGTAAATACATGATGGAACTAAATAGAAACTAATTGCTTCAGGAGGAGACAACAAAGGCCCTACTTCACTATCAGCACACAAAAACACCCAATTTCCTATATGACCACCATCAGTAGTCAACATCCAACTTTCTAGTTTTTGAAAATCTGATGAATTAAGAATAGTAATTCATCGTTATGATGTGTATGTTTCCCATTACCTGTGATTTTCAAATGCCTATTAATATAAAGTTTTTTGCTTCTTACATTTTAAATGTTCTTTAGCTCATTCTCCACACACTAGTGTCTAAGTAATTTTATTGATTTCCCAGATTTTATCCTTGACACTTTTTATTTCATCTGCTGCATGATATCTCTAGAGGTTCTCATTGAACTCCTGTATCTTCAACAACCACGTATGTATAAATAGCTCTCATTTATCTCATTATTTCACTCCCAACTGTTTTCAATCACTTTATGCATAGTTTGTAGAATACTAATTGGTCACTCTAATACAATATTTTTTTAACTATGGTAGCTCTTTGGGGATGATTTTTCCCTTGGGTATTAGTAGTAAAGTTACTTCATAAACCCTATTGCTGATCATATAATTATACTGCATTAATAATATTAATGGTTGTCCACTTTAGTAAGGAAAAATATCAAGCTCCTTGGCATAGTGGATATAAACTACATGATCTAGTGACACCTGTCTTAGGAGTTTCTCTCTGGGCATTGCCTAACATACATCCCACAACCCAGGAATATGGATTACTTGACATAACCTAAACCAGGAGACAGCATACTATGGTTTACTAGCCAAATCCTGCCCACCACCAGTAAATAAAACCTTATTAGAACACAACTAAGCCCATTTAATTATGGGTTATAATGCAGCCAACAAACACATGAAAAAAAACTCATCATCACTGATCATTAGAGAAATGTAAATCAAAACCACAATGAGATACCATCTCGTGCCAGTTAGAATGGTGATTATTAAAAAGTCAGGAAACAACAGATGCTGGAGAGGATGTGGAAAAATAGGGACACTTTTACACTGTTGGTGGGAGTGTAAATTAGTTCAACCCTTGTGAAAGACAGTGTGGCAATTCCTCAAGGATCTAGGACAAGATATACAATTTGACCCAGCTATCCCATTACTGGTTATATACCCAAAGCATTATAAATCATTCTACTATAAAGACACATGCACACATATGTTTATTGCAGCATTATTTATGATAGCAAAGACTTGGAACCAACCCAAATGCCCATCAACGATAGACTGGATAAAGAAAATGTTGCACATATACACCATGAAATACTATGCAGCCATAAAAAAGGGACATATATGTCCCTTATTTGCAGGGACATAGATGAAGCTGGAAGTCATCATTCTCAGCAGACTAACACAGGAACAGAAAACCAAACACCACATGTTCTCACTCATAAGTGGGAGTTGAACAATGAGAATACATGGACACAGGGAGGGGAACATCACACACTGGGGACTGTTGGGGGGTCGGGGGGCAAGGGAAGGGAGAGCATTAGGAAAAATACTTAATACATGCAGGGCTTAAAACCTAGAAGACAGGTTGATAGGTGCAGCAAACCACCATGGCACATGTACGCCTATGTAACAAACCTGCACGTTCAGCACATGTATCCCAGAACTCAACTTAAAAAAAAAATAAAATAAAAAAATAAAAGGAAGCAATTAAACTAAAAAAATTATGCATTATATACAGCTGCTTGCATGCCACAGCAGTAGAGTTGAACAGTTGCAACAGATGCCACATGGCCCAGAACACTTAAAATATTTATCTATGCCTTTTAAAAAATTGTTTGCCAACTGCTGTCCTAAACCACTCCATTTTCTTCTACCCCTCAGTGGTTTTTATGTACTATTTCTCCTACCTTACATGCCCTTTACTATCTTTTAAATTTTGTTAATTCCTACCTATAATCTAAATGTCAAATTCTCAGTCAACCTTTCTCAGTTGAAGGCTCTCTTTCATAGAATTTAGTACTTTTCTTTATTACTAAAAACTATTCATCTCATTTACAGGTCTGTCTGTTTTCACTTCTACATTCTGTGCTTTAAGTTTTATCAGTATAAAACAGGACAGGTTTAAATACATGTTACATGAATGAATGAAAATGGCAGCTTCTAGAAATAGTTTACTTTGTTGTTGGTTCAAGAAAGAATTCAGTCTGACTGATTTTCCATGTTTTCTGATTCTACATGTATGATGAATGTTAATAAAGATTCACAAAGAATATGCTATGTTCAATGCACTTTTCCATGGTGATCTTGTTGAGAATAAAGGAAAAATTAGACTGCTGAAATGTCTAAATTTTATGGGTCAGGGAGCAGGAAAGAGGGAATCTCAACAGAGATGAAGCCCAAATCTCTGCAAAGTATTATTTTAGTCACAGGTGGTTACACATAGAAGTTATAAGACCGAAATAAAACATATAATGCAAAAGGAAATATTAGAAAGCTAGTCAGAGTTCTCCAGTAAAGCAGAATAGAACAATATGTGGGTGATATGGTTTGGCTGTGTCCCCACTCAAAATCACATCTTGAATTGTAATCCCCATAAGCACATGTGAAGGGTGGAATCAAGTGGAGGTAATTGGATCATGGGAGCAGTTTTCCCCATGCTGTTCTCCTGATAGTGAGTGAGTCTCATGAGATCTGATGGTTTTATAAGCATCCAGCATTTTCCCTGCTTGCACTCACTCCTTCCTGCTGCCCTGTGAAGAAGGTGCCTGCTTCTCCTTTGCCTTCTGCCACAAAGCCATAATTGTAAGTTCCCTGAGGCCTCTGCAGCAATGCAGAACTGTGAGTCAAATAAACCTCTCCTTTATAAATCACCCAATCTCAGGTATTTCTTCATAGCAGCATGACAACAGACTAATACAGCGTGCATGTGTGTATATGTTTGTGCGTATGTATATGTGTGTGTGTTTGTGTCTGTGTGTGCATGTATGTGTTTATGTGTATGGATAGAAAAACAGAGATTTATTATAAGGAATTAGCTCATATGATTATAGAAGACGGTAAGTCCAAAATCTGCATGTGGACCAACAGACTGGAGAATCAGGAGAACCAATGTTCCAGTTTGGGTCAGAAGGTTTGCAGGCTAGTGTGGAACCAGAAAGAGCTGATGTGTCAGATGAAGTCTACAGGCAGTCTGTTGAAGATTTCTCTCTTGCCCTTTCTTTAGTAGAACCAAATGACTGGCTTAGGAGAGGCCTGTTGTTTGATTCTATCAAAGCCTTCAACTTATTGATGAACAATCCGCTTTATTCAAAATCTACCAATCTAAATGTCAATGCCATCCAAAATACTCTCACAGAAACACCGATAATTGTGTGTGTGTATACACACACACACACACACACACACACATATATATATATAGAGACAAGGTCTCACTCTGTCACCCAGACTGGAGTACGGTGGCTCAGTCTTGGCTCTCCGCAACATCTGCCTCAAGGCCCAAGCGATTCTCCTGCCTCAGCCTCCCGAGTAGCTGGGATTACAAGCACAGGCCACTACTGCCTGGCTGATTTTTGTATTTTTAGTAGAGACGGAGTTTCACTATGTTAGCCAGTCTGATCTTGAGCTCCTGACCTCAAATGATCCACCTGCCTTGGCCTCCCAAAGTGCTGGGATTACAGGCGTGAGCCACCGCGTCCAGCCTCAGAATGATATTTGACCAAATAGGTGGGCACACTATGGCCCAGCCAAATTGGCACATAAAATTAGACATCACACTAGTATACCTATACTAATATCAGACAAAATAGACTTCACAAAAAAGAAGTATTACCAAAAGTAAAGAGTATCGCTTCATAATGATAAAAGGACGAGTTTATCAAATTTAACAATCCAAAACCTACATGAACCTAATGAAAGGGTTTAAGAATACATTAAGAAAAAATGTAAAGAATATCAGTACAGAATATCAAAATCTGAAATAATGATTGGTTATTTTAACTGTCATCTCTTATTGTTTTATAATACAAAGAAACCAATAATTAATAAAGATACAAATAATTTTTAAGAACCCTGGCCAATCACCTTGACCTAGTAACAGTTTTGAACTAACACAATCAGTCAACTACAGAATACAATGATCTACATGAGGAAATGAAGAGCACAGGAAATGGTAAACATGCAAATAAATAAATAAATAAATGTTTTCTCATTTTTATTTTTTTAGAAAAGAAAATCAATTATTTAAGCAAAAACAATATACTGTGGGTTTATAACTATTTACAAGAAGTACCAGTAGAATATTTGTAAAAATGGTAGAAAGAGTACAAAAGAGAAAATGAAAGAATAAACTTGTAAGGTTCTTGCATCATCTATGAGATCATGCAGTGTTATTTGAAGTTATATTATAATTGAAAGATGTTAATCTCATAAATATTAGAGCAACTATAAAATAATGATATTGCATTAAGCCAATAGTATAAATAAAATGGAATACTACAATTAACCCAATAAATCCAAATATAGATAGGAAATGAACTTAGAACCTGTACATTTTTAAATAGCAAACTGATAGATTTAAGTTTAATCACATTCATAATCACATTAAATATACCAGGTCTAAACATTTAATTAGAAAACAAAATTTGATTTTTTGGATTAAAAATATATATCTTTTCTTAAAAATGACTAATTATAAAGACATAAACATGTTGAAAGTAAATGAATGCAAACAATTACTATATGCAAATAGTAAGAGAAAGAAGGTGAATTTAATATTAAGCAAAGTAGACTTAAAATGAAGGAGTATTAGAGATGAAGAGGAATATTATTTTGGATAATGATAAATGGTCTAATTTGTAAAGAATACTTAACAATCCTGATTGTATATATACTCAGTAACAGAGGTTCTAAATGCATGAAGCAAAAACTGACAAAACTAAAATGAAAAACAGGTAAATTTATAATTATTGATGGAGATTTTTAACATCCCTGTCTTAGTAATGGATGGAAAAAATAAATAAAATGATTTGTATTAGAAGTCAATAGTAGAAAGATATTTGGAAAAGTACAAATAATTGGATGTTAAAAAATCCTTGTAAACCAAAACTGAGATCAAGAAAGCAATTTTATTTACATATCATCAAAAAGAATGAAATAACTATGAATAAATTTAACAAAAGAAATGCAGAAATTATACTCTTGAAGGTCATGAAACATTTTTGAGAAAATAGAAGTCCGAAATAAATGGAAAGACATACTATGTACATGAATTGGAAGACTTATTATATAACAAGATAGCACAAAACAATATACAAATTAGGTGAAATTTCTGTGAAAATCCTAGTTGACTTATTTGTAGCAATTGACAAACTGATTCTAAATTTTATATAAAAATTCAAGGGACCCAGAATAGTGAACACAATCTTGAAAAAGATCAAATTTGAAGGCCTTACAAGTCCTGATTTCTAAACTGACTGTGAAGCTACAATTGTCAAAACAATGTGGTACTGGCATAAAGACAGATTTATAGACCAAAGGAGTAGTATAGACAGCCCAGAAATAAACCCTCACATATAGTATTACCGAATGACTTTGGACAAGGATATCAAGAACATTCAGGAAAACTGTATACCCATATGCGAAAAAAGTGAAGCTGGACATTTAGAAAACATCATATGCAAATATTAACTCAAAATGGATCAAAGACTCAAATGTGAGAGAAAAACAATATAACACCTAGAGGAAAATGTTGAGATAAATCTTTCTGGTCTCATTTTTGGCAATAATTGTTAGATATGACCAAAATTATGAGAAGCAAAAGAAAACACAGATCAACTGAACATCATCAAACTATAATGTCTGTGCTTCAAAGATATCCTGAAAACCTACAGAATAGAAAACATATTTAAAAATCACATGACTAGTGATGGACTTGTATTTACGATATATATCACACTCTTACAATTCTATAATAAAAAAAAATCTCAATGCAAAAATGAGCAAAATATCTGAATCAACATTTCTCTAAAAAAGATATACAAGTGGCCAATAAGCACACATAATTGCTTGACATTATTCATTGGGAAATGTAAATCAAAACCATAAATATAGCACTTTACATACAGTAGGATGGCTAGAATCAAAAATTCTAAATAACAAGTGTTGGCAAGGCTACAGAGAAATTGGAAACTTCACATACCACCGGTGGAAGTGTAAAATAATGCAGCCCATTTGGGAAACAGTCTGACAGTTCCTTAAACACAATGTTTGCATATGATCTGTCAACTTCACTCCTAGGTATTTACCCAAGAGAAATGAATACATACTTAGGCACAAAAACATGTACACAAATGGACATAGCAGCATTATTCGTAATGGCCAAAAAGTAGAAACAACCCAAATGCCCACCAACTGTCCAATGAATACATAAAATGCAGCATATTCGTAGAATGGAATACCATTTGGCAATGGAAAGAAACCAGTTATACAGCTACCACATAGATTGGCCTTGAAACCATTATGCTTAGTAAAATAAGCCCATCAAAAGGGGCCACATACTTAGTACATGGTTCAATTTATACTAAATGTCTAGAATAGATAAACCTATACAGACAGAAAGTAGACTAATGGTTGCTTAGGACTGGGAATGGGGATTAAGGGGTAAGTGCTAAGGAGTATGGAATTGTGTTTTGGATAATAAAAATATTTTAAAATTGGTTCTGGTGATAGATGCATAACTCTATTAAAAGACATTGAATTGTAAATTATAAATTTGTAAGGTGTATGGCATGGGAATTATATCTCAATAAAGCTATCGAAAGTACTCATAAATCATCTAGGGCTTAAGAAGAAATCACCAGGAAAATTTTAAAATATTTTGGACTTTATGTAAATGTAATAAATTATACTTGTTTTCTATATATTTTGTGAATTACAGTTACAGCAGATTTTGGAGGGTAAATTATAGCTAAAATATTTATGGTAGAAAAGAAAAACAGTTCAAAATCAATCATCTAATAATCTTCCAATTAGGAAGCTGGAAAAAGAAGTGAAAATTACATCAAAATGTATATAATGGAAATATTAATAAGAATATAAATTAGCAAAATAGAAAATATACAACCATGATTAAAGCCAAAATTATTTTTTTAGAAAAAATACTGTAATTGATTATCCTTTAGCTGAACTGATTAATAAAAAGATAAAACATGTAACTCATATCAAAATTAAGCAGGGGAGATTACTACAGATCCTAATGTCAGTATAATGAAGATGAGGGTAATTAAAACTCTTCCCACAGACAAAAACATTTTAAACCAACCATGACTGCACCCGTGATTTCTACCAAACCTTTAAGATAGAAATATCAGTCATACACAATGTCTTTCAGTAAATAGAGAAAGAGGGAATACTTCTCAGCTGATTTTTTAGGAGGCAAGTATTATGATATCAAATTTGACAAAGACAACAACAGCACAAGAAAAGAAAATTACAGGTCACTTATGAATATTTATTCAAAATTTTTAAAAATTTAGGAAATTCAATCCAACAATGTACAAAAAGAACAACACAACATAATGAATTTGGGTTTGCTTCATAAATGCAAAGTTGCTTTAAAATTAGAAAAATTGTATCAGGATGGTGCTGGCCTCATAAAATGAGGTAGGGAGGATTCCGTCTTTCTCTATTGATTGAAATCGTTTCAGAAGGAATGGTATCAGCTCCTCTTTGTACCTCTGGTAGAATTCGACTGTGAATCCGTCTGGCCTGGAATTTTTTTGGTTGGTAGGCTATTAATTATTGCCTCAATTTCAGAGCCTATTATTGGTCTTTTCAGGGATTCAACTTCTTTCTGGTTTAGTTTTGGGAGGGTGTATGTGTCCAGGAATTTATGCATTTCTTCTAGATTTTCTAGTTTATTTGAATAGAGGTGTTTATAGTATTCTCTGATGGTAGTTTGTATTTCTGTGGGATTGGTGGTGATATCCCCTTTATCATTTTCTATTGTGTCTATTTGAATCTTCTCTCTTTTCTTCTTTATCAGTCTTGCTAGCAGTCTATCAATTTTGTTGTTCTTTTCAAAAAACCAGCTCCTGGATTTATTGATTTTTTTAAGGTTTTTGTGTCTCTATCTCCTCCAGTTCTGCTCTGAAACCACAATGAGATACCATCTCATACCAGTTAGAATGGTGATCATTAAAAAGTCAGGAAACAACAGGTACTGGAGACGATGTGGAGAAATAGGAACACTTTTACACTGTTGGTGGGAGAGTAAATTAGTTCAACCATTGTGGAAGACAGTGTGGCAATTCCTCAGGGATCTAGAACTAGAAATACCATTTGACCCAGAGATCCCATTACTGGGTATATACCCAAAGGATTATAAAGCATGCTGCTATAAAGACACATGCACATGTGTGTTTGTTGCTGCACTATTCACAATAGCAAAGACTTGGAACCAACAAAATGTCCATCAATGACAGGCTGGATTAAGAAAATGTGGCACATATACACCATGGAATACTATGCAGCCATAAAAAGGATGAGTTCATGTCCTTTGTAGGGACATCGATGAAGCTGGAAACCATCACTCTCAGCAAACTGTTGCAAGGACAGAAAAACACCGCATGTTCTCGCTCATACGTGGGAATTGAACAATGAGAACACTTGGACACAGGGTGGGGAACATCACACACCAGCACCTGTCATGGGATGGGGAGAAGGGGGAGGGATAGCATTAGGAGATATACCTAATGTAAATGACCAGTTAATGTGTGCAGCACACCAACATGGCACATGTATACATATGTAACAAACATGCACGTTGTGCACATATCGAACTTAAAGTATAATTTTAAAAAATAAAAATAAAATTAGAAAAATTGATTAAAAATTTGAACATAATAATAGAGGAAAGCCATGTAGTCTTTTCAATAGATACCAAAAAAAAGCATTTGATAAAAGTTAAAATGCAAACATGTTGAAAGCACTCTGCAAAACAAAAATAGAACAAAATCTTCCCAACCTGATAAATGTTACCTAGTATGTATACAAAATAGCTAAGAAGAGAGACACAAAAGAGTACAGACTATATGGCTTCATTTTCATGAAGGTTTTCACTGGGAAAAAATTATTTATGGTACTGAAAATCAGAGCAGCAGTAATTGAATGACAACTTTCTGGATTGGGGACTGTTCTATATCTTGTTTGGAGGTGTTGTTTATAGAAGGCACACATTTGTCAAAACTCATTGAACATTTTATTTAAAATCTATTCCTTTCCTTATATGTAAATTGTACATCAATAATTTTAAAACTCATAATTCTATGATGGATGTGTCTAAGCAGAACTTTGCAGAAAGTTTGGTATGTAGATAAAGATAATACGTTTATGGAGGAGGAAACACGATAAATCAGTTAGAAACCTCAATTAGCAAGTGCTTCAAAAATAACAGTCTGGTAAAATAGGAAAATCAGGTGCTGCTTGTGAAGAATTTTAAAAAACATATTCTAAACTGAAGTTTGGAAATGATACTGCGTAGATGAATGGGCTTATCCAAGGCAAGGAAGGGATCAATGATAGTTGGATTTGGAAAAGTTTAAATTATTAAGTAAAAAACTCAAGTAGCAAACCAGTTTGAATAACAATACTGGAATATTTGAACAATATGTTAAGGGCCTATGTTGGAAGCAGCAATAGAAAATAATGGGGAATTAGTGAGGAGAAAGATTGATGCAGCATGTAAGTAATGATTCTTGGACACTAATCTACTATTAAGAGGAAAAGAGGAACAGGTACATGTAGGCCCATGGCAGCAGAGTGGCAAAATTGTACAGAATTCTGCCAGTCAGGCAGCTTCATTTTTTACACCAGGAGCCCTGATTTTCCCTTGTGTGAAAACCTGGTCTCTGTCCATGAGTTTGCTTGAACTGTGAGAATTTAATTCCCATTGCTTGCTGATTCGAGACTAAGTACAAGTTTAGGAAAGGTTTTCTGCTTGTCGATTTCCCCTGCTATGCTGTGAAGGGCCTGTGTCTTGGGCATCATATCCTCACTTAGACATCTGCATGAGGTGCACAAGTTTTCTGGGGGGTGGTGTAGCAAGGTGCAGAGAGTCAATTTATGATATTTTTATGCTCCTAAAAGATCACAGTCAGCCCTATTTGATTTTTATGTACCCATTGGGAGAGTAAAGGGGATAATGTTCAGGGATACTTTGCATTTAAATGATTTTCTTATTCAAAGAGGTTTGCAAATGTTATATTATTAAACAAAGTTCCCTTTGAGAAACATTAGAAGTAAATACAAAATTGTAATGCCTGTTTCACAGTGGGACAATATTATGCGGTTCAGGAAAACAGGCCTAAAAAAATGATATTCACGAACAGTGCACACTAATCAATATGTAGCAATAATAACATCTTACATAGTTTTAGTTCTTTCTTCCTCACTAACACTAGAAATTTCTAATAACCGCTTGATCTCTTTGAAAGTACTTGCCTTTCTTTTCTATGTGGGGTCAATAATAACCTTCTTTTGTATCTCATAAGTTGTTATGCACATCAAATTAGATAATGCATACAGAAAGAAACAGGAAAAACGGCGGGGCGCGGTGGCTCAAGCCTGTAATCCCAGCACTTTGGGAGGCCGAGACGGGCGGATCACGAGGTCAGGAGATCGAGACCATCCTGGCTAACACGGTGAAACACCGTCTCTACTAAAAAAAAAATACAAAAAACTAGCCGGGCGAGGTGGCGGGCGCCTGTAGTCCCAGCTACTCGGGAGGCTGAGGCAGGAGAAGGGCATAAACCCGGGAGGCGGAGCTTGCAGTGAGCTGAGATCTGGCCACTGCACTCCAGCCTGGGCGACAGAGCGAAACTCCTTCTCAAAAGAGAAAAAAAGAAAAGAAAAGAAAAGAAAAGAAAAGAAAAGAAAAGAAACAGGAAAAAAATGGTACAAATGTAAGCATGAAGGAAGGAAGGACCATTTCTTGTTCATCTTCCTGTTAGCATGTGCCTGCCTGGCATAACACCTTGCACAGTGTCAGCCTTTAATACATGTTGCGTTATTGTTTTCGGGTAATGAGGTATCAGAAATTTCAAGGCACATAACACTGACTTTTAACTTTAAACTGGATGATTTTTAATATTTAAAAACATATTATGGTCATTCACTTTGTTTCAAAATAAGGATGCTGTGTACCACTGCATTTATCTAGATTGCTAAACGATGCATGGAGAGTTAATGACAGGTTTGGGATTAGATTCTAGATGCTTTTAGGACTTTGCTTGTGGTGCTTTTTAAACTCTGGTTATCAGGGATTTTACTTTAGTTTAAGGCTGGTTTTTCAAATACTTGAACCGTGTAAAGGAATTTCAAGAATAAATAAGTATCAGCTCAGAGTAGTTACAAAACAAGCCTCAAGAATGAAATGATATAATAAAATGAGAAGATAAAATAGTATTGTTTTGAAGAAAAAATATTATACATACATATCCATATGGCAAAATAAATACTTTTCAAAGCAGAATAAAAATAGTTTTAGTTACAGAAATCCAGGAAGGGCTAGTTAAAAGTTTAAAGATCATAGGTAGTGTAGTTGTTGAAGAAAGGTAACATTGTTAAACTTTTTTTGTTGTTGTTAGATCCAACTAATTTAGAATTTTGAAAATCCGGACAGTGCTTACACCAAATACAGCTTAATAAATTTGTTTTTAAAATAGGTACATTAAAGTTGTACTCGAGCTTTCAGGGCAGTGGCACCATATTTACAGGCCATCCATTTAGAGATGCTATTGTTTATAAAAGTCCTAAAAGCTCTAATTTGCATGCTTATGCTATGTTCCTTGCTAATCTCCTTTGCTTATGAAGGTAAAATTTTGCTAGTGCACTGTAAGATAAACACTTAATAATGCAAAGTCATAAAAGTATATTTATTCTTAAAAACCTATAATTCAAATTTTTGGCATTTTGAAACTAGCCAACCTCTGTTTGCAAATTACTCAGCATCAGTCACTCAGTTAGCTGAGCAAAGGCAAAAGAAGATGAAGGAGAAGTCAAGATTAGCACATTTGAAAGGCAAAATATTGTCCTTCATCAAATTCAGTTAGAACTCTGAGTGTGGGTCAGGAAGGGGGAAGGGAGGAAGACTTGCCAGCAATCAGAATTAGAGATGTCTAAAGCATAATTGAGAAATTGTACATTTGACTTTGAAATCCTTGATGAAAAGGCACTATAGGAAACATAATTATTAGCATACTGTTTAATGTTTTAATTGGATGCATTTTGCTGTGCTGTGCCAAAATGATTTTTGAAGTTGATTGTGTTTTTGCCTCCCTTCCTATTCTTTAAAGCTCAGTCAACCTTAGTAAGAGAGAAAAAGGACGTGGATTACATAAAAGAAGGGAAAAGCTAATGATTTAAGAATGTGTGGTTTTCTCTCACATGAAACATCACTCTTAAGTTTCTCATTTGGGGGTAACATTCCTTCTTTTATAGGGAGAAAAATATTGCATTAGGCAGCAAATCATTACGGCCTTGGGTATTTAGAGAAATTCTGTTTGTTGTGTTAAATTATCCTGGCATCTGTACAATACTCTACTGGCTTTCATTAGAAAGGCCTTTAATCATTGATAGCAGTTATTTGTTAAGTGTGGCTTTCATTGTGTTCATATAAGCCAAATCGTTGGTTATTTATTTAAAAACAGAATAGCCAAAATGTCAATAAAATATCTCAATTTATTTCATCAGACTTTAATGAGTATAGAAAATATGAAATATTTCTTGAAAAGAATAAAATTTTGTAAGTATATTATTTTAGCATGCTGAGTATTTTAATACATAAAATCAAAATAATTTCAATAAAGGCTTACCACTTTTCTCACTCAGCCATGAAGATTATCTTTTGCAAATCACTCGGAAAAAAATGTAGTCTCAATTCACGCAAAGGTTCTTTGATCTTCATGTAAATAAATAGGCTGCCTTCCTCTCTTAAGATTCTTTCTTGAATATGATTTCTTTCATCAAGCACTTTGTCTCATCTTTGTGAACATCAAGGTAGTTTGCTTCAGAACTTCAAACAGACATTTCCTACACATTTACAGGAAATATATTAAACACTATAAACGGCAAAACTTCCTCTTGACTTTGCAGGAAGACAGAGAAGGAGACATTTTCTATTGCACCCCAACTGGTAAAAGGCACGTCCTAGATTGTAGTCATAATATTCTAGACAAACACCAAGCTTTCCCTTCCTTTAAAGGGAAGAAAGGAAACCTGTATCCTGAGAAAATGAGCTAGCTTGACAGAACCCAGGGAGAAAATCACCAACAGATGACTGAAGAGAAGACCACAGACTCTAAAGATTCCGAAAGGTTTTAAGACTGCATGTTCAGGAAGAAGGTTTACAATAGAAAATCCAATGCAATAGTCCCATATGTCAGATATAGTATGAGTTTAGTGTAAGAGGACCGATGAGGATTTGATCTGTTTCTTGTTTTTCTAAGCTAGCTGTAATTTGCCTGAGTTCTTTAGCTACCAGTTTGTTCAGCAACTTTATGATTCTTGGTGCTGTGTGAAATGCATTTTTCTGGTCTTTGCAAGTTGACCAATTTCTTGCTGAATGAACCAGCCAGCCAGCTGTGAAGCCTATTTTTCCAGCTTCAGCAGACAGGACATCTTTTTAAATTTTTTATTCAGAAATTGAAGAATTTTTAAAATTGACTCTAAACAGGGATATAGGGCAATGATATTTTTCAAGTCTTGATATTTAGATTGTAAGGCAATAATCTTGTAGAGAAAAGTTTTTCCAGTATTTCTTTTTGACCACAGCAGAATATGAGTAGCACAGGCTAAATTTTATGGAAAGATATATTTTTATTCTGAAACCATCATAATCACATGAAAATTCATAATATCATTATTTTGCTCAGCACTTATGCTTTTCCAAATGATTCAATATCAAAGTCATCCACTGGCCACCTACCAACTGTAAACAAGGTTCCACAGGATGAAAAACATGCCTAAGATTCTGTTCCTGACCTCTAGGCAATCATACTCTTATTGAATAGTTATATATTTGAAAACTCAAACAAGGGAGATTCTACCTTTGTTATAAAGGCCTATTTAAAAAAAATTTTTTTTTTGGTAGATTATTAAAGGAGAGAATGCCTCTCTAGGTTTTTGTTTTTTTTTTTTTTTTGAACTGGTGCTGCTTTATAGAGGAGACTGCTTTTGACATAAGTTTGAATGATAAGTAGAATTTCTCTGCATAGGTAGATATTAGAGATGTGAGCAATGAAAACAATTTATGGAGAAAAATGAGTATCTACATTGCATCTAAATATGTGTGACAGTCGAAACATTGATCTCATGGGGAAATACCCTGAGAAGTATTTTCGTGTATATTTTCCAGCATTAGAAAACCAGGGCTGCATCCTGGTTAAGAGCTCAGGTCTGGCATAGGAGGCCTGAGTTTCATTCTCTGCTCACCATTACTAGTAGCATATTCTAGGTCTAGCTACTTAGCTTTGTTAGCATCCAATTCCATAGCTATAAAATAGTGGGTATAATAAGACTTGGTTATTATTCAAAAACAGATTAAATAAAGCAGTAAAGAGTTTTTCATAACTCCTGAATATAATACAAAGTTAGTAATTGTTATCCAAAAATTACTATGGTAGAATATTCACTGTGTCTTTTTTTTTTAAACGTGTAAGCTCTAAATTGTGAGTGTCATTATAATTACTTGGTATCCTATGATCTAGAACTTATATCTTCAGACTTTAATCTATAAATATTTCTACCATAATAATTTGCTACAATGTAATTCTATATTTTTCATCTTCTTAAATTATAAATAGTTCCAGTATCTCCAGGTTTTTATTCAAATTAATTTCTGTCCCTAGAATGCTCTCCCTCTTTAAAAGGTCATAAGCTTCCTAAGCAGAAAGACTGTATCCAGAAAAGCATTCATACTTCTGTTAGAGGAAAGAGCTCTTGTGCTTTCTTTTGAAACTCTGAAACTCAGAAAGTGAGAAGACCCCAACGAGAGTCTGACAATAAGTTTTGAATTCTCTTTATATTCATCTCAGACTGGTATCTGTCCATTTTGTGCATATTCTGGAAGGCACTCACGTATCTATGCATCTTCTCATTTATTTATTGATTTATAATAAATACAAAATAAGTATCTTTTATTTACATAAGGCTCTCACAGACCAGTGTGAGAGAATTAAGTAAGCATGTATGTACAACCAGACACAGTAGATGTTATTTGTTAGAAATCGAGGTGCATTGGAGACACGATCAAATAAATGATTAAAGCAAAAGTATATTGTGATGATACACTCATTGTATTGTATATATTGAAATTTATCTGTAAACTGAAGATATTTTATCTCATAAAAACCTTAATTTTAATCTCCTTCAGTTGAGGAAATCAAGAACTTAATTACTTCTGGTTCTAAAAATTGGCACTTCCTTATTTTCCTTCTTCCTTTTACTTCTTTCCTCTCAAGTTCTATGTCACTGAATTCTACATATTTTCTAATCATCACTATCACAAACCTTTGCCATCCCAAACTGATTTTAATCCTTGAAGTTACTTCACCATAAAAAGAAGCTTTTCCTCTCCTCAAAAATGGCAACATCTCTAGTAAAAATACACTTTACTCCTGAAATGCAATATTTTTCTCTTTCTGATGTCACCAATCTTGATGACATATCACTTTCTTCCAACACAGTGAGTAACATGGAACTATTCTATCTTCACAACCATAACCTAGAACAACTTCTTTCACACCATAAATTTTTGCATTCCTTTATTAATCCCTCGGGTGTACAAATGTGGTTTAATCCTTGATCAGGACCTCCAACTAACCATGCTCATTTACTGTATCTATTGCATTTATTTTTCGTTATACTTACATCCCAAATAAATTTTGGTTGCAAAATCAGACTTTCTAAGTATCCTGTTCTTATGAACAGCTTTCTCAACTATTTGGCACTACAAATGTCACTGAGCAGTGAGGGTTCATCCTGGGAAATTAGGTATTTGTGACTAGGCACTTGAGTTACATAGTTCTATAAAACCAATAATTCTGAAGTTGTAACCATATGCAAATTTATGATGCCAAACTTTAGCCCTTAACTAAATTATCTTTGAGACTTGCATTTAAGCTGCTATATCAAATAAATTGACAAATTTCAATGATTTTACACAATAAATGTCTATTCCTCACTCATGCAGCGGTCAAATGCAGATATTGATGTTTAGCTAGCGACTTTCCTCCACGTAGTGTTTCACAGATGTAGGATTTTTTCATATTGCGGTGTACTATTCTCTAGTGTCACAAATTTCTCTACTTTCAGCAGACAAAAAAAAGCAGAGATGGTTTGGAAATAGGCACCCTTACTTAACCACCTTGATTTGGAAGTGATATACATTATTCTTACTCAAATTCCACTGGTAAAAACTAGTTACATGGCAGGAAAATGTAGTCCCTTGTTAGGCCGTTTCCTCCTTGCAACTCCCAGGGGGAGAACAAATTTTTCATGTTATCCAGCTAATTCTGCCATATAAACTATTTCTTCCAGAAAGTTGTAATGGAATTTCCAGGTTATCAACAATAACTTCTCATATTAAGTGATAACGCATTCAGTTAAGAATATATTGTTGAGGAAATTAAGCCTGCTAGTTTCATTTTGTTTAATGAATTTATTATTTTTCCTTTTTTTGAGCATCAAGAAAATGTGCATTTATCTATTTACTCTTTTATTCATTAACTATTTCTTGAGAATCTACCATATTCATGGAATTCTGATATACTTGAGATACACTGGTGATTAAAACACACAAGGACCATTGCCTTTGCAATGTTATATTCTAGCAAGTAAAGATGAACAGTAAATAGTAGACATAATAAATAAGCAAATTATTTATTCAAAAATATTTTGAATATTAAGGCGTGTTAAATTTTATAGAAAAAGGAAAGGAAAAGGGTAATGGGAATGAGGGGTATGTGAAGTGCTTATTGTAATTTCAAAGTGTTTTACCACTGAAGGCCTCATGGAAAGGATAACATTTAAGCAAAGCTGAGAGATGGAGCCCCAGCCACACAGGTATCTTACCAAAGAAAATTCTAGGCAGAGGGAGAACAACTGGGGTCTTAATGTAGAAGTATGCTACTGTGCTCAAGGAGCAGTGAAGACCCCAGATGTCTTCAATGCTGTGAACAAAGAAAAGAGGGATGGATTACCCGTATATGTTTATCACAGCACAATTCACAATTGCAAAGATGTGGAACCAACCTAAGTGCCCATCAAGCAATGAGTGGATAAACAAAGCAATATATATACACCATGGAATAAGAATACTATTCAACTATAAAAAAGAATGAAACTATGTATTTTGCAGCAACTTGGATGGAACTGTATGTCATTGTTCTAAGTAATTCAGGAATGAAACACCAGATACTTTATGCAAAGGAATACAGAATGGTATAACGGACATTAGAGACTCACAGGGGGAGGGCGGTAGGGCGAGGGATAAAAAAACCTACATATTGGATTCAATGTACATTACCTGGGTGATGGGTGCAGTAAAATCTCAGACTTCACCACTATACAATTCATCCCTGTAACCAAACACCATTTGTACCCCTGAAGCTATTGAAATAAAAATAAATACATAAGTAAACATTTTAAAAAAGAAGTAAGAGCTGGGTTATGGTTCAGAAAAGGAACAAGTGTCAGATCACATAAAGCATTGTTGGCAACATTGATGCTTTTATTCTCAGGGCAATGGGAAACCTTCGTAGTGTTTGGAGTAGAGAGTTAAATCATTCTTACTATTGAGAAGGATCACTCTGACTTTCATGTTGAGATAGACTACAGGGGTCCAAAGGTGAAAACTGAGTCCAGTTAGGAGATTATTTCAGGTGAGAGATGATGATGATGTGGAAGAGAATGTTATTTATCCTTCTTCATGTCAGTGGAAATTGTGTTCAATATGTGCTTTGTCTGTCAACATTCTTACCGTCAATTAATATTAATACCTTGAGAAAATGTTGATACCCTAAAAAATAAAATAAAATTTTTTAAAAAGAGAAAATTTTGATACCCTACATGTTAAATCTCTGGCCTCCACCTCAAGGTTTCTGTAAGAAACCTAGATTATTCTGAAAACTACAGTGGACCACTGGCCATCTAGCAGAACTGGGAGGAGCTCCTATAACAGTGCTTTGGTTTGGGACATGTTATCCTAAAATGAGGAGAGATGGAAATTAATATTTCTGCTGTCATTGAGCAAGAACTTCTTAAAGGACTAAAGATGTGAACTTTAAGAAAGACATTGTCTTCCTCTCCTCTATGTTCAGTTTCAAGTGACTCTTTTTTACAGAAGGTGTTTAAGAAAACACATAAGATACAAAGAAAGAAAATTGCCTATTATCTGGCCCAGGACTCACTACCATTAATACTAATGTTGATAAATTTGCTTTATATATTTTTCTACAAGTATCTCTCAATATTTACAAAATTTTAATTAAATGATACAAATAATTTTAATTCCATTATTTTCACTTAATATTATATTGTGAACATAATACCATTTTGAATGCATATTCTTAAAAAACAATTTAGCATATAAAATTTATCATTTGCCTATAATTTATTTAACCACCATACTGTTGTTAAAAATTAAGGCTATATATATATATATTTTTTTTTTTTTTTTTGAGGTGGAGTCTCATTCTTGTTGCCCAGGCTGGAGGCATGATCTTGGCTCACTGCAACATTCACCTCCCCAGTTCAAGTGATTCTCCTGCCTCAGCCTCCCAAGTAGCTGGGATTAGAGGTGCCCAACACTAGGCCCAAATAATTTTTGTATTTTTTGTATGGACTGGGTTTCACCATGCTGGCCAGGCTGGTCTCAAACTCCTGACCTCAGGTGATCCACCCACCTCAGCCTCCCGAAGTGCTGAGATTACAGGTATGAGCCACCACGCCTGGCCAGGGCTATAATTTTCATAAACATAAATATACTTTAAATGACTACATTTTCCCAAAAATCTGCATATTTTCTTGGAACTAATGTTGAATGATTGGGCATAGGGTACAAACCACTCATTAATTAGGCAATTGTGTATTGCAGAAAACAGTTGTATAGTTGTCATTTGCATAGAATACACTCTGCATAATTTTGGGGCATCTTGTACTCGGATTTCAGGTGTTTAACAGGGACTTGTTTCCTACTATGAACCATACTGTTGAGTTACAGCTGTTGGGTTTCTCCAAGTTTAAGGCACTGATCTTTATGGTACGGCAGTCTGACAGAAGCACAGATCTTCAATCTGAGTGTTTTAAACTCACTTTTAAGCAGTCTTCTTAGAAGTAAGCGGAGGGCATGGCCAGTACCTAGGAGTTCTACAAATTCTTATTTTAAATATTTTAATCTCTTTTGACATATTCTCCTCTGAAATATTGTTCTAGTTCTTCCCGTTACATCGCATTTTATACTAGCTCTTCTTATGGGTTACAAATTTCCTTAGAATCATATCTAAGAGATCTACCTCAGTTTGAAAGTAATCATTTGGATATTGGAGGTTTATATATTATGGATTACATTAACGTTCTTCCACAATTTCTTATTCTGAAGATTATTCTCCATGGTCTTCTTGATTACACACAGGATGCTTAGCTTTTGCAGATGGATTACATTCTTCATGAGATGACTGAGGGTCACATTTATAATTCTCTCCTATGAACTTTTTCAGTTCAGTGTTCTCTAACTTCATTTCCAGTATTCTTCACTCACTGACAAGAGAATACTTGGTTCACCAGTGTGAAGGCTTCCTTGTGAACTTTGTCTTCAATCATCCATTCCTCTTTTGAGATCATCTTATTCCCATGGCTAACATCATTTCTTTTTCCCCAAATTGCCCTCTACATTTTTTTTTTAATATCCATCTGTTCTTATATACTACAAACATGGGCAACCAGATTCAGCTGTCTTCTGTGGCTAGTACCTTTCTATTGTAGCTAGATATTTTTCCCCTGAAGCATTGTATCTTGATTGATATTGAAAAAAAAGAAAAAGAAAAAATAACATTTGCTACTACATGGTATATTTTGTGGTAAATTCTGTTTTCTTCAAAATGCATAGCCTGAAAGTTAGCTGGCACTCATAGTATAGGCTGTTAAATAGCTCATTTGGGTCACTTGTAAATAGTAGCTATTTGTGCCTTGTTCCCTTCATGTTAAAGGCAGATGATGAGAATCATTATTTTAAGAACATGCCATTGGTTACTACTCCCTGATGTGCTATAGTTGATTATCATGACAGGAGACTGATGCTAGTGGCACTGTTTCTGTTTTTTCATCTCAATTATTTTTGAACAACAAAGAAGGAACAACGTTCTGCTGAACAGTTTTGACTATGACTAAGAATTAAGGGTGGTATGTTATCATTATTGTTACTGTGAACAATAATAAATGCTATCACAAAATCTGCATTGCTAATAATACCCTTTTCTTCAACAGTTTTTTTCTAATGTATTTGAAACTCCTTATAAACTTCAACTGAGTCAACATCAGACCATCTTATAAAGTTTTCTGTTAAGTAAAATTACTTCACTAAGTCTTAATCTTTAGTACTCCATTCTCTGAACTCACACACTTACAATTCTTGTTATTTTAATATCTTAGTCTCACTGCACGACTCTGAGACTTCTCCTCTCTGGATGATGCCTTTTTTCCCCCCAAATCCTGGCATTATGCCTTTGTATTTATCTGAGACTTTTAGTAAATATTTCAATCATTTGCTTTTAGGCACCCCAAATTTCCCATCCTAGTTCAAATACTATACTTAGAAATTTATATTCAGTGAATGATCCTATTCATTTCTGGACACTGCTGAGAGATCCAGGCTTAGGTTTATGGTTTAGGTCAAGGGAGTGTTCTAGTTAAGTAATGCTGGAAAACAAGTTACCTAAAACGTATGGTATTAAACAACCATTTACTATGCTCCTGGACTCTGTCAGAAGTTTGAACAGGACAAAGCAGGAATGATGTGTCTCTACTCCACAATGTCTAGATTCTTACTTGGCTCATCTGGAAGATTCCACAGTTGTTGACTATCATCATCTGAAGGCTTATTTGCTCCCATGTTCAAAGGTAAAAGAAAGAAACAGAAATGTATTTAGTTTTTACCATGTGATATGGTTTGGCTGTGTCTCCAAGCAAAAATCTCATCTTGAATTATAATCCCCATAATGCTCCTAATCCCCACGTGTCAAGAGAGAGACCAGATGGAGTTAATTGAATAATGGGAGCAGTTTCCCCCAAGCTGTTCTTGTGATCGTGAGTTATGAGATCTGATGATTTCATAAGTGTTTGGTAAGTTCCTCCTCTGGTCAGTCTCCTTCTTGCTGCCTTGTGATAGAGGCGCCTTGCTTCCCCTTCGCCTTCCACCATGGTTGTAAGTTTTCTGAGGCCTCCCCAGCCATGCAGAACTGTGAGTCAATGAAACCTCTTTCCTTCATAAATTACCCGTCTCAAAATTACCCACATTTCCTTATAGCAATGTGAGAATGGACTAATACACCATGTGCTAAGATTTATGCTAGGTCATTAATATTAATTATCTTATTTGATTCTTAAAATAAATGAATCGGCCTCTATTTACAGATGAAAAATCTCAAAGGGTTGCTTCCAAGGTCACTTTCACGAAATGGCAGATGCAGCCTCTGTTCTTCCTTTTTCGACTGTTCTTCCAATCACCAGTGTCTCAGCACTTCATGAATCAGAGCCAATCACTCTGCTGCCCTAAATCCCTTTCTAAATCTTTAGTTTTTTTATTTCAGTATTGGTTTCATCCCTCGTCTCCTCTCTCACTACTATCTTCAGTTCATTCTTTTTTTTTTTTTTTTTTTTGAGACGGAGTCTCGCTCTGTCGCCCAGGCTGGAGTGCAGTGGCTGGATCTCAGCTCACTGCAAGCTCCGCCTCCCGGGTTCACGCCATTCTCCTGCCTCAGCCTCCTGAGTAGCTGGGACCACAGGCGCTCGCCACCTCGCCCGGCTAATTTTCTGTATTTTTAGTAGAGACGGGGTTTCACCGTGTTAGCCAGGATGGTCTCCATCTCCTGACCTCGTGATCCGCCCACCTCGGCCTCCCAAAGTGCTGGGATTACAGGCGTGAGCCACTGCGCCCGACCCAGTTCATTCTTTCTAGTGCTCTTTCTTTGAGAACCCATAAAAACCTCCATTGTAGCACTTATATTATTTTCAGTTGCTCTTGTACAGATTTATTCCAGTAGGCTATAGACACATTGTGGCCAGAAATTGTTATCTTATTCATCTATAACAGAGCCTGCCAATGATTGCTATTCAATCATGTCTGTTGAATGATTTTAATAAAACATAATTAATATAATATTTCTGATTATTTTAAACAGATAACATCTAAGAACTCTTATCCATTCGGCTTCAAACACCTATCCTTACATTCACGATTCATAAAGTTTTAACACTAATATGATATGGTGATGTAAATATGCTTTGCAAGAATCCTAGCAATTATATGCATAATGCTTACATTTGAGGGGTTAATCAAAACTGAACATCACTGCTTTTGCTTGTGTCAAAATGTAAGCAGAAACCTTTTAACTTAAATTCATTTAAGCTATTGGAGCAATTTGTAAACACTATAGCTGTATTTGGCGTGTCTTCTGGAAAAACTATATTTATTTCAGCTCACATTTAAATAAACAATGATACTGTTACATGAGCAAACTCATTTCTATTGCTAATGCCATATATGCTTTGATTTAGAGGCAGCATGTAAGTTTCTGTATTTTGTTAATCAACTCATTTTTGTTATTTTTTAGTTGAGATGTATCAATGCTATTTCATAAATTAAAAATGCTTTCTACTTTAAGCATTGAAAGATAGCAGATGAGTTTCTAAGTCATTTAAAGCTGAAAGGAACCTAACAATATGACTGCATGGAATCAAATATTCACATTGATCCAATTTTACTTAAAGCAACTTCCCAAATGATTTGAAAGATGTAATATATGCCACACAAATTTTAGCCTACTAAACTTACTTTTTACAATATTACTGAACGGTCCTAGTACAACTTTGCATCTTCTTAAACCATCAATATTATCAAGTGTTCAGCATGACAAACTCGAAGGAACATTGTCAGACATTCTCTCACAGTTATACAATGTTCTTGTCACAAGGTGCAATCAAGATCAAACCACATACACTGATGTGAGTATGTTTGCACAAAGTCAGATACAGAAACCCCTGATGGGATAGTTGTGAACACTGCTGTTGTCTCCACTGACCCAGGTCTGGGTTGGTTGGACAGGTCTCTGAATGACGTACTAGTTTAATCCTTTGCCAAAATATTACCAAAAAGAAAAGCAGAATTTGAAAGCAACTATCCAGGACTGACTTTCAGGACTGCATTCTGAAAGTCATACAAATGGAAAAGAAAACAATAAGAAGTAGGGTCAGCTTCCATCTGGAACTAAAGCTACAGCCAGAGTTAAAGATAAGATGTGGCGTTTCCCCAGGCAACAAAGAGTCTGACAAGGTTGAAAGCTGTGCAACCCATTGGTCCTTAGATCAAAGAAATTGCCAAATTTTATGTGTGCTGTAAAAAAAAAATGTACAAATTATTTCTTATAGATTGTCACCTCCTGAATATGTACGTAACCTGAAATATAAAAGCATTCAGACACATTTGAGTGCAGCTACTCCAAACATGGTTCAAACAGCACTTATAGCAGAGAGGGAAGAGTGGAGGAAAAATATTTTTTTGGAACAGGGAGGGACCTTACTCTCTTTATGAGTTTTGATTTTCTTCACTGTTAAGAAAGCATAAAGGGACCAATAAGGAATTCAGCACAATCCATCAGCCATTTGTTAGGTAATAATTACACACAGCGCATAGGAAAAGTATTTTTCGGTTTTAAGTGATTATACATATGTATATTGCACATAAAATAAAATTAACATTGATAGTAAGAGAAAAGATAAATATTATAAACTGACTTCATTGGATAAATGACTATAAACTTATTATAAAATCAAGTTATATTTTACCTGATGCCAATTCCAGCTCTTTGATAACCCTTAGGTCTCATTTGCAATTAGTAGCAATTAGAATGACTATAAATATATCCATGAATTATTTCCTGCCTTTTCCTCTCTCCCATATTTGATGACCTCTCTTTCCTTACTCCTTCATAAAGCCTGTTAATCTCAGTTTGATTGTTGGAGTGACCCATTCCCTCTGACAAGCCACAAAACTCTGCTCTACACACATAATTTTCTTCATTATCATATAATTTTGCAGTCCTCCTGCTAGCTACATTCTGAGAAGTGCCAGACACCTGATAATGGCTTTGATGTCAGCTTCACATGTTATTTTATGTTTATTTGCGTGTATGTGTGGGTGTGCATATGAAAATCCATCTCAGCTCTGGTAACCATCAAAACAATTTAGCCCTTCATCACCGGAGGCTGAACAAAGGACATCCTCTAATTTAATGCCAGATAATTTTTTCTCTTCTTTAACATTGTCTTATATCACAATGGCAATAACTCATTATTAACAGAACCACCTTTTCCAAAATTATCAGACCATGAGTCCTACAACTCTAGGAAGAAGCAATTTATACAATTTTAGATCACAGATGTTTTTATAAGTGCATTTAATTTTTTAATGTATTAGACTGTTCTCACACTGCTGTGAAGAAGTACCCGAGACTGGGTAATTTATAAATGAAAGATGCTTAATTAACTCACAGTCCTGCATGACTGGGAGGTCTCAGGAAACTTACAAACATGGCAGAAAGAAAAGGAGTCACCTTCTTCACAAGGCAATAGGAGAGAGTGTGCGCATGTGAGGAAGGAACTGTCAAACCCTTATAAAACCATCAGCTCTCATGAGAACACACTCACTATCATGAGAACAGCATACAGGAAACCGCCCCCATGATCCAATCACCACCCACAAGGTCCCTCCTTCGATACGGGGGCGGATTATGAGGATTACAATTCAACATGAGATTTGAATGGGGACACAGCCAAACCATATCATTTTATTTTATTTAACTGTATGCATATCATTTTGTGCATTTAGAAAAATTATTCTAGAAAAAGTCAATTGACTTCATCACACTGACAAGTAAGTTTGCGGCTAGAAAAATGACAACAACCAAAAGTTATGGAAGATGCAAATAAAGTTCCAATGAAGAGTCATAGGCTATTTTCCAATCCAGTAGCTATGTTCTGGACTTTCTCCCAAGGGAGGTATACAATATCCGTGTAGTGAATTGCCAGTTTTACATTCTCACTGGTCCTTAAGTTACTGATCCACATAGTGGTATAATAAAAAGTACATTGGAATTGGAGTCAGGAACCATAAGTTTCTTAGTTCTCACCCTGCCACTAAAGATAATGAATTAACTCCAACTTGTGAAATTACTATTGTGTGATGAGCAATCTTCTAGGCTATTTGCATATATTACAGGAGAATTTTCAAAATATCATTTGCACTAATATTTCTCCTACTGTTGAGTTACTTCAATTATACTTTGGGAGTATCCCTGTTACTTCCTCACCTCCACCAACTACAACCCAAATGGCCACACATGGATCTCCTCATATTTTATGAAGAAGAGGACTGCTTTTTAACCTAATTTAGAGTTTGAAAATGTCTAAGGTTTCCTTTTTACCATGTAAAAAGAAGTCTTGAGGCATAGAGTTCCAAGATGGCACTCAAGAAGTTGGCCAAAAGAATTGTCATAGATTAAGATTCATTTCAGCTTTCTGTTGCTCTATTCTTATTATTTGTTCATTTTCATAATCAGGCAAGAGTGCTCTGCATGTAGGAATATTAGTGTTCAAGGCAGGAAGAAGGAAAGAAAGACAGAAGAGCCATGTCAAGTTGTTCTTTTTGGTTTTTGTTTTTTGTTTTCAGTCCGGAAAATAATAGCTTAACTAGAAGCTCCACCCAGTTGATTTCTACTTATGTTTTATTGGCTATATTTGAGACATAAAGCCAGTCTTAACAACAAGGAAATCTGAAGAAGTGAAATACTGTTTTAACTGGAAAATTGCCACCTTCAATTTTATTGAAGTTCCATTATAAGAAAGAAGTAAAGTATACATATCTTGTGAGTAGTTAATACTGGGTGCAATATTGTGGACATAAAAAAAAAATCAATGCAACAAGATACTTAAATTTAATATTCCTAAGCCAAATCATGGGAGAAAATATATGAGTTGTGTGTGTGTGTGTGTGCACGCGCGCGTGTGTGTGTGTGTAGACTCCTAGGTTAGGTAAAAATATTTCATGAGGTGAGGAGTGAGAAAGAGGAGCAACATATTATTGAGAGAACTTAAGCACCAACCAGAGAACCACTGTCTTTATCCAGCATGAAAGAACTCCTTATAATTTACTTACAAGCCACATCAGTAATAAGCTATATTTCTCTTTACTGTCTTTTGAGAGATAATATGTTGACAAAGATCAACACACTACTACTGGGTTGTCTGGCAGAATGTCCATTTATCTTGGCTGGAAAACATTTTTTCAGATCTCCATCAAGCCCACTTCATAAGGTTAACTCCACTTTAATTGCTTAGGACATGTATAACCAGAGCAGTGATTCTATGAAGAGAAGTGAAGACTTCAACTTCTAATCCATTGGGATTAGAACCTCATTGCAATTGAAATAAATGATCTGAGTAATAAAGGTAAAAAACTATTTATTTTATGTATTTCAATCAGTTTAAGTTCAACAGTATATTTTTTTCTTAAAAAATACTTCACATTCCAGGCCAGGTGCGGTGGCTCATGCCTGTAATCCCAGCACTTTGTGAGGCTGAGGCGGGTGGATCATGAGGTCAGGAGATCGAGACCATCCTGGCTAACACAGTGAAACCCCATCTCTACTAAAAATACAAAAAAAAAAAAAAAGCCAGGCGTGGTGGTGGGCACCTGTAGTCCCAGCTGTTTGGAATGCTGAGGCAGGAGAATGGCATGAACCTGGGAGGGGGAGCTTGCAGTGAGCCGAGATCTCACCATTACACTCCAGCCTGGGTAACTAAGCGAGACTCCATTAAAAAAAAAAAAAATTGACATTCCATTGTATTAAAAATTTGACAGCCTAGTGAAAAAATGATACTCACAAAATTCACACTCACAAAATACTTCTCTGTTTTCTTCCTAGCTAAAATGTGCTGATACTTTGCTAGTGCCACAGTCTGTTGACTAAATTAACCCACTTAAAATTTTAGAACCCATTAACTTCACTCCCCAAATCTGTACTTTAATATAAAGTTATTGAAATTATTGACCAAAGAGAACATTGTGAAGAAGTATAATATTACATCATTTATTCTAATATTCAAAAACAAATTTCTCTTTCCTTCAAATAATTTGATGATACCAAGAAGTATACCTGGCTTATAGATGACGTAAATTAATGTTGAAATAAATAAATACAGAGTGAATATATTAACTCACTCCTTATATAAACAAGGAGATTGAGACCCACAGATCAGAATCTTTACAATACATTTTGGGTTTGAACTGCAGTAGTCTGAGCCCGGAAGCTGCTACCGTAAGCACTAAACTCTCACGAAGGCTGCCTTAGTTCATTTTGTGCTACTGTAACAGAATACTACAGACTGGGACATTTATAATGAACAGAAATGTATTGGCTGATGGTTCTGGAGGATGAAATTTCAAGATCAAGAGACTGCATCTGGCAAGAACCTTATTGCTGCATTATCTCATGAAGACAAAGGGAAAGTAAGAGAAGAGAGAAAAAGGGACCAAACTTGCCCTTTCGTAACGAATCCCCTCCCTTAATAACAATGTTAGTCCATTTTATGAGGGTGGACCTGTCATGGTCTAATCACCTCCCATTTGTCTCCACCTCCCAACACTGTTGCACTGGGGATTACATTTCCAACATATGCTTTTTGGAGGACACATTCAAACCACCACAGTGGCACACTGGCCTGATAGCCACTTTTTAATTATAGTTGATTTTACTTTGAATCCTAATAGTATATATATTTTTTTAAAAAATTAAAAGAAGAGATTAAGTAAAATATCACTTTATCATGATAAATTTTATAGACACTCTTAGGCAGCCTGAGATGTCAGTCAAGTATGCATTCAAACTTCTCAACTTCCCAACTAGCAGGCTCCATTCCCTTTTATTCATCCTCATGGTACCTTTTCCAAGTAGCTAATGCCCCCATGTTTCCCTCCCATTTCTCAGAGGTTCCTTTCCCACTCCCCCCACCCAAAAATTCTCACACATCAAAAACTATGCACAAGCCATGGCTTCTTAACCAGTCATAATTCTCAGTGCCACTGCTCTTACAAGGGAATAAGAGCTACATACAAATATGTCTCGGGATGTCTCTTGGAGTTCAAGTCAGAGGGTTAGACACGCTCATCACAGCCCTGAGATAAGGGGTAGAATTAGAAAGTACTAGAAATTACAAATACATATATATATTTAGTCTCCAAAGCAGATTACATGTCTAACTCAAGGTTGACAGTAGGGGACGGGGCTGCCTCTGGAGCTGTGAAGTGGCCTGTCACTAATGGCATTCAAACAGTGGCTTGAGCACCATTTGGCAGGTATATTGTAGAAAGAACTGAAGCATTCAACACGAACCTAGATTAGATGACCTTTGAGGTCCCTTCCAGGCTTGAATGCTCCTAGGTAGTAGAAGCATTTGTTTTCTATTATGGAAATTTTCACTTACAATTTTACCTCCAAAAAGTAGAGAACTCATGGGTTTTCAAAGTTGGAAGAAAAATAAAATAAAATCTCTAAAAAGGGAGAGAGGTGGAACCAATCTAAGACTTGACAATGCCCAAAGTGGGAACAATAGACTAGAAACAGTTCAGTGATGCTCTCTCTGCCATGCATGCTGGTTTATTTATTGCCTGCCACAATTGTAAAGTCATTAGGATAAGTATTCGAACTGCGTTCTTTAAATAGTGTACTACATCTTATAGATAAAAATGCGTAATAGTGTACTACATTTCATGTAGTACATTTTATAGATAAAAATGTGCAATTGTGTACTAGATTTTATAGATAAGAATGTGATCAGATTCTTGCTAGGTATGTCACCTGATGAAAATAGGCTGTGGTAGTTCAGTTCCAACACAATGCAGGTTTGTTCAAAACCAATGTCATTACAGAGAAAGAGAGAGAAAGAAAGAAGCTAAATATATCCTTTAGTATTATAATTTTGTTCATAAATTTCTTTAAAATAATACTTCATCTCAAATATCAAAAGAATGTAAGAGTTGAAACCTAAATCAATCCAACTGTTTTGATTTATTAGACTGTTACCTTGTTTTGTAGAGATTATTTCCCTAAAAAATATAACTTGACTATGTTAGTAGGATGCATTTTACATAGCCTTAATGAATTATTTTCAAAATCAACTAGTATTTCATTTTTTTTTCTAGTATAGGATAATTTATGCTGATTGGAATTGCAATGCCTTTCTTAGTCTGTTTTGGTGCCATAGCACAATACCATAAACTGGGTTGCTTATAAATGAGAGAAATTTATCTCTCACAGTTCTGGTGGCAGAAAAGTTCAAGATCAAGGCATCAGATGGTTTGGTGTCTGGTGAGGGCCTACTTCCTGGTTCATAGGTGGTCATTTTTTTTCTGGGACCTCCATGGTGAAAGAGGCTCATGAGCTTCCTAGAGTCTCTTTTATAAGAGTGTCGATCCTTTTCCTGAGGGCTCTATCCTCATAACCTAATCACCCCACAAAGATTGTACCTTCTAACACTAGCACCTTGAGAGTCAGGATTTAACACATAAATTTGGAGGGTAGGGGCAAAAAATATTTATTCAACCTATAGTACTGCCAAAATAGATGGAAAGTAGACAAATTATCCAAATAATAACCAATGTTTTCTCAATTAGTAAATATTTTACATAATATAAATTTTACCTGCTTTTTGAAGACTAAGATGTGTTGTTTTTCCTCATAACCACAGAAATCCTTTTAGAAACTCTTATCAAAAATTAACTTTATGTAGTTTAAAGATACCTAAAGTTATAAAAATAGTAGTAATTGTCCAGAAAGATATTGTCATTCTGAAAGTCTAGGTTACCTTTACAGCCTCTGGAGGGAATGGGGTATCTTGACCACGCCTCTTCTGTTTGAGTCTCAGCCTCAGTATATTTTCACAAAAAAAGTCTTCTCAGGCCTTCCAGGATTCCCAAATAAAGTGATGGCCCCAGGTGATACCTCCATAGCACCCTATACTTTCTATTTATCATTACCAAATGTCTGGTAGAATCTTTTCTTTCTTACCAGGCAGTGAGGACCATAGGAGCAGAGAACTTGCCTGTCTGTTCATCACTCATCCCCCATCCTTCCTGTAATGCCTGACCGAGAGCAGGCCCTCAGTCAAGATTTGGGGAATAAATGCTTGATCAAGGCCTGCCTCAACATCATGACATTATTTAATGGAGAAAGAGTGTTTTATTTAAATTGACTATTATATAGTCTTGGTGAAAAGGAATTTTGTTCAAATAAAAGTAAGCAATAACCCATGTACCTAATTATCACCTACTTTGTATAGTATCTTACTGATAGAAATAAAACTCTAAATATGTAAGAAAAAAATGCTCTGTGAAATAAATACTATCCTGTTATTTGGCGAATATGTGAATAAAACTTTCTGTAACCAGACTGCTTCGTGACATCAAATCTCAGGGAATTCTTCTTTTATTTATTGAGACATGGTCTTGTTCTGCTGCCCAGGCCAGAATGCAGTAGTGCGATCACAGCACCTGGGCAAAAGGGATACTCCTGGCTCAACCTCCTGAATAACTCAGATTACAGGTGTGAGTCACCATGCTTGTCCATGAAATCATCTTTTATGCTGCATTTTTTAGTGAGTGACAAAAGAAAATGTCTCTAATTTTATGCAGAGCTTCCAGTAATATCACCCCAGTGTTTGCATATTTCCAAAGGAAACATGTTGTTCTCCATAATCTTAGAAAAAAAATATCAATAATCTTCAAATAGTACTTGTGGAAAAAAATCTGTAAAAATATTATTTTCCAACAAGCATTACAAAATGACTAGTGAGCTTTCCAACCACTAATGAACCAGGTCTCAAACACGAGAATATTCATAAGCATCTTTTCCTAAATTCTGTCAAATAAAGCCATTTCTGGCACTCCCTCTCTCATAAATAATCAGGATTTCTTGATGCCAAATGTTCTGAATGACAATGGCAGTTTCTGGGCTTCATTCTCACAGCTTTTGAACAACATCATTTCTAAAGTGACCTTTTCCTCTTGCACAATTGCCACATCTTTCAATCCGTAAACAGAGAATTCAGTGACTCAGCAAAAGCACACTGAATGTTTTCTATGCACCAGGCACTCTTCTGAGCTCTAGAGTTTAAAAAACAAATGAACAAGGCAAGGTCACTTCTATCCCACAGAAAAAAGACATATAAATATATAATTGCATTGCAATATAAATGTTGTGATCAAGACATTTACGTCATGAAGTAATAGCAGTAAAAGGAAGAAAAGAGAGATGTCTTTACATTAAGAGTTTATAGTTTTCCACCCAAAAGTACATCTGAGAATTGATATTTTTTATGGAAAAAAATAACTATATTTCCAAAATTAGCTGTATGTTGTTCATCTTATTAATGAAGAAAACTTTATGCGCACTCAAAGAATTTGGAGCTCCCATTTCCAACTCTCAGAGTTTCTAAGTTTTATTTCCACCCAGGCAGTCTCAGCCAGAGCCCAACAGAGACTGAGCTTTAACCCCCTCTTAGCCTCTTCCTACTCACTAGGCAGGAACGCTGAGAACCAGGTGTATGGTGACTCAGCTCCCTTCTCTGGATTAAACTTGTTGGGCTGGTCCCTGCTAGGCTACTGTTAGCTCTGTTCTATTTCAGCTCCATTTTTATAGGTCAACGACAACCTATAAAAAGCTAGAGCTGTTACTTTGAATAGCTTCCTTTAAAATCTCTCTCCCGTGTGCTCTTTCTGGTCTCTGAATATTGGCTGTGTACCCAGATCCTCCTTTCTTCTTTGCCCCTTTCTAAGGACGACTTGTTTGGACTTCTGCCATGATTTCTGATTTGTAATCCCTGCCAGACAATGATCCTCTAATTACTCTGCATATTCCTCAAATCACACCTAATTTTTTTAAAGAAGGAGAGTGGGGAAGGAAGAGTGTTTTCAGTTATAGGAAGTAGCATGTTCCCCATATCACTGAAACATAGATATTAGCCTTCTAGAAATAGGAAGAAGTTTAATAAAAGTGAGAAATTGTAATTGTGACTGTCTTAAGCTCATCTATGCTGACTAGATGTGTGTACAGACAAATGACTTAAGCTCCATAAAATGCTTCTTTCCTAGACTAAGGACAGGCAGGGGCAGAACTACTGTAGTCACAGTGGAAGAGGGGCTGTCAATTGCCACTTGGAGGCCTCCACTCACCTCAGGAAACTCAGCCACTACTTGTGGGTATGCTCAGCCATGGGTGGGGTGACTGATCTGCAATCCTGAGCCGGGGCCCTGCCTGGTGAAGAGTGAGGCTGGAGGCTCACAATGAAGAGAGAAGGGATTTCCTTCCATATGGGGACTGCAGTGTGTTGGAGCTGTCAGTGTAGGAACTAGATCCTTTATTCCATCCCCAAGGGTGAGTAGGGTGGTACTACAGCAACTGCAATGGCAAAGAGGTTGTGGGGATTTCTGCCTCAGAGAAATGCAGAGCTGCCTCTGACTGAAGTGTCCAGGCAGGGCAGGGTAGTTGTTAAGCTATTAATTTTAAATGATCCAATTAGTTCGTGGCTTGAAACTTATAATCTTGGAAAAATAGTATTTTATAACATGTAACAAAAATCTAAATGTATATAGCATTGTTTAAATTCAGTTAAGATGAAGGGGAATGCAATTTTCAGTCTTGAATTTCTAATTATTTCAAAATCTATCCATTTAACCATAAGTTGAAAAGAAGTATAATTTTTATAATTGTCTATAAGTTTATTATAAGCCTATAAACATTTTGATCTACTAAATGATAATAATGAATATCTGTAATATTTGCAAGGAGTGCTCAATAAGTTTTACTTAAATTGTATCATTTGATATCAGCTCAATTTAAGAATTAACATTTTCATTTGTCTATTTCTTGGTTGCTTGATTTATTTTCCAGAGACTAGAAGAGAGAATGGCATTCATATTTTATTTAAAAGATATTTACCATAATGAGCATATCTGGCACCTACATTTTGGTGTCTAGTTTCCATTCCTCATTAAAAGAAGCTAGAGATTTTTAAAGAAATGGCTAATTTTATGACTAGGTTAGGGAAGGCACCTGTGCCAGAAAGTAATAAAGTATACTAAAACGTGTGTGTGTGTGTGTATGTGTGTGTGTGTGTCTGAAGGCAAAGTAAAAAGGATATAAAAGCCAGCATGTAGAGGCTCTCTCTGTCTAAATCTGGGAAAATATGAGCACACACCAAAATAAAGTAATGGATTATAACCTACTTCTTGGAACACAATGCCAATTAATAAATACAGAAGGAATAATGGAGTGAAAAACTTATAATTTTGCAATCAATGTAGTAAAAGTATATTCAGGCAAAAAGTATTAATGTCTGCCAGATTGGAGGAAAGGGGTAGATTTGAAAATAAATCTACATATAAAATAAATCTACATAGTCTTCAAGTATTTACTCACAAATTCTTTTTATTAAAGCTAGTCATTCATGGGTAGAGCATATATTTCTTAGTAGAATTAATTCCCTCAAGATCACAAGATTTAAGTTATTCATGAAATGCAAGTTAAAACATTTTACATAGGTCTATAACTATATATAACATGCTAAAGGACAGATAAATAATGGATACATCATAAGAAATATATTTTATGATGCTACAAGAAAACATAGATAATAATAAGCAATGAACTTATTAAACTAAATAGTTTTGCTAATGACACCTTGACTTCAATTTCAACATTTCCAGTTTTGTAAGAAGAATCACATAGACTTCATCATATTTAGTTAAGTTTTCTAAAAGGTAGTACTTGCAAGGCTAATGCAACCAATAACTTGTTTCTTTGTATAGAAATTTTCTAGGCTAAACTTGCTATTTCTATGTTAATTGGTTTTGTATTAATTAGGATAAACATGGCCGTAAATTGTACCAGATGATTATGTGACATGGAAAGACAAGTTCATTAGACTGTCCTGGTTTCTGTTTTACCTTTCTTTACTCTTTGTCTCTTAGTCAGCCTTGCCTCTCTCTTCTTGCCTCTAAATGTGAGAAGACCTCAAGACTCTCTCAGCCATTCTCCTTTTATTACTCTGGTCTTCTTTTTATTCATCATTATTCATACATGTTACTTCAGTTACCACCTACATGAGAATGACTCAAACCTTTCCATTGCCATTTCAACTGTCTTTTGCTTTGGCTATGCTTCCTCTTTTTGGTTGCATACACATTTTAGGATTGTTTTTTCTAGTTCTGCAAAGAATGATGATGGTGCTTTGATGGGAATTGCATTGAATATGTAGATTGGTTTTTGCAGTATGGTCATTTTCGCAATATTGATTCTACTCATCCATGAGCATGGTATGTGTTTCCATTGTTTGTGTTGTCAATGATTTATTTCAGTAGTGTTTCATAGTTTTCCTTGTAGAGATCTTTCACCTCCTTGGTTAGATATATTTCTAAGTATTTTTCTTTGCAGCTGTTATAAAAAGGATTAAGTTCTTGATTTGTTTCTCAGCTTGGTTGTTGTTGGTGTATAGCAGCGCTACTGATTTGTGTACATTGATTTTGTATCCTGAAACTTTACTGAATTCATCACTCTATTCACCAAATGGTACTGGGATAATTTTCAAGCCACATGTAGAAGGATGAAACTAGATCCTCATATTTTTTCTTAAACAAAAATCAACTCAAGATGGACCAAAGACTTACGTCTAAGATTTGAAACCACAAAGACTCTAGAAGATAGCATTGGAAGAATTCTTCTAGACATTCACGTAGGCAAAGGATTAATGATCAAAAACCCAAAACCAACTGCAACAAAAAACAAAAATAAATATATGTGACCTCATTAAATTAAAAAAGCTTCTGCACAGCAAAAGAAACAATCAGCAGAGAAAACAGACAACTGACAGAGTGGAAGAAAGAATTCACAAACTGTGCATTTGACAACTGACTAATATCCAGAATCTACAAGGAACTCAAACAAATCAGCAAGGAAAAAAAACTCAAATAATCCCATCAAAAAGTGGGCTAAGGACATGAATAGACAATTCTCAAAAGAAGATATGCAAATGGCCAACAAACATATGAAAAAATAAATGCTCAATGTCACCAATGTTCAGAGAAATACAAATTAAAATCACAATAAGATACCACCTTACTCCTGCAAGAATGACCATAATAAAAATGTAAAAAAAAAAAAAAATAGATGTTGCCACGGATGTGATGAAAATGGAGCACTTTCACTACTGATGGGAATGTAAACTAGTACAACCACTACAGAAAACAGTATGGAGAGATTCCTCAAAGAACTAAAAGTAGAATCATCATTAGATTCAGCAATCCCACTACTGTATATCTACCCAGAAGAAAGGATGTCATATGAAAAAGACACTCACACATGCATGTTTATAGAAGCACAATTTGCAATTGAAAAAATATGGAACAAGCCTAAATGCCCATAAACCAATGAGTAGTTAAAGAAAATGTGGTATATATACTCCATGGAATACTACTCAGCCATAAAAAGGAATAAAATAATGGCCTTAGCAGCAACCTGTATGGAGTTGCAGATCATTATTCTAAGTGAAGTAACCCAGGAATGGAAAACCAAATATCATATGTTCTCACTTATAAATGGGAGCTAAGCTATGAGGACACAAAGGTGTAAGAATAACACAATGAACTTTGGGGGCTCAGGAGGAAGGGTGTGTTAGGGATGAGAGGTAAAAAACTAGGCATTGGGTAAGGTATACACTGCTTGGGTGATGGGTGCACCAGAATCTCAGAAATTACCCTTGAAGAACTTACCCATGTAATCAAAAAATAAAAAATAAAATGTTTCAACAGCTTTCTACAGCTCTCCTTCTCTTGTCTCCTCCCTGTATTTTTTAAAAAATACATGTTACTCTTTAAATTTCAGACAATCTCCTTACTGATCAATGCTGCATAATTCCATGGTCCTTTCCCAACATGGTGCCTTTTCTCATGCAGCTCTCTCTTGCTAAAATTCCCTTTTGTCTTCACCTAGCAAAATCCTAATGTCTTCAGATATCAAGTTTAAGCATCATGTCCTCAGTCTCAAGAAATCCTTCCCTACCCTCCTTAAAATGATGTCCAACTCTCTGCAGATTCTCCAACCATTTTGTATCTTTCCTTTACAGAACTTACACAAAATCGTTTTACCGTATGTGATGATATGATGATCTTTATTCCAAAAAAAAAGCCTCTAGATTCTAAGCTCCATGAGGGGAAAAAAAAAATAGTCTGTTTTTAATCACACTGCATCTTCAGACACAGCAGAGTGCTTAGTACTCCATAAATACCTATAAATACCTACTGAATAAATGAATGATTGAATGATCCATCTGTGTTTCCTAAGCAGTCAACCTCATTTACGTCTGTATTAGAATGAAGGCTAGACTGAGAAAGGATATGGAAACATGTGGGATATCTGACAGATAGACTATTGCTAGAAGCATTGAGCCACACTGAATTGAAAATCATCAAATTTTATTTCCACAAAAAATAATATCCCCCAAGATCCTCCTTTCACAAGTGAGTAAACTACAAGATACTGGTCTGACTGCTGTAAGTGCAAATCATAATAAGATTTGCTTCCAGAAATTTGTGATAATCTAAAAGATGGTAGGCACCGTGCTCAGTGTTTGTGTGGTGAATATAATTGAATTCTCCTAACCAATTTTTCTTAACCACAGATCAGAAAACTGTAGCTTAAAGAGTTAAACAACTAGCCAGTATTATACGGCTATTAAACAGCATCCTGCTTGTATTTGCCTCTACCCCAAATCATGCTCTTACAACTACCCTAAAATAGCTAATTCTATTCATGTAATTCTTCTTCATTATCTTCAGGTGTCTCCTGAAATATAAACTCATTTTATCAATTATTGTCTCATTCAGACATTGCATTTTTCACCAACCCCACATCTAGATATAATTTCCATGTATTTTCTCTCTCAACTCTTGTGTCTATGTCTTCTGGGACCCAATTTCATGACAAAACACATTCTTCTATAGTATTAGCCTCTTCATAGCACCCTGATTTACTGAAACTTGAGTCTGCCTAGTGGATATTCCTGTTTTCTGCAGTCTATGGAGTAGAGGCTTCTCTTTCCCCACTAAAGTGTCTTTTTGTATGAGAGAGAGAGAGACAGAGAGAGACAAAGACAGAGAGAGAGAGAGAGATACTAGATTCTGAGTTGCTGTGGAAAGAGTAATTGAGCTATCTTTTTATTCTGGAAAGGACACTCAAGTGTAACTTAAGATCAATAATATTTGGTTGAGCTCCATCCAATTCAATCAAGTTTAAATATTGTATGAAAAAAAAGAAGATAGTGAAATGGTATAGGTAGAAGGAATCCTGTGAATCATTTTGTCAACTCTTTAATTTTCCACGTAAAGAGATTGAGCCCCCCCAAAAAAATTGATACCTGATGAGTTTAAATAAGTAATCAGTGGCAGAGCTAGGACTAAACTTTACATGTATCAACTAATAACGTGTTAAAATAATACCGAGACTTTTTAAAAATCAAGTTAAACATTTAATAACTTCTATCTTGCATATCTTGTCTTGTTTAACCAAACTTTCTTCACATGATGATTTTTTAAAATAAGTAGGTTAGTTTAGTCAAGGTTCATGACACTATCACTTCTGAGATCTAAGGCCTATTATTATGTAAACTTTCATATGCTCAAAGAAGCACAGACTGATTTTTTTGGTTTTACTCTGAATTATCTCAGTATTTAATCAGAGCCACAGAATAATCACAGATTTGACTGTTTGTTTTTTTTTTTTTAATTCACAATTTATAAAGAAGATAATCTCACTGGGTGTAGAAACATGGACATGTTCTTCTTTGTACACTAAAACAAAAACAAAACAAAAAGTAAACCCTCGCATAATTTACGTTTGCCATATAGTTCCATACATTTTCATTTCACAAATGAGTTGAATATTTCCAACTTTATATTTGTTTAAAAATATGGATTAACATATATTAAAATATAATTATTAATTGTTTTTCATGGGTAGTTATTGGTCGTACTAAATATTCATATGTTTTGTCCATTCTCACATGTGACTACTTTTGACATAAAATAGATGAGTAAAATTTGAGAAAGCCTATTGGCCGCATGGGTATTGAATAGTAAACTTGGTTTCCATTTTAATAAATTCTAATGAAATAATTGACCATAGCCTGGAAGAGTTTAAAATAACAGGATTCATGTTGTGACAGGGGACTCTTAGTACAGAATATTGAATTATTTAAGCCTTGTCTACTGAGAGAGTTTAAGTTTGGCAATCAATGGTGCCATTATCATTGATATCATTTACTCTACACACATTTATTGAGCTCTTCTGTAATTTAGTCAGAGTTCTAAATACTGAAGAGATAAAGTGACACAAGACATAGGCCCTGCCCTCATAAAGCTCACAGTCTAATAGCTAAGCCAAAATAGCAACCCAGCAAGGACGGTGCAGTGTAACACATACTCTAAGAGTAAAGATCCCAAGACACTGAGAGAACCCAGAGAAGGTATATGGAATTCAGCATGTAGGGAGGAAGAAGAGAGATGAAGGGAGAGGATGTTGAGAAGAAAAGCAAGAGACTCAATAACTCAGACTCCATCACTGTTTAATGTGATGTAATCTGCTAGGGAGGATGTAATGTCAGCTGAAACAGGCAGACTATGAAGCCTGACTGCTGATAAAGAAAGTGGTCTCTTGGAAACTGCAATTTAGCAAGATCTAGTGGAGCTTCTCTTTAATTCACTCCTCTTGGATGTGAGCTGAACTAAGGAAAAGATAGCATGGTAAGGAAGGTATTCACTACTGGATGTGTGAATTTTTTCACAGGTAAAATTGTATCAAGTAAATTTTCACAGATAAAATTTTTTCACAGACAGAACCTAAGACCATGAATTTTTTTTTTTTTTTTTTTTTTTTGGCTTCTACACAGCTCCATAAAAAACCTAAGAAGTGTCAAATGTTCAATAAATTTGTTAAAACAAAACATCATTGCCAAGAAGAATTTTTTTTTTAGCTCTGACAAGTCTTAGCCAAATACTTGAGCACAAGTCTCTTTCTTCCATAAATGACAGTTTGGGGACAGTTTAGTGAACTGACTCAAAGAAGAGGGTAATATTGTCACTGAGATGGCTGACTCTCTGTTCTTTCTTTCTTTTCTTTTCTTTTTTTTTTTTTGTGGCAATGCTTAAAATAATCAAGTGTCTATGGTATTAGCCCAGGTTAAAATATTCTGTAAAATATTATTTTTCTAAAATAAAAATGTGTATATGAGGAAGCTTCAAATAGTTGTCAGAAACATGGAATTAAATGATGAAAATAAAAATGCAAACTTTATATATCAACATAAGCTCCATTAAGTTTGACACTTTTGTAAGCAATGATACTAGACATTTAGTTCATCCCTAAAGACTTGAGGGTCTTAGGAATTTAACCACATCAATGTAGTCTATTCTTACATTATTAACTGAAGAAAAATGGATGCCCTTCACAGATTTTTTTTAAGACTGAGAAACAAACAGAAGTCAAAGAGAGCCTAATTATGACTTAAAGGTGAATGCCTAATATGGCTTGGATTTGTGTCCCCAGTCAAATCTCATGCCAAATTGTAATTCCCAGTGTTGGAGGAGGCATCTTCTTCTAGGCAATTGGATCGGCAGATTTCCCCCTTGCTGTTATCGTGTTACTGAGTGAGTTCTCATGAGATTCATTGTTTATAAAGTGAGTAGCACTTCCAACTTTTATCCCTCGTCCTCAGGCTCCAGCCATGTAAGATGTGCCTCCTTCCACTTCGCCTTCCGCCAAGATTGCAAGTATCCTGAGGCCTCCTCAGCCATGATTCCTGTACATCTTGTGGAACTGTGAGCCAATTAAACCTCTTTTCTTATAAATTACCCAGTTTTGGATATTTCTTTCTAGCAGTGCAAGAACAGACTACTACAGAAAATTGGTACCAGGAGTGATGCATTGCTAAAAAGATACCTGAAAATGTGGAAGCGACTTGGGAACTAGGTAATGAGCAGAGGTTGGAACAGTTTGGAGGACTCAGAAGAAGACAGGAAGCTGAGGGAAAGTTTGGAACTTCCTAGAGACTTGTTAAATTGTTGTGACCAAAATGTTAATAGTGATATAGACAATGAAGTCCTGGCTGAGGCGGTCTCAGATAGAGGTGAGGAACTTATTGGGAACTGGAGCCGTTACTTCTGTTACACGTGATCAAAGAGATGATCTGAAACTGGAACTTACATTTAAAAGGGAAGGAGAGTGTACAAGTTTGGGAAATGTGCAACTTAACCATGGAAAAATGCATAAAAAAGAAAAACCCATTTTCTCAAGGAGGAATTCAAGCTAGCTGCAGAAATTTGCATAAGTAAAGAGGAACCAAATGTTGACAGCCAGCATAATGGGAAAAATGCTTCAAAGGCATTACAGACACCTTTGAGGCAGTCCCTTTCATCATAGGTCCAAAGGTTTAGTAGGGAAGAAAGGTTCTGTGGGCCAGGTACAGGGCCCTGCTGTTCTGCACAGCCTCAGGACATAATGTCCTGCATCATGGATACTCCAGCTCCAGCCATGGCTAAAACAGGCCAAGATACAGCTTGGGCCATGGCTTCAGAGGATGCAAGCCTCAAGTCTTGGAGACTTCCGTGTGGTGATGGGCCTGTTCACGTACAGAAAGCAAGAGCTGAGGCTTGCTCTCTGTGCACCTGTAGGACCATCATCACATGGAAGCCATCAAGGCTTGAGGCTTGCACCCTCTGAGGCTCCACCTAGATTTCAGAGGTTGTATGGAAATGCCTGGATATCCCAGCAGAAATGTGCTGCAGCAGGTGAGCCCTCATGGAGAACCTCTATTAGAGCAGTGCAGAAGGGAAAGATGGGGTTGGAGCCCTGATGCAGAGTCTCCTTTGGGGCACTGCATAGTGGAGCTGTGAGAAGACAGCCATCATCTTCCAGACCCCAGAATGATAAATCCACCAACAGCTTGCAACATGTGCCTGGAAAAGATGTAGATACTCAACGCCAGCACATGAAAGCAGCTGTAGGGACTGTAGCATGCAGAACCAGAGCGGGGGAGCTGCTCAAGGCCTTGGGAGCCCACCCTTTTCTTCAGTTTAGCCTGGATGTGAGACATGGAGTCAAAGAGGATTATTTTGGAGCTTTAAAATTTAATGACTGCTCTGCTGTGTTTTGGACTTGCATGGGGTCTTTAGTCCGTTTGTTTTGGCTGATTTCTCCCACTTAGAATGGGTGTATTTACCCAATGCCTATACCCCCATTGAATCTTGGAAGTAACTAGCTCATTTTTGATTTTACAAGCTCGTAGGTGAAAGGGACTCGCCTTGTCTAAGGTGAGAATTTGGACTATGGACTTTTTAGTTAATGCTGGAATTAGATAAGACTTGGGGGACTGTTGGGAAGAAAGGATGCTATTTTAAAATGTGAGAAGGACATGAAATTTTGGAGGGGCCAGGAGTAGAATTATATGGTTTGGATTTGTGTTCCTGCCCAAATTGCATGTTGAATTGCTATCCCCAGTGTTGGAGGTGTGGCCTGGTGGAAGGTGATCATATCATGAGGGAGGAATTCCTTCTTGCTGTTCTCATTGTAGTGAGTGAGTACTCACGAGATCTGGATGTTTATAATATGTGTAACACTTCCCCTTCCACACCGTCTTTCTCCTGCTCCAGCCATGTAAAATGTGCCTCCTCCAAGTTAGTACAAGCTTATGTTGGTGCAAACAATTTTGAAATGCAAGCATATTTTTTTTCTTCCTTTCCCTTCCCTTCCCTTCCCTTCCCTCCCCTCCCCTCCCCTCCCCTCCCCTCCCCTCCCCTCCCCTCCCCTTCCTTTCCTTTCCTTTCCTTCTTTCTTGTTTTCTTCTTGATATAGGGTCTCCCTTTGTCACCTAGGTTGCAATGCAGTGGCGCAATCTCAGCTCACTGCAGCCTCAGCATCTTAGGCTAAAGTGACTCTCCCACCTCAGCCCCTCAAGTAGCTGGGACTACAGGCCCACAGCATTACACCTGGCTAAGTTTTGTGGGTTTTGTAGAGATGGACTTTCACCATATTACTCAGGCTGGTCACAAACTCCTGAGCTCAAGTGGTCTGCCTGCCTCAACCTCCCAAAGTGCTGGAATTACAGGCATGAGCCACCATGCTTGGCCAGTTTTTTCATAATATGCATTTTCCATGAAATTTTTGAAGACCTCTCATATTTCATCACCAGCTAATATTTAGATACTGCCATCCTTTTAATATCTTCCTTTTACTTCAATTTTTTTCCATTTACATTCCTAGTATCAAATATGTATTTATACAAAATATATTTAAAAATGTATCCTTTTGTGGTCTTGTAAGTGCATGAAAATATCATTTGGTTGGCTAATGGACTTGGATAAAGGCTTGGGCCAGATGTATCCATCTACAAATATGAAAATAATCATCACTTCTTCACATATTGTTAATAAGTTATTGATACATTTTCTATGAGCTTAGATTTATTATGTAAATTATTTTTCTACCTAAAAGAGCCTTGCAAGACAATTTGGCCAAACCCCTTATTTTGCCTGTGAGGCAATTAGAGTCTAGAAAAAGCTGGCATTTAGTCCAGATTCCTATAGTTAGATTATATCTGAAATACAGCAGATTTCTCTACTCATTGTGCCTATGAACTTGCCACTATAGCTGTATTTATAAAAGCCAACTATAGTTTCCTTTCTTTAAAACATGTACAATCAATTCCACTATAGTGGTTATTTTGAAAACATAAACTTGTTCCAACACAATTGACATTTTAGAAACAATTTGGGCATAATGCAAATTTCATGGTTGTGTATTCATGATTTTTTCCATGAGAAGTACTAGTTGGTGCAAAAATTGTCACCCAGCTGAAATGAGCCACATAGGAATAGAATCATATGCCACATAACAATATTTAGGTCAATGATAGACTGCATATATGAGAGCGGTCTCATAAGATTATAATGCCATATTTTTACTGTAGCTTTTCTATATTTAGATATGTTTAAATAAACAAATACTTAGCATTGTATTACCATTGCCTACAGTATTCAGTACAGTAACATGCTGTACAGGTTTGTCCCTAGGAGAAAATAGGCTGGTATAGCCTGGTTCTAGCAGGCTGTGCCATCTAGGTTTGCATAAGTATACTCTATGATGTTTGCACAGGGACAAAATTGCCTAAAAACACATTTCTTAGAACATATCCCTGTCATTAAGCAATGCATGACTGCACATAAAATGCATACATCTCAAACATCTGCCAGCTACCTAAGTCACCATATATCTTATAAACCACACTCATTGAGGTAGACAGAATAGGCCCCCAAAATGTCCATTCCCTGATCCTTGGAACCGATGAATATTATGTTATATGGTGAAAGGACTTCATAGATTTAGTGGAAGTTACTAATCATTGACCTAATTAAAAAGAGATTATTCTGGGTTATACAATGGGCCTAATCCAATCACATGAGCCCTTAGAAACAGAGCTTTCTCTGGCTGGAGCAAGAAATATGAAACAGAAGGAGAGTTCCCAAGCATTGGAACGGTTTGACAGACAGTTACTGGTTCTGAGATGCAGGAGTCATCTGTATGGACTAGACAGAGGCCTGTAGGAACTAAGGAAGACTTCCTTTAATAGCTAATAGGAAAATTGGGACTTCAACTTGTATCCCTCAAGAAATGGCTTCTGCAACAACTGGATGAGCTTGGAAGTGAATTGAATCCTTCCCAGAGGCTCCAGTGGAAAAACAGCCCTGCCAAAACTTTGGTTTTGAAACCTGAAGCAGAGAACCAGCTGAACTACACTATGGCCAGACTTCTGACTCATGGAAACTGCCAAATCTGTGATAATTTGTTCTGGTAGTAAGGAAAAACAAACATATCTTTTCACATCTGGTGTGACAAGTTTTCATCCAATTTCATATAATTCTCCTTGTGGCACTTCACAATAACTCAGAAACTGCAGCCTTTCTAATGCCCACTTTCACAAGCAAACTCCAGGGATTTTTAAATGTAAAATGTCATATTTATTGAATATTTGTGTATATCTTAATCATTAAACACATGTAAGACTTTGCCACCATTTTTATTATGTTTTCTCCTATTTTGTGTGTCATGGATAAAGTTTTTCAGTTTCATGCCCCATTTTTCTGTAACCTTAGTGGTTTTTATTGCACAATTTTGCCTAGTATGATTAGTTTTAAGAATGCATATATTTTGGTCTCTTTCTCTCTCTCTCTTCATATATATATGTGTGTGTATACATACATATATAGCAATATATATATATAAATCACAATATTTATCTCTATATATTGCAATTTATGTATATATATTGCTATATATATATATATAGAGAGAGAGAGAGAACCATTTCCATCACACCTCTCTATAATGTTATAGACCCATTTTCATAATATAATATATTGCAATTGTTATATGGGACAATTATATTTGCAATGGTTCCTTTGTGTGTGTGTGTGTGTGTGTGTGTGTGTGTGTAGTTGTAATGTTCCGGCTTCTACTTCTTATGTCTCGGAAATGGGTCCATTGGATATAATCTGAATTCATACAGTGCTGATTAGTTTCATTACATAATTACTCTGTAAAATGTCTCTTGCTTCTAGAGCTTCATAGATGCTTCTTCTTTGGAGCAACATTATTGCTCTCTACCTCTTCTTAGGGGAAGTTATAAGAGTTAGGTGTCTTCCATGGGTTTTCATATTATCTTATTTTTGTAAAGATTCAACTCATCATTCTGTGTATTAATTCCCCATGCGTTTTCCTAAATCCCTGTTGGATTAGAAACTTTAAGAAGACAGATGCCACATCTATTTTATTTTTTCATATTTGTGTATAACAGCACTCTGGCTTTTACTTAACACATAAAAATATACAATCAATATTTGTTTAATGAAAATACTATAAATAATTGAAAATATAAACGATAGTTCAACCCTATGTGTATTCCTATCTTCTCACAATGTGTATGGTTGCGCAGATATAATAAAATTTTCTTTTAATTAGTAAAACCACTTATTTCAACATTTCCTTCTATGCACATTTTAGAATTCTTTCACCAAAAATATGCATCCAACTCTAGTAATAGTTATGCGAGACACGTCAGGCCATGACATGGAGCAAAATATTTGTTGAGATGTAGACATAGAATTAAAATTGTTTCTTATCTCTTTAGGTCAGATTCCAAGTATACTATTTCCTAAAGCTTTATAATTGGTAATCACTGTTTAAAGATAAAATTATCTCCATAATTTGGCTTAGTAGCTCTTCTAAGGTGTCTATGCTGATGTGAGATAGACAGGCTTCAATTTATGAGCAATTGAGGCAGGATAGCTTACTCAACCCGCAAATTACTTGCAAAACATATGAAATGTTTACAGCGCTAGTTGAAAATACTATATTAAAATGTTTCTGGGGTCACATTAAAAATGATTGAATGATTTGAGGTTAATCTTGTAGTTTGTTTCAGGAGAGAAAAGTCAGATAAACAGTTTGGTATTTTGCAATTGCTCCTTAGTATTAACATGACTAGAGGCCAGAGGCTAGAGAAGAGCATAGCATATAATCAAAAATGGAATAGTCCAATCTTTACATACCCATAGCATATTTTAACTCTATTCTTTAAAAATTTTATATGCAAGTAGATGATAGTTAATCATATTTGTATGAATTCTATCTTCAGGGAGTAACAAATTCGGAACTGTGTGAGCAGAGTGCAAATGAAAGGAGAGTAACAGAAGTAATCCCTATGCTTATGGAATTTATAATCTAGTTAGTAGATAACAAAATAATAATCTAAGCAGAAAAATAGCCCAGGAAGAAGAAGGCTTGAGAAGGCGCTAAACAGTGTGACACAGATGCAGAAGCTAGATTCAAAATTCTGTATTTGAGAGAAAAGAATGAGAACACTGAGGACAGGAATAGTCAGAAAGATCACTCTGCTAGGAGATCGCTTTGCTCAGATAAAAACCATGAAGCCAATGGTTTGTAACTTGGGCAACTGTTCACTGGGAACCCAAATGGGTCTGCCAGCTTACTTTGCATTCACCGAACAACCAGCAGCTCATAAAAAAAAAAACTTTCAGCCATTGCTGACCTTGATTAGAATTGAGGCTGGAGCCAAAGAAAAAAAAGTGAGGTTTCGGTGTTCCAATTCTCTATTCCACTCATTCTCTCCAAATCCTGGTTGTGGGCTAAGCTCTGCTTAACCACAGAGTGCAAGAAATAGATGCAGCCTTTTAGGTATGTGATAAGAACAATCATAAATAAGTACAAACACACATATACCTGCAAGCAAATAGAAGAGCACAGATGGTACAAGAGAATCTTTCTATAGGTCTTGAGCCAGACCCCATTACTCTCTGTTTCATATAATGGCCTTGTGCAGTAACTGTGGACCATCACACTGCACAGATGGAAGAGAGAGTTAGAGGGTTATTGAACATGTGAATTTTCCCAGTGTGTCACAATTACAGAAACATCTGTGCTAAATATTTTCAAGCTGATCCACTATAAAAATTGGCAATGTTCAATAGCACTCGATGTCTTCCCTTTCCCTAGTGGGAAAGCAGTCTAATGATTGCATTTGGGACTACAGCATAAGGCATGTACCTATGCAGATTGCTTGCTGTTTAAAGGGGTCTCATTTGCATTATGCTGTTTGTAATGTTCTTTCTTTATCCCTCCTCCTTTCTTTTTTGCTTGCAAATGTAAACTGAAAGGGAAATCAAACCATTTGCTGCAGATGTCATTGAAATGTTTCCGAGGACTCAGTTAATGGAATGACCTGGGCAGGGGCAAGAAAGAAGAGAGCAATAAGGCCTCTTGACATTAACTGTAGACTGTGCTGCCTGTTAATTTTGATTATATTGAAAGAAGTGATTAGCTACATCTGCATTTACTCACAAACTTGTAACTTCATTCTAGGAATTTACTGAGGAAAGCAAACTTCACAGCATTTTTAACTTATATGACTTTTACCTTCAAGAAGCTTGCAGTCTTAGCCAGTGCCTTGTCAATTTACCATACATATAAATCGCATGAGTTTCTCACAGAATGAAGATTCTGATTCAGTAGATCTGGGATAAAACCCAAGATTCTGCATTTCTAACAAGCTCCCAGGTGGTACTCATGCTGTTGGCTTAAAAACTACATTTTGCATGGCAACATTCTGAGCTCCAAGAATGTAAGATAAAAATAGTAAATGCATCATTTGCCCTTTTAACTGACCTGAAATTTCAAATATTCTGTTAAAATAATTAATTGGGAAGCCATAAGGCTGAGGTGACTCCACTATCCTGGGTTTCTACATAAGCCAACCAAAACCCAACTCAGTATAAATGGAAATTGCCAACTAACCTCTAATTAGAGATAAGGTTAGAAACAATTAACACTTTTCTGGGTCAAAGATGGTGAAAGGCCAACCGTGGTAGAATCAAAAAATAAGACAAGTCTAATAGAGAAAGGTAAACTGGGCAGGTAAACTGATTGGAAAGCATAAAGTTGGATAAGACTTCAGTTTTCCAGATGGATTTTCTAGGAGTATGGTGGTATAACTTTTTTTTTTTTTTTTTTGAGACGGAGTCTCACTGTATCACCAGCCTGGAGTGCAGGTGCGATTTCAGCTCACTGCAACCTTCACCTCTTGGGTTCAAGCAATTCTCCTGTGTCAGCCTCCCAAGTAGCTGAGATTACAGGGATGTGCCAACATGCCCAGCTAATTTTTGTATTTTTAGTAGAGATGGAGTTTCACCATGTTGGCCAGGATGGTCTCAATCCCTTGACCTCGTGATCCACCTGCCTTGGCCTCCCAAAGTGCTGGGATTACAGGCGTGAACCACCGCTCTCAATCAGTGGTATGATTTTTAAAATATAATGAAGGTAGGAGAATAGACAGATCATAGATACTGAAATGCCCAGTAAAATTCTGAAGCTAGAGCCTGAAAGAGACTCATATCGATGAAAAAGCTGACCTTCACACCAGATCAAAAGAAGACGTGGACATATTATTAGGGAATATACCATATATGTATAGGTAATTGTACAATAGAGCAGTTAAATGAAAGAAAAAAAGTAATCCTACCGATTAGATGTACTGATGAGACAGGAAGAAAAAAAAGTAAACAAAACTACAACAACAGTAAAATTCTTAATGTTAGTAGAATATTAGAAACGTGTAAGGTAAGTGAAAGCAGGTAAACAAAAGATTGTAAGAATCAGTGATGGGTCGAGGCAGTGGCAGATCCAGATGTAGGATAGTCATTTTGTTGATAGAACATTTCAAGGGGTATGTCTTAAGGCTGTATGAGCATAGCTGGAATTATTACTTTGAAAGAACATTTAATTTAAACGGCTTCATCATTATTGGAGGTTTCAAAGGGTCTACTCTCACTTCCCAAACCACCCTATCTACTACATTGTTACTTACTACAGAGAGAGTATTCATGACCTTGGATATTATGCAAAATGTATTTTTTGCTTTTTTGAGTAACATAATTCATAATTTCTCTGGATCTCCTATTTAGTTCCTAAATAGAAAAAATATACTACGTTTAGTTATCCCTTATCTCCCTGGTCAATTCAATTCTCTCCTGTCACTTTCCCCTTTACACTCTGTTGTCATTAAGTATAAGCTGCTATTTAAAAAGAAGAAAACTCTACAACAGCAAACTGAGAAAATTCTCTCCTGGCATTGTAACATCACTAAAACCCAATTTCACCATAAAAATAAAGGTTTAAAATGATTATATTGCACTGAATAATATCATACCAATGATTCACTACAGAAAGATCCACATAATATGAAAAATACCAGCCAGGTAAAAAGCGCTTCCTATGTATACTATACACAATGCTAGCTGTTAATCTAAAATCATTTCATATTGTTATGACTTAGAGAAGTAGATGTTTTACCCCATTTACAGTTGGGAAAACAAAGCATCACAAAACTTGAGTACCACGGCTATTAAACTGAAGAACCAGGACTCACATGAAATCTTTCTCATGCTATATCTCTAATTCTTTTCACTATACTGTAACATAGACTGTTCAATTTAAAGGAACCAGTAGAGAGGAATTCTGTACACTACAGATGGCTCGGAATGACAGTGATGTTTCCTTTAACAGCAGCAGAGCGCAAACGGAGCAAGCTGGTTACCGCCACTGGCTGACAACATAGGTCTGTATCATACAAAGACTGGAATGCGCATGGCAGTATAGCATCACTATTCTGATGCAAATTCTATGACTTTTCTGTTTGAAAATAAAGAAGATAATGAGAAGCATCTAATGCATAGCAATTTAACGACAAATTTTCAGCTAGAAACCTGGAGGCATAGTACTACAAGGTAGGAAAAAAAAGTAATCCCAGCACTTTGGGAGGCCGAGGCGGGCGGATCACGAGGTCAGAAGATCGAGACCATCCTGGCTGACATGGTGAAACCCTATCTCTACTAAAAAAAAATACACAAAAAAATTAGCCAGGCGTGGTGGTAGGCACCCATAGTCCCAGCTACTTGGAAGGCTGAGGCAGGAGAATGGCGTGAACCCAGGAGGCAGAGTTTGCAGTGAGCCGAGATAGCGCCACCGCACTCCAGTCTGGGCGACAGAACGAGACTCCATCTCAAAAAAAAAAAAAAAAAAAAAAAAAAAAAAAATCCTGTTCTGGAATAATTACAACCACTAATAGGAAATACTATACCCACAATTAGAGAGACCCTCACAGAAGGTTACCTCCTTTCTTGTCAAAGGCTTGTCAAGGAGGAGAGGTTTTTTGGATTCAATAGGCCATATTGGAGCAGTGCTCCAAAAATGAATGCTCTAATTTCATTCATTGTCTTTTGGTTTAAAATAACCATATTCAGTATGTTTTATATATATATACAGTTATATATAGTTTTATATATATTATTATATATATATATAGAGAGAGAGAGAGGGAGAAATAGAATGGGTTGAAATACAGAGTTCACAGTTGAGGTCAACATGTATAAAATAATTTTGAAACTATAATCTCCTCTACAGATAAAAGAATATCCATGAATATTTTATCATTCACCATGGCATGCCTCCATTATTAGTACCCCAGTAGTCTAAAAGAGTTGAAAATGAGTGTGAAAAACTAGTTCCATTAACATTAGGAATTAGTGAAAGTAAAAAGATGAGTAGTTGAAATCAAAGACATTTTAGAATTTGAGATCATGGAAGCAAACTATGACTTTACAGCTTTTTGTAGTGGAGGTGTCAAAGAAAACCAGAATCAGACAGTAGTTAAAAAGGTAAAAACAGATTTTATTCAGGAATTTATTACAACATGGGAAAGGAGACCTCAGAATAGAGCTGGGCTTAATCCTAATATGGCAAGACAAGGGGGGATTTGTAACCAAGGCGCAGGCTGGTGGATGGATGAATGGAAAATTACTAAGAGGAGACATCAACAGTAGCAGGATTTTGGCTAAACCAACTTAGCAGGATTCTTGCTGAAGGCAGGCAAAGTTGATCAGATATCATCTGGGGGATGTTGGAAGATGAAGAATTTGATCAGATATCAAATGTGATCAGAGAGTAAGGGTGGAGAATTTCTTAAAACCTGACTTAGCAGGATTTTTACTAAAACTGGGAGGCAAGACAAGGACTAAGACGGAAACCTGAGATTGAGACCTAGTCAAAAAAAGGGCTCAGAGGGGCCTGACTGAAGTTTATCAGAGTTGAAGAGTATCGGAGTTGAACAGATTGAAGAAACTTGACACCTGCTGGTAGGAAAAGTCAGCAGTGTGGGTGAGCAGATGGCAAGGAAAAGGTTAGAAAAAACAGTGATCAATACAATTGGATGGACAGTCAAACTTTAAGACATGAATACATTATAGTATTAAGATTTGTTTTTGCAAGTGTAACAATTGATTTAAAAAGAGCAGGTATGCAATATTTTAAAACTCTAACTTATTGTAAAGTAATAAGTAACTATGATAAAAATTGGATTTTAGAATTTAACAAACTTGTCTATCTGTGGTGGACTTAGTGAATTCAAATGTCACAAACACTGAGCCTCAATTTCCTTGTTTAGAAATTGCTGGGAATAATGTGCCTAGCATAGGATCATTAACATAGTGTGTGTTCATTTAAGGCCAATTCCTGCCCTCTCCCCTAACCCCAACATTTATTTTAAACTTATTATACTGTATATACATATTTTTTCCAGCTTATTCTAAATAAATCGTATACCACTTTGTTTTGTGAAAAATTGTATATTAATATATTCCATAGTATAAAATATGCAATATTCAGCCTACCTTTAAATTTTCTAAAACTTACCTAAGAATCAAATTATAATTTTTAAAATTATGCCAACTGTATTTTCTATCTCAAATTCAATCTATTATGTAGGTTTCTAGGTTATAGGTTGGACTTTGCCTTTTAAAATTTTAGACACTCATTCTCTCTTTCAAAATTTCCCACTCTAAATCTTCAAGAGTTCTATGCCCTGCTTAGAACACGTTTACATAAATATTATTTTAAAAACATATATTTACTAAGACTTCACTCTGTATGAGGAACTGTGATTGACAAACCTCAAGGAGCAAAATTAAATCTGAACAAGGCTTTGCCACAATGCACATCCTCACATTGTTTAACTCTGTTTGGGAAAAAGAGATCCTATGTCCTCTATCTTCAAAAGAATACTTTTGAAAGTAGCTCATTCAGTTGATGTAGAGGAAATAGCTTCCTTTATACCTTTTCTACTTGATTATATATTGTTTTACCACAGTAGCCTGTTTTAGAAATGTATTTTAGAAGTCCAAGTATTCTTACTCTCATTTAGAAATAAAGATAATTCTGGTTGAAGAAAAAATAGAAATAAGGTTACTTTTTTATACTCTTAAGAGTCAGGCAAAGATGTCATTCAATAGAAGAGATTGGACAATGCCACACACTCTAATAATTCCAAATGTTAAAACATCCTAAGCGAGGTCTGAGTCCTGATAGCTTTATGCCAAATCTGGGCTATAGTGGGTTTTTCATTAGAGAGAGCAATGTCTCATTCTCCACCTAGTGAGTAACTAGATAGAGGCTGCCCTCCTGAATTTAAAGGGAAATTAATAATTGACACACTACTTTAAGGGTGGCATGGGGGTTTTGTTTTGTTGAAAAATCAATTCCTCAATCCTCTCAGCATCCCTTGCTCTTCTCTGAACTTTGCCTAGTTGTTAACCTCCTTGAGGGTAGTGCAGAAATGGAATGGAATCCAATATCTTTAATGGAAACCACACTCTCACTAAGACTGAGCAAAAGAAGATTTTAAACTTCTTACCTAACAATTCAGCATTTGACTCACTTGTAAGTCATAGCCAAGTCAATGTCAATACTAAATTTTTCACCTAACACATCATTATTTCAAAAAGGGTAATTAATCAATTAAATACATGGATGTATGTGCATTTATGTGGTTACAAGACATGGTTACATCTAAGTTTTGTGACTTATGTGCCTAAAAGACCATAATCTTTTTGCACAAATAAAAGTTTACAAAATGAAGAGAAGAGTAATTAATTTATTTTCAAACCAGTACATCAATCCCTGGTGAACAGCCATCTTCTAATACCTGTCTCCATGTTTTTCTTTTTCTACCAACTATAACCACTGCCAACTTGTCAAATGATGAAGCTTTGGCTTCCCCATGGCAACAGATCCCTGCCCTGAGTGACAGGATTTCCATACTGACAACTGGAAAATGTCCCAAATAACTCTGAGAAGCACCTGGAGTTTAATTTCGCATCTTAACATCCAGAAGGAGTCCTTTTTTATTATTTCTCACATGTTAAAGTGAGGTTATTTATATACCACACAACTGATGGTGTGATGACAGCCAAGCTAAGCAGAGAGTATTTGAAAGATTCAATAAACGTAGCTTCCCTGAAAATGGTGTATTAATGTCGTTCAAAAGATTTGAATGATCTGCCTAAAATAGCTAGGAATTTTAAGACAGGCTTGCATTTAAAACAGTGATAACATAACAGCACCTAGTCATCTTAACAACAAAAAAAAAGGTAAAAATGGAATAATTTTCTATAAAAGACATCAAGCTTTCCATGTCAAAGTTTAAGTAAATGTCAGAGAACAAGTAAAAAATACATAAGCATTTCTGCCGCAGAATAGGTATCTTTTAACAAAAGAGGGAGAACCATATTTCTTTCTTCCTAATGGCAACTCTTTATCACTAAAAATAGCACACTAAAAACCTACAAAGTGGAGTGTTTTTGAAAAGTCTGAATTATAGATAGTGACCTGAATAAAAGCAATGAACATTATTAAAAACCACGCACATTGGCAGTTCCTGCCAAGAATATAGTAATCCCTCAGTCACTAATTGTGTGGTGTGTGAGTGTGTATGTGTATGCATGCATGCATATGCCTATGTGTTTAAGTGCACAATTCTATTTGAAGGGTATGATTTTTCTTGACTTAGTATAAAATTTAGTCATTTTTAAAAAATCTAATGTCATAGATTTCTCCTTGAATTCTGCATTAGATTTTTTGAAAACTAGAAATTAATATTCTTTCTTTATGTAGTTCCCATATATGGCACAAATTTGCTTTTCTTTCCATTGAGCTTTGATGAAAAAATTAAACAATATGCTTTTGCCATATAATAATGTTTACTTTTCTTATTTACAACAGCAAAGGCTTTATGGCCATGATTTTGTTCTGTCCTCAGTTGATAGACCCAAGGTTAAACTAAAATCATTTTTTATTCCTTGCCACTTCCTAAAGTCCTCACTGAAAGGTTTAACAACATATGTTGGCCTTTCACCTCTTCTCCCTTTTTCTTGACTGGACTTTGAATTCCCGTCATAGAAATTGCTGGGCTGAAGGCAGAGGATGTAATGTTGAGCTCCTTCACTCCCAGATCTCAGTGCTGAGAGGCAGGACAGATGTCTGAAATCCCAATGAAAAGAGTGCAAGGAAATGCATCAATGGCTAGTTCTTCTAGCTAGTTTTTCTTGTGCCAAGGAGAAAATAAAATTTCAATTTTCCCAATTACTGTGAGGCATTGATGACATGTTATTTTTCTTTTAACCAGTCTTTAGATCTTAGTGAAATTTTCTCATAGTGGTAGATAGTTCAATTCACCTTTTCTTTTCTTTTCTTTTTTCTTTTCTTAATAACAGGGGTAGGCACCTGCAGAGTGTGATGCTGCCAGTAGTGTCAGGTCTTGATACACCTTTTCCAAAGTGGGAATCATATGGTGATGGAATGCTCCCATTGAATGATGAACTTAAAGAACAGAAGTTCAACAGGGGGAGATGGTCCAAACAAAAAGGACTGGTCCATGTCTGGTACACAGGATACTTTTACATAACATCAGAGATACTGCCAGGCTGGGAAGGAAAGACTGTTCTTCAAGCAGCCCTTGGAGGGAAACATGGAGTTCTTCTGACTGAAGAAATTAAGGTAAGACAAATTCTAGGAAAAAAACCCTTAAATCTGACCATGGTAGTTTTATGAAAATCACACATGTAAGGCTGGAACAACTGAGGGAAAACTTTTCTAAAACATATAAATGAGGAGACATCATAAAGATTGCTGACTAGAGGTATTCAGCACTTTCCTACTCCACAAAGAAATACCAGAACAAAAAGTAGTTAACCACAAGTTAAATAAAATGTCTAGAGGAGAAAACTGAAATTCAGCAGAGAAGCGATGAAAGCCCACAGAGGCACAGACTTGAGATGGCAGCATACAGACAGAAAGGAAGGCCACTGAGGTTGACTTGGAGCCGACAGAGTCCCCACTGTGGGGAAAAGGTAAGTGGGAGGTCTCCAGCAGTCCCCATTGCTACCATGGATGCCTGCAATCTTACCTACAGAAGAGCTCCACAGCCCTTGCAGGTACTGAACTTTGTATAGAAATCTGCCTAAAGACCACACACTGCATTATTCCAGAGGGGGAATCCACACTGGGTCCCTCCACCCACCCACCTAGGCTGCTGCATCACATCATCATTTTGAGAAGGGAATCACTCCTAGACTACATCCTGCCCTGGGGCCCAGTAGTTCCAGCATCTTCACATCCCTGGGGTCCTGCCAACATCGCACTGCATTCACTCAGAGGGCTGCAACATTAAAACACCACCTGGACCCAGCTATACAGATATGACCTACGACATGAACCCATGCAGTGCCCTATACCCCGAGGCACAGGCAGTCTAGCACAGCAAGGAGGCAGCCCCTAGTACCAAGAGAACCAACATAATCATGACACAGAACTAGAGAGCTGCCCTCCCAGGACCTGCTCTCATCACCACCAGCAACCAAACCCTTCTGGAGATGAAGCTGCTGTGCACTTGTGTGTGCCCCCTGGCATCTCAAAGACTGGCCTACCTGGGGCCCACCATGACTGTTGCTGATGACACTGGCTTCTCCAGCAGTGGAGCTGTCATGTGTTTGCATTGACTTCCCTGGGCCCCAAAGACCAGCTTGCCCAGGACCCACCCTCAGTAAATCTGTGCCACAGACTTTACAAACACCTGCAGCTAGGCCACTGAGGCACTCACAGACACCACTGATGTTGGGGATAGCCAAATTAATCAAATACAAACTATACTATTGTGCCCACCTAGAACCAAAGCCAAAAACATCCCACACAGCTGACCCTATAAGACACATCTACAGGAAAAAGTCTTTTCCTATGAAAGTACCTCCATATAATTCAAAACAACCATTCTAGCAGACATGTAGATATTAATGTAAGGAAATAAAAGCAAGAAAAAAAAAAGCAAGGAAATGTGATATTTTGAAAGGAATATAATAATTCTCTAGTAATATATCCCAAAAATATAAATCTGTGAAATGCATGAAATGGAATTAAAAATGATGATCTTAAGGAAACATAGCAAAACATAATAGAACAGTTAGACAATTCAATAAAATCAGGAAAATAATTAATAATATAAGTGAGAAATTCAACAAAGCGAGAGATGTCATAAAAAAGAGCCAAACAGAACTCTTGGAAGTAAAAAGTTCAATATAATAAAAATAAAAATAAAAAAGTATAATTTAGAGCTTCAACAATAGACTAGATCAAGAAGAAAGAATTTATGAACTTTAAGACACATCTTTTGAAATAACCAAGTCAGACATTAACAAAAATGAATAAAAAAGAATTACAAAGCCTACAAGATAAATGTGGCACCATTAAATGAATAAATTTTCAAATTTTGAGGGTTTCAGAAGCAGAAGAGATGGCAAAATGCATTAAAAAACCATTAAATAAAATAACATAAAAATTTCCCAAATCCTGGAAAGGATATGAGCATCTAGATATAAGAAGCTCAAGATCTTCAAATAGATACAACCCAGAAAGGTCCTCTCAGAGGCACATTATAGTCAAACTGTCAAAAGTCAAAGAATGAATTCTAAAAATAGCAAGAGAAAACTGCCTAGTCACATATAAGGAAATCTCCATCAGAATAAAACATTTCTCATCAGAAACCTTACAGACCATGTGAGAATGAGATGATATAGTCTAAGCACTAAAGAAAAAAGAAATTGTTGAGCAAGAATACAATACCCAGTCAAGCTTTTTTTTTTTTTTTTCCAGAAATGAAGGAGAAATAAAGTATTTACCAGACATGCAAAAGCAGTGGAAATTCATCACACCTAAACTAGCCCTTCAAGAAGTAACTGAGGCAGTTCTATGTTTGAAAGTAAAAAGATAATATCTACTATCATGAAAACATGTAGAAGTATAGACTCACCAGTAGAGCAGATACACAAATGAGAAACAGAAATAAATCAAACGTTGTTAACAGAAAGGAATCAAACATTATCATTACCAAAAAGTAAACAAACCACCAACATTCAAAGATAAATAATAAGAGGATGCATGAGCACTGTAGCACCCAACTATATAAAGCAAATATTTTTAGAACTAAAGGGGGAGATACACCACAATACTATAATAGTTGGAGACTTCAACACGCCATGCTTAGCATTGGACACACCATGTAGACCGAAGTTTAAAAAAGAAACATCAGACTTAAATGGCACCATATACCAAATGGATCTAACAGACATTTATAGAACATTTCACTGAGTAGCTGAAAAATATATATTTTTCTCATCAGCATATGGAATGTTCTCTAAGATAGACCATATGTTAGGACACAAAACAAATCTCAATAAATTCTTAAAAATTAAAATTATATCAAGTATCATCTCAGAACACATTGAAATCAAACTAGAAATCAGTAGTAAGAGAAACTTTAGAAACTATACAAATATCTAAATATTAGACATGTTTCTGAAAGATCAAGCGGTCAATGAAGAATGAAACAAAAACATTTTTTGAAACCAATGAAAATTGAAACAAAACATACCTATGGGATATAGCAAAAGTAATACCAAGAGGGAAGATTATAGCAAAAAAATGCCCACATCAATAAAGCAGAAAAATTTCAAATAAATAACCTAATCATATACCTCAAGAAATTAAAAAGCAAGAACAAATTAAACCCCCAAAAGAGTAGAAGGAAAGAAATAATAAAGATAATAGCAGAACTGAACAAAATAGAGATGAAAAGAGATACAAAATAACCAAAATGAAAATTTAGTTTCTGAAAAGTAAACAAAATCAACAGTGATTAGCTAAACAAACAGAAAAACTGAGAATATCCTTCTAAACAAAACTAGAAACAAAAGAAGAGACATTGCCACTGACATCACAGAAATAAAAAAGACCAGCATGAACTGTTATGAACAACTATATGCCAATAAATCAGAAAACCTAGAGGAAATTGGTAAATTCCTAGATACATACAACCTACTAAGATTGAGCCAGGACAAAATAGAACATATAAATAGACTAATAACAAGTAATGAGATTGACACAATAATACAAAGTTTCTTAACAAAGTAAAATCAAAGACCAGATGGCTTCACTGCTAAATTCTACCAAACATTTAAAGGAGAACTAACACCAATTCTTTGTAAACAATTCAAACATGTTGAAGAGTAGAGAATTCTTCCTAACTCATTCTACAATATCAGAATTACCATGATACCAAAAACAGACAGGAACACAGCAAAGAAAGAAAACTAAAGTCCAATATCCCTGATAGACATAGATGCAAAAGTTTTCAGCAAAATACTAGCAAACGGAATCCTAGAGATCATACATCATTATCAAATGATATTTATCCCAGAAATGCAGTGATGATTCAGCATATGTAAATCCTAAACGTGATACATAATGTAATAGAATGAAGGACAAAAAATATGATCATCTCAATAGATGCAGAAAAAGCATCTGATAAAATTGAACATCTCTTCATGATAAAAGATTCTTAAGAAATTCAATGCAGAAGAAATGTGTCTCAATACGATAAAGGCAGTATATGACAGATGCACAGTTAACATCATACTGAATGAGGATAAGCTGAAAGCTTTTCCTCTAAAACTGGAATAAAACAAAGCTGCACATTTTCATCACTCTTATTCAGAATAGTACTTGAGGTCCCTGCCAGACCAATTAGGCAGAAGAAAGAAACAAAGGGCATCCAAATTGAAAAAGAGGAAGTCAAATTGTCCCTCTGCAGATTACATGATCTCATATCTAGGAAAGCTAAAAGCTGCATCAAAACCACTTAGAACTTATAAATAAATCAAGTAAAGTTTCAGGATACAAAATCAACATAAAAAATCAGTAATGTTCCTGTACACCAGCAATAAACTAGCTGAAAAAAAAAAAGAAAGCAATCTTATTTATAATAGCTACCAAAAAAAACCTAGATACAAATTCAATCAAGGAGGTGAGAGATCTCTGCAATGACTACTACAAAATAGTGATGAAAGAAATTGAAGAAGACAACATAAGAAAAAATGAAGAGACTTTTCATGTTCAATGATTGGAAGAACTAACATTATTTAAATGACCATACTACCCAAAAAGATTTACAGATTCAATGCAATTTCTACCAAAATACCAATGACATTCTTCACAAAAATAGGAAAAGCAACCCCAAAATCTGTATGGAACCCCAAAACACCACAAACAGCTAAAGCAATTCTGAGCAAAAAGAACAAAGATGAACGTATAACACTACCTGACTTCAAAACATACTACACAACTCTAGTAACCAAAACAGCGTAGTACTGGCTTAAAAACAGACACACAGACCAATGAAATGGAGAGTAGAGAATGCAGAAATAGATCCACAGGTTTATAGCCAACGAAATTTTGGCAAACATGACAAGATCATACATTGAATAAAGGACACCTTCTTCAAGAAATGTTGCTGAGAAAACTGGTTATCCATATAAAGAATGAAAGTAGACCCTTATCTCTCAACATATGAAAAAAAAAGCTCAAAATGGTTTAAATATTTAAACTTATTTTCTGAAACTATAAAATACTAGAAGAAAACATGGGGTATGGGGGAAGTTCCATGACATTAGCCTGGACAAAGATTTTATGGGTAAGGTTTCAAAAACACAGGCAATAAGTACAAAAATACATAAAGGAGATTCTGTCAAACTAAAAATGTTATGCACAGCAAAGAAAACAACAGAATGAAAAAAGAAAGTCTTGAATAGGCAAAAATATTTGCAAATATCCATTTATAAATGAATAATTTCCAGAGCATATAGGGAACTCAAATAACTTATCAAAAAAAAAAAAAAAAACCCAAATTACCCATTTTAAAATGGCCAAAGGATCTGACTAGGCAATTCTCAAAAGAAGGCATACAAATAGCCAATAAGTATATAAAAATTATCATCATCACTAATTGTAAGGAAAATTCAAATCAAAACCACAATGAGTTATCATCTCAACATAGTTAGAATGATTATTTTCAAAAAGACAAAAAATAAATACTGGTGAAATGCGGAGAAAAAGGAATTATTATAAAACTGGTAGCAGGAATATAAATTAAACAGCCATCATGGAAAACAGTTTAAGGGTTCCTGAGAAAACTAAAAATAGAAATACCATGTGATCTAGTAATTCCACAGCTTGGTGTTTATCCAAAATAAAGGAAAACAGTATATTGAAGAGATATCTGTACCCCCATGTTTATTGCAGCAGTATTCATTATAGCCAAGATACACAATGAACTTGAGTGTCCATCCACAGATAAATGAATAAGGAAAGTGTGGTACATATATATACACAATGGGATGCTATTCGGCCATAAAAAAGGAATGAAAACCTGTCATCACAATATGGGTGGGCCTGGAGGACATATGTTAAGTGAGTTAAGTTGGGCACACAAAGATATGTACTGAATATTCTCACTCATGGGGGAGCTAAAAGAGTTGGGCTTACAGTAGAAAAGAATAAAAGTGTGGTTATTAGAGGCTGAGAAATGTAACTAGGATGGGAGGATAGGGAGAGGTTGGTAAATAGATATAAAATTACAGCTATACAAGAGATATAAGTTCTAGTGTTCTATAGCAATATAGAGTGATTGCAGTTAACAATAATTCATTTTTTATTTTTAACTCTATAGAAGAAAGTATTCTGAATGTTCCCACAAAGAAAGGGTAAATGTTTGAGATGGTAGATATGCTAATTACATTGATTTAATCATTTCATATTGTATGGATGTATTGAAATAACACCCTTGTACCTTCTAAATATGCACAATCATTACATGTCAATTAAGAAATTTAAAAGTTATGCACTGAGTCATATGCTACATTGCTACTCCATTAAAATTTTGCCCATACTGACATAACAAATCAGAAGGAAACCTAGAATTTTTTAAAAAATCAGATCTTCTCTTGCCAAATCCAGTGTTCACATCACTCCACAATACTACCTCCATTTATTGGAATTATTCTCTGCAAAATAGAATGAACTTTCTTCTAAAAAACAGAAAAGTCATATTAGAATCAAACTTCAGTTGCATAATAAAGCATATTTTCATTTATTGGATTTCCTTCTAAAATAGTTGATCATCGAGCAAAGTGCCTTGTAAAGGATTGCCAATTATCAAAGAATAAATCAGTTAGGCAATAATTTTCTAATTATCATATTTTCTTTCCTGAATCTTAACCATTATTTACGCAGCATGTGCAAAGTTCAAGACGACAAGCACATATCTGAAATATCATTTTCTAGATTACAATTGAAAAATACATTAATTCCTTATGACTATGAGGTATCTCACTGTCTTGTGGGCAATCTATTCTGAATATTGACTGGAGAGGCTCCTATTTGTATCTATTGAATAATACAATTAAAACACTCTGATTTGTAAAATTTCACTATTAGTACACCCTCTTGAATATGTTACTTAGGCATTTATTGAAGTTTTTCCTTAGATCATTAAATCCCATAGCATTCTTTGTGGGGAGTGTGTTTGGGATAGGGGGTACTTATTTCCAAGATCAAAAAAATTAGCAAACTCTGCAAAGTGTTTTACTTTTGAAGAATCAATATGAACATAAGAATACTGAAAGTTTTTAAGAGTTCTGTAGTAAAGGGATTTATATAAACCACCATTTACCAATTTAGTGTAGCTACAATTTTTCATAACAAATATAAATGTGGTTAATACATGTTTTAGTAACAATTTAGGAAACACAGATATACAGAATATGAATAGAAGAGGTGAATTATAAAATAAGAGGCAAGGTTTGTAAACAGAGAAAGGTAGACATATATTCATATGGGATTGTTGGGTTGTATGAGGAGATGTCTGCACTCTCATATTCATTGCAGTGTTATTCACGAGCCAAGATACAGAAACAACCTAAGAGTCTGTCAAAAAATTAATGGACACAGAAAATGTGTTGTGAAAATCATTTTCCTATGGACCATCATTTTCATTTTAGGTGATGGGAACAATGGTTACTTTGAAGTTGCGCCTTTTGAACTCTGAAGCTAAATAATGCCCATGGAAGGAACAAAATGAATATGAAAAGCTTGTTTCAAGACTTCTTAGTTGGAATTTGGAAAGGATGGGAAATAAAACGAAGAGGATGTCAATGGAATATTGAGTCTCATATAATTAACAGATGCAAATTGAACCAAAGGGGTTTCTGAGGAGAAGACAAGTTAAGGTGAGTGTTGTCCATAATGGATTTTGAATGGTGTCTCATGGAAACTGTGTGTGTGTGTGTGCGCGCGCACGCGCTCTCGTGTGTGTGTGTATATATATGTGTGTGTGTGTCTGTGTGTATATATACACACACAAGAGCACACACAGACACACACACACACAATGTGATTGTATATAGTAATGGAATATTATTCAGACCTAAAAAGAAGGAAATCCCACGATTTACAACATATGGATGAAACTGAAAGATACTATGCTAAGTGAAATAAGCCAGAGACAGAAAGACAAATACTGTATGATCTCACTTGTGTGTGGAATCTGAAAAAGTTGAACTCATAGAAACAAAGAATGGAATGGTGGTTGTCAGGGCCTGGGGGTTAAGAGGAAATGAGGCAGTATTGGTTGAAAGACAAACTTTCAGCTGTAAGATGACAAAGTTCTGGGGATCTAAGGTACAATGTTAATTTGATTGTGATCATCATTACACAATGTTTACATATATGAAAGCATTACATTGCATATTTTGAATGTATACAATCTTCATTTTTCAATTAAATGTTTTCAAATAAAAAAGAACAATGTGATTGGCTGATGTAACTCATTCTTCTATGAAACAGAAGAGGCTGTACAGCCCAGTAACTGACATGAGGCCTCTTCATCAACATCCTGACAGGAAGCCTCTTCATCAACATCTTGAAAGATGACCAAATTACTACCATGTAAGGCAGCCAAGCACATTACAAACCCTTTAGGCGAGCATTGAAGCCCTTCATAAAATGACCAAATATATCTATTCACATCACAGTACCACTCTCAAGCCCTTATTCTCTTAACCCTTGCTTATGTAAAATACAAGGCATACTTTTTGAAATCAGCCCAGATCTAACAGATCTCTCTTCTTCTTGGGGATCTACCAGATATTTTGGTATTTGAATTATTTAAATTATTTCACTATAATTATTTATATGTTAATTATTTTTTTCTGTAAGTCTCACATACAGTCCTCTGCCAGTTTATAAAAAATGTGCAAATAGAGTTAAAAAATAATGTTGCTGCCTATCACTGTAACACAATGCTAAGTGAAAAACAAATACTCAAGTACACTGTGCAAGTGAACCACATAAATATGTTTAGAGGACAGACTAAATCATTTAAATAAGGATAACATCAAGCATTTTTTAAAATAACATCACAAGATGTTTTTAAATTCATTGCTCAGAAAGAATCTTGGAAGGTATAAAACTTCTAGCTATTACAAAAATTTAACTCAAAGGAGGCATGATCACTTGAAATGAAAAATACTGCTCTCTGACATCTTAAAACTACCCAAATGGTATGAAAAATAATGTAGGAGATACGTTTACATTCTTTCTTGCTTGCTTGCTAACTAAAATGTGAAAATTATTTTAATGTTCTATCCTTTCTCTCTGCCTCCACCTAGTTCGACACCAGCATATTATATTCCTTACTAGTTATTTTTATTTTGGTTAGAATTTGGATAGATTTTAGTTGAAAATCTCATATTCAATCTTGTCTTTGTATTTTGATTCTGACCTTTAATTTCAGTGACAAAGCAGCCAAGACTGTTGTGTAGTTGGACCACTTTTGAAAGGACAGCAAAATTCTTCAGGTCCTAACTGCCTAGAATCTAGAATCCAGAATCACAAATAATCTTTTATGAGCTTTAGAAAATAAAAGCTTATTCGGAATAATTATTTCTTTGAAAAAAGTTACATAAAACTATGATCTGCTGTTTGTCTCTCTGAGATGAATTTTGTGTAATGGCTAAAATATAAGGATCATCACCAAAAGCTGTATAGGCTTGTATCTCAACCATTATAACTTGGATAAATTATTTAACTTCTCTGAGCCTCCAAAAGCCTAGGGCTTAGGAGCTACTAAAATGAGATTTTCCCCCCAGCATTTAATTCAAAATATAATTTTTTAAAGTTTAGATTTTTTTAGTTTAAAACAAAAGTAGGAAAAACATTTTTTTAGCCTTGATGTATGCAACTTTAAACATCTGTCTACTCAAACTTATTTAAGATTCCAGGGCACTTTTTGTAATTCTGAGCACAAACACTCTGAATAATTGTTTCCCTCCCACTGAACTCCCTTTAGAATGTCAGTTGAAAGAGATATTTCTGTTGTAAACCATTACAGTTATTGTTCCTATTAGGCAATTGATCCATTAACTTTCAAAGGTAATGCATTTCAATACTGGATAAAATATTTGCTTTTGTATAATCTCATTAAGAGATCTCTGGAGCCTTTTCTGACTGATATAATCCACATGAATACTGATTTAGTCATTGTGAGTGCTACTAAGACTTAACTGGGAAAATAATAGACAACATACTATTTTAATTATAAACACGTTCATAATCCTTTAGAGTTTACAAAATTTTCTCAAATTTAATCTTTTATCTTCTTGAAATAGGAGAGGTATCAATATCCTCATTTTGTAGATGAAAAATTTAAGCTTCAGAAAATAAGAGAATTATAGAAATGTATACAAATAGAAGGTGGTAAAAACAGGATTTGTGTTTTGTTCTAAATTTCCCAAACTTAATGCCATTTTATGATATTTAAATTAAATTTTATTTTACAATAATGCCATACTCATTTTAAGTCAGGATTATTTGCAAATACATAAATAATACAAAAAGAAGTAATATAACAGTGAAGAAGACTCTTAGGCAATTTATTTATTTGTCTTTTTGTTTTTAAGTAAACAAGTTAGGATGAGTGGACACTTTGAATTTGCTGAGTTGAGTGGTGGGTCCAGCATTTCTAGAGAAGAGTTGTACTTCTCTTTGAGTAAAAATACCTGTCTCTCCCCTGGACTGAAGTATTTGCATTCATCACACAAAGCATAAAAATGCACCCATCCATGCATGAATGTGTAAACAAACAAACGTATGAGTAAATGAATAAACAAAAGTACAGAAATGCAGAAAGCTATTCTGCTCCTAAAATGGAAAATGTATTAGCCATCCCCATTTGTCATCTCTTCCTCTCAGTCTGCCACCCGTTTCACAAATCCCAATCACATAGTGTATAGATCTTTCTCACAAGAGTTTTGTTCTTGGATTTGTGAGCTTAGTTTAATAACCCAGACTTTAGAGAATCACTGTCACCAGTCGGTTGTTGTACTCATTCCCTTGGCATATGTGATGTTTTAGTGCAAAAGAAGTCATTTCTGTGCCAATTATATTTGTAGCTATTAGTAAATTGGACTATACTTCAGGGAATTTAGAGGAAAGGGCACTTAATTAAGAATTTGGGACTATCCAATCCATAGTTCTTGAATAAGCTCTTGGCAAGGTGCTTGATTGTGTTGCCCTGGGAGGCTGTATGATATTTCCTCATTAAGTAAATGTATTTTTCACAAGACACTTGGTTACTTTTTATTAGATAAAAAGAATGGCAAGCAGTGCTTTCCATTTTCATCTCCTAGATCAATAATGTAAGTCTCTTTATCATGAATGTTAATATAAAATAAAAATATTTAATGTTGTTCAATATGACAGGTAGTACAAGCTATTCAGGTGATAATAAATAAATAGAATTAGCTTGAAAAATGGAATATAGGATCTTGTTTCTACTTTACATGCCAATTTCTTGAAATCGCATTATTTCACACATAAACCACCACCCTTTTCCCATCATATAGAAGTTACTCTCTTGCTAAAACATGTGAGTGGTTCAGGGGGCAAGCCCTGGAACCTAAGCATCTGAGTGTGCCTCTTGGCTTCACCACTTGGAGAAATCATAGACTTTGACAAGTTACTTAAGCTTTATTAGCTTCAGTTTTCTCATTTTGTAAATTGTGATTATAAGAGTGCTATGATTTGAATGTGTCCCCCCAATTTTATATGTTGGAAACTTAATTGCTAATGTAACTACATTAAAAGCTGAGACCTTTAAGAGGTGATGGGATCATGAGTGCATTAATGCTGTTTCATGAGAGTGAGTTAGTATTTATGAGAGTTGGTTGTTATAAAAGTGAACTCAGCTCACTCTTGTGCTCTCTGTCTCATGAGCTCACTTCTGCCTTCTGCCATTGGATCACCCTCACGAAATGCTGCTGCCATGCTCTTGGACTTTCCAGTTTCCAGAACAGTGAAAAATTTCTTTTCTTTGTACATTTTCTAGTGTCAGGCATTCCGTTATTGTAACAGAAAATGGATTAGGACAAAGAGTAATGCCTACTTTTGAATAAGGTGTGAAGGAACAAATGAGCAAATGCATGCAAAGTGCCATGATGACTAGTATATGGTAATTAGCAAATGTTAGCTTTTACTGATATTAATATAGGCCCCGCTAATACCAATGCAGTAGTATATGCACTAAAATATGGGTTCATGAAACAATAAATATTAAAATTACATAATTATCAGTGAATCTTGGTTTTTCATTTCTCTCAAACTGTCCCCCTTACAGTATAAATATTTTTCATCAAGTAAACATACAATACAAGCCTGAGGTGAGAAAGTTTTTGAGACTATAGCACTGCATTCCTTCCTCAAACCATAACATATAGACAGTCAAGAGCAGAGATGTTTAAGAATTTCAAACTGTTCATAAGTAGTTCAAATGCATGTTGATTAAAGAACCTACAGAGAAAAATACAATTATAATAAAGTATAATACACTATCTGACTGTGAAGGAGAGGATGCTGTAGTAGCTTAAATATAAGAGTACTACATTCAGTGTGGGGTGCCTGGGCTAGTGACATTTTAGGGAAGCTTTAATTTAAAAAGTAAAATTTAAGTTAGAACCTACTAAGTAAGTAGAAAAGAGCTAAAAGGGGAGGGTAAGGTGGAGATAGAACTGGCAGGGAGGAACAGTTTGATATCTCAGACTGAAGTGTATATAAAGGCTTATAGGTAAGAGCATGTGGAATCCCTGCAGATCTCAGTGAATTTCAACCTTGCAGAAGTGAAAAGATGAAAGTGGGGCAATATGAGAGTTAATATAAAGAAAAAATAGTAAATGGGCTCAAAGTACATATGTTCAAGAGTCTAGAAACTGTCCTAAGGACAATAATCTAATTTGCATTTTATATAGAAAGAACACTGAATATATGAGAATAAACAGAAATGACCTACACATTAGAACCAGTGAGATCAATTAAGAGGTAGAAGAAATAATCTAGAAAAGAAATAATAATGGGATGAATGAGTAACAGGTAGGTGATGGTAAGCATGAAGAAAAATAGACTTGATTAATATTTGAAGTATAGAAAGCTAGGAGGTTGTTATCCTCTCTGTGATTTTGTCTCTACAATATCAGATGCAGAATAGTTCCAAGGAACAAGCTTCAGGATGAGGCCATGGGAGTAAATGGCTGCATTGGCATGGAAAAAGATAATCATTTTAGATGAGAATGTTAAGGAATTGTAGGGCAAGGTATTGATGACACAGAAGTCACCCAGGATAGAAAAAGGGCCTAATAAGAAGAGAAAGATTACCAGTCATATTTTTTTTTTAATAAACGTAGAAAGAAAGACTAAAATGTCGGTGGTTGGGAATAGAAAAGGGAAAGTTTTAATCATGAGTCTCAAAGGCATGTAGAATTGTACACATATATAGAGGATCACGTATTATTGAGAGAGTATGAAACAAATAAAACACTTACTGTATCTTTTCAATTTGGGGGACTAAAGGAATAGAACAAGCCAGCTCCATGTGAGTAGGATTCCAATTTGCTTTTATGAGCTCCTGGTTTGCTCTGTAGCACCCATTCCTCCACACTACCCCAACTCATGTAGACAGGCTCATTTCTTAAACTCTTCTCACCTTTCCTCTTAAGGAAGACTGAACTCAGAGGGAGTGAGAAAGCTGAATGGGAGTTTGTTACCTAGCAAAATGTGGATCCAGATGTCCCAGAGGGGAGTTAAAGAGGGATCATCCTATTACCCTGCTGTTTGCTATCTATCAATTTTGTCTTTGTTCTTGGTCACTGCATTTAGCATTAACCTCAAGAAGACATTGCACATCCCAAGATTCATTCCCTCCCAATGGGAAGCTCCAGCATCCCATTCTGCTTATAGTTTTGTGTATGTATCATTTCACATCCCATTGCGCTGTCTCCAAAAGAGTCCCCCCGCTTTCTTGCGGTGGACTAAAAGTCTGACTTTTTCATTTTATGAAACAGTCTTCTAACTTATTTTCTACCTGTATTGAGCTTAGGGTAGAATTTGTATGTAAGAAAGACTTTACAGTTTTATGATTTTATTTTAAATTCAACTTGCTGATGTTACAAATTAAAAACCTGACTTCTTTCTTAGATACTTAAGTTAACTGGCAAATTCTATTCACTCTGCTTGTGTTTCTATTCAACATAGTCACATTCTATTCTGCTAGTGTTCCTAGTCAATGTGTAAATCTAGAAACATGAGCATCTTTAAAGGGACCTTGGATACTACCTGGTCACATTTACAAGAGGGACTTTGAATACTACCTGGTCACATTTATAAGGTAGTTAAACTAATCAAGCATTTTCAACAGAATTTATAAATATATTTTGCATTCAATTTAAACATTTTGATTTTCTGAGAAAAGTCTTCTCACACATTAGGATTTTATAGATCCAAGAAATTAACTATTAATACAATACAATTAAAGTTTGTATAAATGTTAAAAATATACCATACATAAACTAAGCAAGATTTTTAACTTACAATTCACCCTACTGAATCAATTACTCAAAAACGTGTTTTAGGATGGATTTACTAGACTGTCACTCAAACATGTCAAACTCTATTAAATTTCACATATACAAAAAAATTGATATCTAGATTGCTTCCCAAGATAAAAAATAATTTTAATTTACTTTTTTAAAAACTATCTTTGTATTTTATTCTAATTTTTCCTAGATTTTAAAGATTCATATATACACTAAGAAATATGTACATATAAAAAAGATTACATATGTTCAGAAATTTTGGCTGGTCATAATCTCTGACCTTCAGACATCTAGTTCATCCTCACCAGTTGAAACTAAACCAAATGTTATCTCAAATAATTTTGAATCTTATCTTCTCATCATTTTACTGCTTTGGTTCTTGCTGGCAACCCAGATTAGACAGACTAAATTCAATTTAAATTTGTGTCAATAGGTTCTAAAATAATGAGGGATATGATCCTATGCTCATGTAGCCCTGACTCCTTGTTACAAATATACACATCACGTAGCTTGTCTCTCTATTCATGAAATCTAGAAGTGGCAAGACATATAGCACCATTGACAATAACTAAGATTAAATTTTTCATTTATTTGTCGCAAGATATACACATCTTTTAAACAAATACTAAATATATTTGTGCTGAATAAAATAGCAAAACATAAAAATATGTTTCTGAATGAAGTTAAAATTGTTAATCCCACTGGAATTCTGCATTTATTCCATCACTTATATTTTTAGAACCATACAACTCTTATGTATATTATATAGTAAGTAAGTTGATAACTTGCAGATCTTTTTCTCTCGGCCAGAACTTTCTTCCAAGACCCTGGTCCTATATTGAGCTATACAGTCAACATTTCCAGTTGAATGTTTTTGAGTAGCCGGATACAACTTATCCAATACCTGAAGTAATCACCCATTCTTTATCTTGCCACTTATAGGGTTTCCAATGCAATAAATGTCACTGTATTCACCAACTTGCTCAAGACAGAAACCTGATAGTAATGCATGATTTACCTTTTCTTGCCTCCTCATATGTAATCAATCATTTGTCAATACTAGTTCCTAAGTGTATTTTTAATCTCCATTTCTTTCTCTCCTTGTATTGCAACTGGTCTCCCAGTATCAACTCTTGCTTTCTGCAATTCATACCTCTTGTGGCATCAAATAATCTTTTACAAAGGTGAATCTGATCATAGTAGCCCGAGGGTACCTTGTAAAATTCTTCTCCTGCCATTAAGACACGTAGTCTTTTTTTCCATCCCTTGACTTTGGGTCTCTCTTGTGATTTATTTTCCAATCAGACATTGGCAGGCATAACAACAGCAGGGCCTTGAAAAACTCTTACACAACTGGTTTTTTGCTTCTTACAGCTCTTGTAACACTTCCAACACATGGGAGAAAGCTCATGTTAGTCTGCTAGAAAGTGGAGAACATATGAAGTAGAGACAAGCCATTCCAGTACAGACCTCCTAGACTAATTAACCTCCAGTTAATCTAGCAACTAACTAAAGATGTATGAGTAAGACCACCTGAGGTCAGGAAAAGCACTGCTATGCTGAGACAGAGAAAATTTGTCATTCCACTGAGTTGTGAGCTAATTGGTTGTGGGCTAATTGTTACAAACAGCTGAGTTGTGGAATGGTCTGTTTCTCATTAAAAGATACAAGTTTCTTGATTAAATTGCCCATTACCCTTAAAATATATTGCAGACATGTGAAAGGAGAGAAGAGAAGATAGGGTTGAAGAAGTACTCAAAAAAAAAAATGGCCGAAAAATTCTCAAATTTTGCAATAGACATAAACCTACAGGTTCAAGAAGCTGAACAAATCCTAAATATAATATAAATTAAATGTATCTATATCAAAATATATTTTAGCCAAACTGCTGAAATTTAAAAAAAAAGTTCTTGAAAGCAGTGAGAAAGAAATGATATGTTACCAATAGGGGAAAATATTTTAATGAGACAGGATTTCTCATTGGGAAACATAAAGGTGAAAATAAAGCGATGTAACATTTTTAAAGTATTAAAAATAACTGCAAACCCAGAATACTATGCCCAGTGAAAATATCCTCCAAGAATGAAGAGAAAAGTCAAGACATTCTCAAATGAAAGTAAATTAAAAGAATCTTCCTTTTCATTCTAAAAGAATGGCTAAAGAAAGTTTGCTAAACAGAAAATAATCAATAAATGAAGAAATTTTGGAACATCAGAGAAAAAGAAATAATATGGTAAGAAAAAATGTGGGTAAATACAATAGACTTTCTTCTCTTGAATCTTCTAAATTCTCTTTAAGTGTTAAAGCAAAAAAAATCCAACACTTTGTTTTATATGGTTCTAAATGTATGGAGAAACATAATTAAGACAAGTATATTAGAAACTTAGGAGTGTAAAAAGACATAGAAGGAAATAAGGTTTTTGTACTTCATTTGAACTGGTAAAATTATAACATCATTGAACTGTAATGTATAGATAACTGAATAGCTACGGAAACTACTAAGAAAGCTATGCAAAGAAATGCACTAAAAAAATACTTTTGATAAATCAAATTGTAATTCTGATATATGCTCATGTAAACTACAAAAGCCAAGAAAGTTAAAATTGAAAAGCAACAAATTAAAAGAAAAAATAAAATTACAGATTTAATTCCTAAAATATAAATTATTACATTAAATGTAAATATCTAAACCCATGAACTAAAAGACAGAGATTAGCAGAGTGAAAAAAAAATTATGACTCAACTGTATATTACTTTCAAGAAGCTCACTTAAAATATAATAATATGGGTAGATTGAAAATAAAAGAAAGAAATATGTATCATTTTAACATTAATAAAGATAAAACAGGAGCAATTATATAAACACTAGACAAATTAAATTTTAAAGCCAAGAAAATTATCAGAAACAAAAAGGAATATTATGTAATGATAAAGGGATTAATAAACCAAGAAGACATAGTAATTCTATATACGTATGTACCACCCAAAAAAGAGTAGCAAAATATGTAAAGCAAAATAAAATAGAACTAAAAATAAATAAAGTATATTAGCTGTGTATTTTGGGCATATATACCCAAAATATAGTTGGAGACTTAGATATATTTTTCTAAGCATGTGATAGAATGATTAGGCAGAAAACTAATAAAGATACAGAGGGAACTCAAAAAACATCAACCAACAGGATTTATACTTTTAGACCCCTCATCTCAACAGCAGAATACACATTCTTTTTAAGAGCTCAGGAAACATACGTCAAATTAGACTATGTATTGTGCCATTAAACAAAACTCACCAAAAGATAAGAATGGATAACAAATAAGCACATGAAAAGATATACACAACACATTAGACATCTGGAAGAAGCAAATTACAAATACAGTAAGTCATTTCTACACACCTATTAGAATGGCTAAAGTAGAAAACATAATGACAATCCCAAATACTGAAGAAGGGGTGGAAAAACTGGATCACGTTTACGTTGTTGAAAAAAAGGTAAAAATGGTACAGCCACTCTAGAAAGTAATTTGGACTGTCTTAAAAAAAATTCTCTGTTTCTCCCTCTCTCTCTCTCTTTACTATAAAACCCAGAAATTGTACTCCTAGGCATTTTTTTTCTAGAAAAATACAAACATGTTCACGTGAAAATGTGTCCGCAATTTTTATAGAAATTTTATCCATAATTAGCCCCCAAGTGGAAAGAACTCAGATATCCTTCAGCAAATAGACAGTTAAAGAAACTGTGGCGCATCTACCCTATGGAGCACTATTTGTAAAATAATAAATAAATAATAAATGATACACATAAAAATCAACCTGGTCTAATCTGTAGACCATTATGGTAAATTTAAAAAGTCAATTGCCAAAGCTGCATGCAGTGATTCTCTTCATATAGGGAACATTCTTGAAATGTTAACAGTTTTTAAATGGAGAACAGATTAGTGGTTGTCAGGAGTAATAAGGGAAGGCAGAGCTCGGAAGAAAGCAGTAGATGTGGCTAAAAGAGCAACATGAAGAATTCTTAAAATGGAAATGTATCTTCACTGTATCAATGTCAATATCCTGGTTGTGATATTGTACTATAGTTATGCAAGATGTTATCATTGGGGTAAATTTAGGAAAGGGTACATGGGATTTCTCTGTTTTATTTTTTACAATTACATATAAATCTACAATTACCTCAGAGCCAAAAGTTTAATTAAAAAATTTTTAGGAAAGCTTAACTCCATTAAGTGTTCCCATTGTAGCCTTACATGACATTGAATTTCAACTTCCTAGTTGGTTACAGACTAAACTTATGTAAATTACTATTTGTGTAATTATGGCCATCTACAACAGAGTGTAAGCTCTGTGAAGGTAGCAACTGTGTCTACTCTGCTTACAATTGTACTTTCAGTGCTATGCCTGATGCATAGAAGTCCCCCAACAAATATTTATTCATTGCTTATTATCACCTGCCATCTAATGAAGCTTGTGAAGTCCTTAATTTTATTGTCTTGTTCCTCTGCTCATGCACATCTCCTGGCCCACAGGTAATGGTCAGACTGAGCAATCCGGCACAATAGAAATTGTTCTTTCACTGTCCAACAGACAACCTTGTTCCTGCAAGGTACTTCTTCCCACTAAGCTCCCAAATGCAGTTTTAATCTTAGCATCCTTTACACAAGTTGTTTTCTTTTCTAAAATGACCATAAACCTCCAGCCTATTTATACAAATCCCCTGATCCTTTAAGATTCAGCACAAATTCCACTTCATTCACAAGACAAGCTTCCATTGATTTCTTCCTTGGAGAATTCTGCTACACTATAGTGTAAATTATCATCAAGGAGTTTCTTTCTCTGTATTCCTGGTTTACCAGCTGTCTGTTTCTTCATGATGACTGTGTGGGAGGTGTACAGATTACGCTGAAGAGAACTCACATGTGAGTGTAATGACACATCATTTCAAACAGTTAAATGTAAAAGAAGCCTTATTCCTAGTTTTTCCAGTCTGAACAAGTTTCAAGCAGGAGAAAACTTTTTGCAGCCTTTGCCAAGATAAGATATGGAAGAGAGAATATGGGTGTTACTGGGGAAGGAATAGGAGAGATTTGGAGAACAGCTTCTGTAAAGCTTCAGACTAGGGTAATTTGTTCTTTCTTCCCTATTTGTGCAGGGGAGTGGGTAGAAGGATGCTTAATATGTTACCCGATAAATGTTCATCACACCAAAAGAATCTCCTTTGCAGCCTGGGAGTAGTTTCTGAAAAAAGGAAATGGTCCCAATTTATAATCTGCAGTTTGATACATGCAAGACCTGCAGGGACTTTCAATGATGCCAAGGCTTGGAAGACTTAATAGAGGAAAATAGCTACTGCTGTGTAACAAATTTCTCTACAACGTGGCCATTTATAAAACAAACATTTATTATTGTAGTTTGTGTAGGTAAAGTACCCAGGCACGGCTGGACTAGGTACCTCTAGCTCAAAGTCTCTCTTCTTCACTGACTGTTGGCTTGATGTCTTCTTCAATTTCTTACTACATGGACCTCTTGTAAAACGGCCATGCAACATGCACCTGACTTCCCCTAAAGTAAACAGTCAGAGAGAAAGTGATATAGGTGGGGAGAGAGAGACGTTGAAGACTATCTTAGAAACTGCCTGTCACATAAGGGAATTATGATGAGTGGCCTTGACTCCAAGATTTCTGATAAGCTCAGAGAAGATGATGGACAGGAGCTATGGCTTGGACCAGATTGCTGCTCACCCAGAGATAGCTAAGGGAAGTAAATAGAGTCTGTGGTTCTTTCATGTGAACTCCGCCGTGCCAGAAAGCTGCAGAGGCTGCCCAGCTGAGTGTCCAAGAGCTATCAAATGTTCTACAAGATGGAGCCTGTTCTATTTGCTGTCAGTACCAGAGGCCATACAGGGTCATAGGAAAACACTGACTGCCAGAAGCTGCAGAGACATGACAATGAATAAACCATATAAAATTTCACATATCCCCAGCAGCAGAAGCAGATGCCCCTTCCTGTCTTGCTCGGAAAAGAAAAAAGTGTGCAGAACTGGGGAGGAAGCTCAAAAAGAAAACTTAGAATAGTGAACAATGACTGAAAGAATAATACTTGAATTTGATTGACTATTTCCTGAGAGGATCTGTTATTTTATTATTGAGGGTAGAATAAAATGTATTGGTTTGGATTAAATTTACCAGGTTGGTATAAAAATAATTCCCCTTCTGCTGAGCAGGAAAAAGTCACACAAATTTCAGTTGTAAAAAAAGTAAAATGAGTTTTTTAATTTAAATTAATTTAATGACTATTCGGTCATAGTACATCACCCTTTGGCATGTAATTGCACTATGCTTAATGATTTACCTGGAAAGAAAGAGAGAAAGAGAGGTAAATATTCAATAGATATATATATAGGGGGGTGAATATTTGATGGATATATAATTGCACTATGCTTACTGATTTACTGAGAGAGAGAGAGAGAGAAGTAGATATTCAATAGATACACAGATTGTGTGTGTGTGTGTGTGTGTGTGTGATGTGTGCATGTCTGTGTGTGGTTACATACACACTCTATAGGTCACTCTCCGTATCTATTGAATATCTATTTCTCTGAAGCTTCTGGCAGTGAATGTTTTCCTAGCAAGTGAGTGTGTACACAAGTATATCCATATGCATGTATCTTTAATTTCCAAGTTAAGCTTATGGGAACAGATACTCAAAATAATTTTGCACACTCTTTCTCCTCTCTATGGTATGATACATACATACATATTATGCTCTAGCAAAAGGTTGTGGTCATAGTAGAGTAAACTTGTATTTGTTTAATCTAATGTGATGATACCTTCCCCCATCATCTCTTCTTAAGGCGGGCCCATCTCTTCTTGATAATGGTAGTCCCCTTTATCATGGGGATCAGTTTAGGCAAAAAGCTGCTGTATTTACTGTAACTCATGCAAACTCACAAACGCTGGTAGATGATTCTGTCCTACTGTTTTCACTCGAAAAACTATTTGTTAGTTATCTATTGTTGTGTAAGCAGATTATCCCCAAACATAGAAAAAATTGAGACAACAAATATTTATTATTGTAGTGTCTGTGGGTCAGAAATCAGGATGTAGCTTAGCTAAGTGCCTTTGGTTCAAGGTTTCTCACAAGGTTGCATTGAAGCTGTCAGTCAGGGCTGCAGGCTCCTATAAAGGGTCATTTGCATGTTTAGGGATTGCCTTCTAATTTCACTCATGGGGTTGCTGGTAAGCCTTAGCCTCTCATCACAGGGCTGCCTTACAACATGGCAGCTATATCCTCCCAGGTTAAGTGATCTCAGAGTGAGAAACAGAGAGAGAGAGAGAGGAGGGAGAGAGACAGAGAATGTGTGTGTGTGTGTGTGTGTGTGTGTGTGTGTGTGTGTGTCTGGCTTTGTGTTCTGGAAAGCATGTCCAGAGAGAAGCTATCACACTTTTATAACCAGCTCTCAGAGTGGCATATATTTAATCAAATTTGCCATAGTCTATTCATTAAAAGCAAGGTAATTAGTCTGGCCCACATCTAAGAAGAGAGAATTACATAAGGACATGAATATCAGGATGCAGGGATCATTGGCAACCAACTTAGAGGCTGCCTACCACAAGTTTCTTTCAGGAAGTGATACCCACAAATGCAATAAGTTAGAAAAATTTAATGATAAAAACTTGGATTTATTCTGGTCACAAACACACAACTGAGAGAAAGAATCATCTGATACCATAACCAACTAACCCTGAGTCATTTCCTATGTTGCTTCCTTTGTATTCAACTCAAATTCCTTCTGTCTCCCTGTCTAAGGAAGAGCTTCTTATAGAACCTCCACAAACGTTCACATGTGTGTGTGTGTTTTCTCATCGTAATTGCATTAATAAAACAACAATAATGACAAATACTTATATAATCCTTCTACACATCATGTGCCATTCTAAGCATTTTACACTCTCATCTAAACTTCACATGAGAAAGGTAATGTTTGTATACACGTTTTATAAATGACGAAAGTGAGGCAAAGAATGTTAAAGGCCTTGTTCAATGTCATAGAATTAGTAGGTTTTGGAGCTTGTTTCAGGACCCAAGAAGACTCCTCCAAACCACTGTATTCTTCCATGGCAGAAAGGGATCCTGCGTCTGAAGCAACCTGAAAAGGAAACAGCAGTTTGGTCCCAGCTGGACTTTCTATTCTGGTTGGTTAAATTTAAACAGTGTTTGTGGCTCACTCTTCTTCTTTGGCCACAAGAATAAAATCATTCAACAATCTTCTCATCATTTATCCCATACTTTAATTCTTCTTCCTAGGGTGACCATCTGCAATTTTGTCTGTCAAGCATGCACTTCCCTTTCTTCGACTACCATGACCTAATTTTCCTGCTTTCTGTCCCTGTGGTTTGGTGGAGTTGGTGGCAGCCAACTTCAAGAATGAGGGTGTTCACATTACGCAGATCCAGGCTGATATTCACTCTTGCGCAGAGTGATTCATTCAAAGTTGGAAAAGTAACACAAGCCATCTAACATCATTTTGGGAATCTACGGCAACTAATGCGGAAGAAATACTTCTACCTCCTAGATAGTATAAAGGGCAGCCCAGATCTGCCAATCCACTGTGTATGGAGAAGCTGCCAACTGAGAAAGATAAAAGAAAAGAAAAAAGAAAAAAAAAAAGAGAGAGTGAAATGCAGAGTCCCAAATTATTTGAGGACAAGATAAGGGCTTGATGGGAAACTTCACCTCTAAAGCCATCACATTCTCCTTTATGCCTAAGCTTTTTTGGTTCATTTTTGTATCTGGCAATCACAAGTCCTAGAAAATACATTTACTTAAATATTTTTCCTAAGTCCAATAATGTAATAGATTCCATTTCTACTAACATAAAATACCGAATACTTCCAGCATTCATAATCATGTTATTATGGCCTCTCTAACTAAATATGTATTAATTATTCAACATGACAAGCATTTTTCTTCTACATCCATTTTTCTTCTCACTAATACTCTTACCAGTCTCTCATCTGTTACACATGCTGTGCTAAATGTCTTATCGCACTTTACAAAGTCCATCCCTAATTTTTCCCAAATCTCTCTTGATCTAAATCCTCATCAAATTAGTTAATTCATTTTAAATATAAGGAAATCAATCCAGCCTGATTTATTTGTTCTTATCCCAAAACATGTACGTACTCCATGCAGAGTAACAGTAACTGCAAGTAACTTTTTGAAAAAAATGTATTAACTCCACTTATTGGAACTGATTACTTCTATGCCTGAGATAGTATAGAAGTAATTGGAGAAAATATTCTCACACAGAAGACATTCCCAACATTCAGGCTCAGAGAATGAGTGTTCTGAGATCTTGATTCAATCACTCCCTTTGCCACTCCTGATGATGGAAGTCCCTCTGTGCCTGTTAGGTTCCTGCTTCAACCGGCAAAGTTCTCTCCTGTAGGTGAGAATTAACTTCCAGGAAAATCATGTTCCTGGGAATCTAGTGAGCCATATGGAATCCATGCGGTTTTCAGCTGAGCACAGGAGAGGAAAAGAAGGGTTGATACTCTGTTTCACTCTTCATGGCTGCAAAGGATCCTCTCCTTTTTGTGTATTACTACATTGTTTAATCCCAGCTATGTGCTCATGGTGACTAAATACGTCCGTTTTAAATTTTGTTTTCAACGCCTTGTATATTCATGCTTTATAATCTGAAACATTTCTTGCAGATGTTTGCACATATCTTCTAACTATAGGTTAGTATAGAAAGTACTTTACTTTTATTTGTCTTTAATTAAATAAAGATTTTTAAAACTCAATGTATGCTTCTTGCCTTTTTGTTTTCCCTCAATAAACCTTAGAAACATTTCTACTGCTTGAACTAACATGGTTGAATATATGTATTCTTACTCTATACATGTCATGATGGTCCTTATATTGAAAACTCTTATGAAAACATAGTTTATACACTCAACACTCACATTAGACAACCTGAGATACACAGGCAAGGCAACTGGTATACCTAGTGAAGTCTCGCTATCATTGTGCAGCATGAGTCCATTCTTGTGAATTCACACCCTAACTTCTGTTTAATACCTTGCTGGGCATCCTTCTTTAAAAAAGATGTGTTAAAAATCCATAGACACTACTTAGAAAGAATAGAGAGACGATTGCTAATGAATATTGAAAAGTATTTCTAAGGAATTCAGAAATTGCTTTTAGATATTGAAGGAAGTATTTCATATTTCTCAATGATTACTGTTTGAGAAGTATGAAATATTCAATAATTATTTTTCTTTTTTTATCTGAATCCTTTTTTTCTGTTTTAACGTTATGAAAATATATCAATACTTCAGTATAACAGAAATAGTTTGAATTCTTGGACAAAGAAACACAGATCACCTAATGCCATGGCATGCACCCATAGTCCCAAATACTTGAGAGACTGAGGCAGGAGGATCACTTGAGGTCAGGAATTGGAAGCTCTATTGTGCTATGATCATGCCTGTGAATAGTCACTGCACTCCAGCCTTGACAACAGGGTGAGATTTTGTCTCTAAAAGGGTAGGAAGGAAAGAGAAAGATGAAAGAAGGAAGGAAAGAAGGAAAGAAGGAAGGAAGGAAGGAAGGAAGGAAGGAAGGAAGGAAGGAAGGAAGGAAGGAAGGAAGGAAGGAAGGAAGAAAGGAGATGGAGGGAAGTAGAAGGAAGGATCAATCCTAGATCTAGGTTTCATTGCAGCCTACCACGAATTAGCTGTATGACTTTGTGTCAAATTTCTGAAACTGTCTGAGCCTTAGTTCACTCAACTATAAATAATTGTAATAATATTTATATGTGCTTAAACATTAGCAATAAATATAGCAAATAGCAGGTGTCCAATAAATGGTAGCTATTACAGTTCTGGGTCTTTTAAAATGAATAAATTAATTTGGTTACCACATAAGAGTGTATACTGCTTAAGAAATGTTTTCACAATTTAAAAATCATATATATATATATATTATTTATATATATATATAATTTCTGCTACTGGTCTGATATGCAGAGAACATGTAAGTACTTTATTTTGACTATAGCTAATGTGATCCTGCTAAACTATGTCATGATTTGTCTGAATTGATTCAGAGAGTAGACAAAATATTCCTGGATGGACTTTACTCTTAAACATTGGTTCTTTAATAAAACTCATGCCCTTGCTTCTGTAATTCAAAACTCCTCTGCATTTTTTTCTCCTTAGCTCTGTCAGTCTCCCTTGCTTCTTCCTTCTTGTCCACTCAACCATTAAATGTTGGCTTTTCAAGATTTGGCTGTCAGGTTATTTTCTTCTCATGATGCACTTTCTTCCAATTTCATGAACTCACTTCACTTTCTCACCTATTTACTGACCATTCCCAATTCAGTTCCTCCAACCCATTTCGCTTATCTGGACCCCAGACTCCTAATGTCTGTACTCAAAAATCAACCTGAGTATTTTGTAGACAACTCAAATTCTGTGTGTCCAATAAGACAACACATGATTCTTTCCCCCATATCCTCTTGTTCTCTGCTTCCAATTTTCCCAGTTTGAAACATTATATGACCATGTGCTAATAGCTCTTGTCAGAAAATTGAGAATCATTGACTTGCTTCTGTCTTGCTACACCTACATCCAATCAGTTACCAAGTTGACTTCTCTCTTAATCCAGTGCTGTTCTCATGGTAAAATCTGTCATACTGTCTCACATAGGTTATTGGAAAGATTTACCATTCTCTCCAATTGTTTTTAGTACGTGTTTGTCAATGAATTTTTGGAAATGAAAGACTCATGTGTTTGTATAGGAGACAAGTAAAATAATAAAAACAAATAATTCTGTTTGTTTACTTTTTCAGAAGAAAATGGCTCTTCAATTTTCTATCTTATGTGGAGGCAACATTTGTGCATCAGATTCAGCCTGTGGGAAAAGGAATGAGGCTTCTTCTATGATCCATTCAGGTTAGTCCTTCCTGAAGTAGCAAAGCATGTGTCATTATAAAACATGATTGTAACTCCTCTTTCAGTGCCACCGACTTTGTCATGTGGGAAATTTTTGGCAGGTTTTGGCAATAAGGTGTCTATCAGACAATTTTCATGGGATTAGGGTTTTACATTTGTTATGAATCTCAGGAGAGAATTAGGAGAAGAAAAATAAATAATAAAAGTAAATTAATGTTTTCAATTTAATTTTATTTAAAAACCTACTGTACAGATGTAATACTAATCCAAAAGCATATGTCCCCAGTTTCATAAACACATTATTTTTAGAGTCCCTCTCAAAATTATAAGGAAAGGAAAATTCAGTCAGTAATAGCAAATGGTTGGCTGGCCAAATTGTTTTCAGGAAGACTGGCTCTCAAATTGAATAGACAAATGTTGTGTTTTAAGACTGTTGATTGTTAATAATAGCTAATGCCTAAATGGCATTTCCTACATGTTGGTCACTCTTCTAGCACTTTATGCACATTAACTTATTTAATAAACTCTATGAGATAAGTACTAGTCTTGTCTTAATTTTACAGAATATGAAACTGAGACACAGAACAGTTTAGAGATTTTACCAAGGTCAAACTGTTAGTATGTGGCATAGCTACAAATCAGAACCAGTCTGCCAAACCTGAGGCCAAACTCTTCCATATAACGCTGGACTGTTAATACCATTTCATTTTCTCTATCTTTCAGATATTTATACATCACTTTTGCTAAAATTTGGGTTTAAATACATACTTACAAAAACACAAGTGTTTCTAGCAGAAAATTGATTTGACCTGCAGATATTACAATATAAAGTTTATGCTTTTTCATAGACTTCAATTATTTCTTTGCAGAACTGTGAAAGTTACTCAACACTATTTTTAACATGCCTTACAGATAGCTAGAATATAAAAATCTATATCTATGTAAATTATTTTTACTTTAAGTCAGACAAATACCAAATCTATAGCATTTTTTTTCAAATCACTGTAGCTCAAAGAATTTTAATCTTTCCCAGTCTTTAAAATTCTATCCTGAGAAATAAAGCATTATTGAATCAATGGTCTGAACTGACAAATAGAAGAAGTATCTTTTTGTCAAGCTAAGGATTGATAACTAAGTCAGGGCTATTAGAATAGCCACATGTTTTATCCAAAAATAAATAAATTGCCCATAGGCCTCTTGAATGTTTTGAATGCTAGTGAGTTTTTAAAACTCAAATGATAAATTGGTTGAAATAGAGAAATATTGTCTACAACCTTTACCAATGTTATCTATGAAGTTGAATAACTGTGAATATCTAGACTAATAATCATTTCCTATATGGAGTATTAAAATTGAACAACAATAAATTGATCATGTGTTAACTGGTTTAAATTGATGATTGAGCACTACAGCCATGGTTGACTCATCTGTAGGTAAAGTCATATGAGCACTCTCCAGCAGTCTAAAGGGAAAGAATAGGTATTGAGCTTGGCCAGCTTCTTTCTCCGGCTACAAATGCAGATAGACTAGTAGAGGAGAATATAAAAAGTGATGTACCAATGACTTCCCTGCAAGCCTGGGAGTGAGAATGTAGAAAATTCATGTATTTGCAAGTGATGTGAAAGCAGTCAGTCCTCATGTAAGGCATGACATGACAGCAAAACAGGGAGTATCCAGGTGCCTCAAATACTATTATTGAGGCTGTGGGAACCAGATAATTAATAAAATTTCATATTACTGAGGCTTTGGAAACCAGATAATTAATATAATTTAATGATATGGAGGTAGTAGAAACCAGATAATGAAAGATAATAAAAGAATAATTAATTAAAAAATAATTAATAAAGATTAATAATTAATAAAAGATAAAATAGAAAAAAAATTTGTGTGTTCCAATCCTTTAGATACCTTAATGAAATGACTGTGTGAAGATAAATAATGTTCAATAAATGCAATAATAAAGCAAATTTATGTAAAATTATTTTATAAAGGTTAACACATTATCACTGTAGATCTGACCGGTATGATTTCCAGGCCCTGACCTCAGTATACACGAGGAAAACTTGTGATCCCTGCCTAAGTGACTATTTAAGTTTCAGCACTCACAAAAAATTTGGGGATTTGATAGTAATGTGAAATATAGTGAAAAGCAAACAAACTTCCTAGAGCTTGAGAATGAGGCACACAGAAGCTTGAGTATATAAAAATTCAGGGAAACAAAAACAAGCAAAACAAAACAGAACAGCACTTAGAAGCTATGAAGTCCTCCCCACATTTGCCATTGGTCACTGCGTGCTGCTTATAGTATAAAGACAATGAGGAGAAAGAGGCACCATAAAAAAAGAAGAGGAATTAATACAGTGGATACATATTTTATAAGAAAGAGAAGTGGTATATCATTTAGAAGTTCTCATCGCTAGTCCTTTACAGTTATTTCACTAATTTGAGTAACTTAAAAAAACTGTATCAGAAACAAAAATGGAAAATTTAAAATGATCTTAGTAGTTACTAATATTAAATAAAGTTATAAAAATAGTGTTATATCTATGCAGGTATATTAAGGCATCACTATAGGTTAGTCCTTCATTAATTAAGCATGATATTTGTTGACAAAGTTCTAGAAAGCCAGAGAAAAAATTAAACAATCAATATGAATATTTAAGATTCAGATAGACATGAGTTCGGGTCCTAGCTTCATCATTCTTAGTCTGAAAAGTTGAGGAAGTTAATCTCTCTGGGCATCAATTTTCTAATCTGTAATTAAAACAGAGTATAGCCTCATAGGTGAAAATTTTATAGGAAAAATTTTATAGAGTATCTGGTACATCATAATCAGTAGTCATTATTTTCATTACCTTTATTTACCTTAGTCTTAGGTAGGCTTCTGCCACCTTTACCTTTTCCCCTCTTTACACCTACACACTAATAATCTCATTTCCTGGTTGGAATTTGGGTCTCCACACTGCACAACTAAAGAAGTGCCAGTCACATTGTCTTCTAGGACTTATGCTTCCCTGGCTCTGTGTGGCCCCATGGGCTTATAAATCAGAATGTAAATATTTGCTTGGAGAATTCAGAATAGTAACTGTCTGATTAGATAATTGTCATATTAATGAGGTTGAGAGGCACTTGATCTTATTTTCCCCATGTATAATATTATTACAATTGCCCTGCTGGATATATTTGAGACCCTGTTACATTGCTCCGTTCCAGTTTGAACTTTTGCAGAAATAATGTTCGCCTATAATGGCAAATATTTAACCTTTCTCTAGCGCTCAACTTAAACCCCTAGCTCCAAGAAATGAGCATGTCCAGAATACAATTCTCATACTATGCCCACACCTGGCCTATGTTTTGGCTCATGTTATTATCAACTGATGTGTCTTCCATTCCCATGTGATTTTTATTCCTACTTTGCATTCAGCTATTTAATGAACTATTTCTGAGTTTGCTTATTTATCCCCTTTCTGATCAGTTTCAGGCAACAGTAAACATCCTTTATTATGCTCAAATAGTCTCATGTGAGTCAAACTGTTCGGTTTTCTCACTTTAAGAGAAACCAAAGACAAAACCCGTTTCAGGAAGACCACAAAAAATCACAATGTACACAAGTTACAGTTATTTTAAAAGTCATTTCTGTGTCAAGAATACCTCCCCGATGTGTCAGAGAAAAATATGTTCTCAATAAGCTAACAGTATTTTGTGTAACAATATGCTGTGAGTTTGTTTGGAAACTAAAAACTCATATCCTTATATTGTTCAAAGTTTCTATGACTCAGAATCCTGGTTTTTGAGCATTGCTTCTTATGACCACGTAATCCAGGTTTGAAATCTTGGAATCCAACCAAATAATTTTTAATTGGTAAATCAGTTACATTCTCAAATAAATGAAATGGAACTGAATATTATCTAGTGTCAAAATGAGGGAAGAGACTACACGCTGATCTAGATAATATGCCTTTCTGGAATCACTGAACTAGAAAAATTGCTTTAAAATCTATATCAAAGAAACTCTCAAAATTAGTTTTACTTTTTATTTATTTACTTTTATTATTTATTTATTTGTTTATTTTTGAGACAGAGTCTCGCTCTGTCACCCAGCCTGGAGTACAGTGGCACACTCTTGGCTCACTGAAAGCTCCGCCTCCTGGGTTCACGCCATTCTCCTGCCTCAGCCTCCCAAGTAGCTGGGACTACAGGCGCCCGCCACCATGCCCGGCTAATTTTTTGTATTTTTGGTAGAGATGGGGTTTCACCGTTTTAGCCAAGATGGTCTCGATTTCCTGACCTCATGATCCGCCCGCCTCGGCCTCCCAAAGTGCTGGGATTACAGGTGTGAGCCACCGCACCCGGCCAGCTTTATCTTCTTAACTAGATAATACTTTCAGCACAGACTGCATTGAATACCTCCATATCATCACATGATGAGTAATTTATGTGCACTAAATGTATTCTTATAGATTGACTTTTTAAAGATTATTGGGTAGTTAAATTATAAGCCATGTCCCTGGCTGCTTTATTAGTGGAAGCTTGTTGTATTAGTCAACATAGGCTAGATTATGCTGTGGAAACAAAGAACCCTCATATCTCCTGGATTTATAACAATAAAGGCAAATCCTATTAGAAGTCCATCAAAAGTTGGCTGTGATTCTGACCCATGTTGTATTCACTCCATACAAGACCAAGACTACTGGACCAATTTCTAGCTAGAATGATGCCAATTGTGACAGAGGGCAGGGTGCAGGATGTAGTGCCTGTTGGCCTTAAAGCTTTTGCTGAGAATGGCACATACTATTTCAACTGACATTTCCAGAACCCAAGCAATCATATAGCCATGGGCAAGTTCAATAGGGTAAGGGTGTGTCCCAGATTGGTTTCCCTGGAGCAGACCCTGAGATGAGGATTTCAATTGCAAGTCATTTATAAAGGATGAGTTTCCAGGGAGACCATGGTAGACAAAAGAGGACGTGGAGGAGAACAAAGCCTGGCAAGGGTGAGATCTGAGGTAGAAGTGAAGGGAAGGTTAAGCTTCAGTTTGACCCCAGGGGAGACCTCTGGTGCACAAATTACTCCTCCCATGAAAGGTAAGGAGGCTGGGCTTTCACACTCCTTCACCTCACAGTCATTGGTAAGTAGCAGTAGGATAGGCACCGTGGGCTCTCTAAGCTGGTTGAGGCCAGTATCTCTGGTAGCCAAGGACAGTCCACACAAACATCACATCTGGTGTTGGTCTTTGAAAGCCCCTGAGAGGCGGGCAGGGGACAGCACTCATAAAGGCAAAATGGGATCTTAAGAGCACTCAAGGAAGCACAGCACTTTCAGTGTTTGCTAGAAGATACAAAATCATCCTCTGGAGGAAAGCAAAGGGAAGAGGCACTGAACTTGGGTGAACAAAAATACAGTCTACTAGAGTCAGCCTAGAGTCAATAACATTTGCTTCTATTTATCTGACACGACTAAACAACACAATCCTCCTATCCAATCTCTGCTTCAAGTTCAAAGTCCAAGATCTCTGAGTGATGCCTTGGAGTCTCTACAACATGTCTAGATATTGGAACCAAAAGGATCAGTTGTCTGACCACTCTCTACAAGGTGTATGGGCACACACAAATATGTACACACACAGAGTATGCAACTGTGGAATAGACATGGTATGAATATGGAATATATACGACATATTAAAATATCCAATATAATAGAACATTTGATATTTGTCTTGTCATTTCTTTTATGAGTACTCACATGCCCCTTATATTAAATTAAATTAAGTCAAATTAAATTAGCTTAATTGTGGGTACTTTGAGCCTATAAGGCTTTTATGGAAGAGTCATATTTCAACCTCGTTTTCCTGAGCCATTGTTTCCTGAGCCATCTGAAAGGTTTTCCTGGGTTCAGTAAAAGCCATTCATGGGCTTTAGCTCAGGGCGCAATGTGCAAACTCTTGACTTTGTCCTTGTCCTAGGCTGTCACTCAAAAGGCCCCTCAGTGTTATCTTGTACTGATTAGATGAGAATCAATAGCAGCGTTCAACCTTGCAAGTCCCTGAATTTCTGAACTCTCAAAATGCTCCTTTATTTCTGCTTGTAAACAGGCCAACACTTTTTTTTTCTTTTTTCTTTAGTCTGAGATCACTGCTTTGTTATACAGGTATTACCGTTCTTTAAAAAGCATCCAATACAAACTGACTCATGTTACAGGAAGTCTCTTTTCCCACTGTCTTTTTCTTTTGTTCTTCTTTTGTTTTCACCTAAAGTAATACGCTTATTAGCTATATTGCAAATAATAGGAGATTTTTTTTATTTCCCAAAATGTTTCCCACAGTGTAATATTAAAAACCACTTTTCTATCTTCAGATAGATCACAATTTGTTTCACTGTATATAGCCCAATTTCCAAAACCAGTGCCACTTAATCTAGATTTTGGTGTTGTTGCAACATCCACTTGATTGTTGATTTCTGTATTTTCAGGATAAGTAAGTTGTGCTGTAGTTACAAAGAAGTCCTGAATCTCAATAGTTTACAATAAAAAAGTACATTTATTTTTCATGAGCCTTTGTTTGGCTGAGATTCTGATCTATATTTTGTTTCTCCAAGATATTGACAAGGCATCACTTCAATAACATTCATGTGCCATTGGCTTAACCAAATAGTACAGCCATGCCTGCATTTAATAGAGTAGGGAGACTTAGTCTTCCAGACGGAGGCTCACATGGAGTAGAGGGAGCACCAATTAAAGCAGGAAGTAGAACAATTTTCCACAGTGACCACATCTCTTAGACCAAAATCCATTTAGCAGCTCAGGATTCACACGTACCTCACAGATCACACTGGGGACATTATTTTAAGAAACAAGCAAGTATGGCTTTAATAGAAATGCCAGACACACTAGTGCTTCAGAGGACTCAAAAAGCCATATGATGTCCTCGGACCCCAAGTGGCTCTCATAATAAAATTGCCTAGTGGATACATGTGGGCCCAACCCTGCTATCTGTATCATGGGTGGCCATTTTTATCATGATGAGTTCCACTCCATTTGATTTGCCATAAAGAAGCCTGCCTTTTCTAGGATGATAGCAAACTCTGTGAGTTACATGGTAGAGCTTTATAGCCATAGAAACAAGAAAGCCTACCAGGATTGTGCCTTTGCATAACAGGAAATTTTGAAATATCACCTTTATAGTGGTCAGTCCCCTACCAATCCACGTGTCTTCTTTCTGAAATTTCTTCTATAAAGCACACCGCATGCCTATAATCTATCTTTTCAATCACAGTAGGCACCTATCACAAATTAGAACCTTTTATAAATTTATATGACATGGGGATACTATATATGCTCCTCTCTTACATGGAAAATGAAATCTCAGAGTCTCACTTTGTTTTTTTTTTTCTTTTTCTCTCAAAGAAAATTAATTTTAACAATGTCTAGTTTGACTTGCATGAGTCAGCACCTCACAAGGATCATTGTATTTGACATTACTCTAGTTCCCCAGAAGACCTCAGAAAATTAATATTCAGATGATGAAATTAAAAAAAAATCTTTTGGAGCTGCTGTCCCAACCTCATTTGTGTGCTGTATTTCTAAATTTTAATTTAGCCAACAGGGTTCTCACTCTCTGCATTTTTGTGTGATTATCCTTGCCTTTTCAACTTACTTCAACCTTTCTCCTATCCAGTTATAACTGGTTTCCTATGTCATATATCTGATGTTTTTAATCTCCAATCCTTTCATTTTTCCTCTACCTCTTCACCTCCATTGTAGATTTCATAAGAAATCTTCAAATATTTGTAGAGAGGGAGATATTCGAGCAGCTCTTGATTCTGGAAAGCAAGCAGGAACAGCACAGTGCAATTACTCGGTTTCTGGAAAAAAGTGAAATTCACAGTGCACAATACCTTTCAAAAGATAGAGTTTAAGGTTGAACTTTAAATTCTTAAATTGAGAGAAAGATGGAGATTGTTTTAGTGTATTTTCTTCAACTAAAGCAACAATAGATTGGAGGTAAGGTGGACAAGTTTCAAAAGTAGGAGCATAACTGGCGAGCTTTCAGACAGAATAGAGAAAGGTGCTTGCCAGAAACTTCATTTTTTCCCTCCACAGAAAGGAAATGAGCCCTCAATAAATTATTTCATAATCAGTAGAATCAAGTGTTGAGATAAAACTGCAGAACAATCTGTAGTTGCCTGATGAAAATGTCCATGTTCTCGGAGTCTCATGCCTGCATTAAACTAAACCTAACGTGCTCTGTAACATAGTGATACATAGAAAAACACATGAACTTGTGTCAAAATCCTGTACCAGCAGCATGTACTCATGTATTTTAGTGACTGCTTCTCAGTGGAATTTATCACTCCCAAGTTTATTTTTGAGCATACAAGCATAATAGTATTAGGATGCAAAAATGACTTGTTGCATATATTTGGAGTTTTTTGCCTTTAATACAGACACAATAAAAGTCCAATGATAACTGCAAATTATCATGTGATTTATGTTTAATGTCATTGTGTCCTGTCAAAGTTCAGGATAAACTCTACAGATCATTAAAACTCATGATCTTTTATCCATGAATAGGAAAACATTAAAAAATTGAAAGTCTTTACAGAGGTCACATACTGGAAAATGAGCAAGGTTGAAGTATTAAAATATTTTAAGAGAAAAAACTGCAACTTTCTAAGAGTATTGAAATGTCGAGGTCACATACTACAGCAGTTGGAATAGATGAGGTTGTGTCACCGGGACCACACACGCAATTCTCAGCATGTTAATATAGTACAGGTAACATTTCTTGTTCATGATACGTGTCCATCATGAGTTTACTAAGGGGTGTCCGCACAATTTGCCCTTAGTCAAGAACTCTGTCTGCAGTTTACTCTTAGTCAAGGAAGAGCGACTGTCTGCAACTTTACTGAGCCCTTGGCAGGAGAGAGAGAGAAAAAAAAAAAAAGAGACAGATTTGGAGGGTCTCAAATTAGTAAATAAATGTTCTGCCACAGCTATTGGAATCAATCACATGAGTCATTCCCTCATCCACAACAAAGCCAGAATTGTAATCCTACAATGTCCGTCAGAGGAGGGAAGCCTGAATTATTTGGCAAACTGTAGAAATAACTCCCATACAAATATTTCAGCCATTAACAGACAGAATTTCAGTAGATCAGGTGTTTTCTATTAACTGAATTGGAGAAGTAAATGTTCCCCTTGTTATGAGGAGTGAAAGGTAACAGTTTATTTTTGCCAACTGATTAAACTCCACAATGGATGACATTATATTAGGCAATAGGTGCCTTCACTTTGCCATGCTTTTCTGCTTGGTCTTTGCGTCCTTCAATGGCTATGTTGCTCTGTGGTGAGAGGAGAATCCAGGAAAAACATATTAATTCTTTAAAGTTTTTAGAACATCATTTCTTTTATTCTATGCCTCTATGATGAGTTATAACTGAGTCTCAGACACCTCTAAATATTCAGCAGACCTTTACAGAGATTAGGAAATAAAACTGAACTCTAAGGAAAAAAACAGAATTAAATCCCTAAAATAATTTTACAAATTAATAATCCTAATTGGGTGGCTTACAGGGAGAGACCTGGGGCCTTTTTGTCTAATATCCTTGCTCTGGTGAAGAATCTGAAAGCCATGTACTACTTTGCATGGAGGCTTGGAGATCCTTGTAGGCACCTATCACCTTAGTCTCTCACTCCGTGATTCCTTCAGGCTGACGGCTGCCATCTAGTTCTTTGTGTTAAATAGTTTATTGAAGTTACCTTTTCCACTCCTCATGGCTTTCTCTTCTGACTCCAAAATGCAGACATTGTGAAGGTCCAAAAGTAGATTGAGGAAGAAATCTATGGAGTATGGTGCATTGTGAAAATTTTCAATATTTAGAAAATAGTAAGTGTGACATAAAATTTGACACAATAATATCACCCTTAGAAATACATGATAAAAATATAAATGTTTATATATATGAATATTTTTTATAATGAATATATAACCAAAGAATGAATAGAAAAATGAACATCTGAAAAAGCAAAACACCAGTGGTATCACAGCATGCTCAAGGCAAAATAAATAATTTTATTTGAAAGGATTTTAAATTCACTGTTGAGGTCTGTTATTTATTTCAAGGATGAAAAAATGGCAATGCTGAAACTAAATGTATACTTTGGGCTGTGTTTGGATCTTTTAATTAATCAATTGGTGTCTCTATAAACAAATTCTAAGACTGTAATTTCAAAATAAGTGTCTGAAAATTTAGATAGCTGGAGAAACAATAGTTTTTGTTTTCTACTTTCTGAGTAAGTTTATGTATAAAATCACTTATACTTTAGTAGTAGCCTGCCTTTAAGTTTGCCAGTGATTTTCTTTAGTGTGTGTGTATGTGTGTAATGTTTATACTTCATTAAGAATTCATAGGGAAAAATAAATATTTTATGTTTTATAATTTTTCCTATAATTTTTTTAATGTTTTCCTATAAATACTAGCAATGAGAATTCTATAGAAGTGGTAAGATATCTGCAAATGTTAAATGTCTCCACACTTTCTGAAGGTTTGCAATTTGTTTTAAAAAAGCATATTTTTCAAATCCTTAAAACAGTTTTATCTAGGTCGCCCCTTCTCCTGGCTAGATGTTAAGAGCTAGCCCTGCAGGAGGTATAATATTGAGTGGATGGGCTTGGCACAGGGAGTTCTTCCTGCTAAAACTTGCAACGTAACACAAAAACTAATGGATTGCACGGGGAGAAGAATAAAACAAAGTTCAAGGTCAATAAACCAGATAAGAAAATGCAAGGGGTTCACCAAAGAATGGAGTGGGAGTCAGAAGTTGGTACATATTGAAGTAATAAGAGCCAGCAAAGTGGAAAGTCAGGAAGATGACAGGTGGGAAGAAGTGGAGGGAGTTCCCTCTCTGCTGGTTTCTATTAGCACACAAGAGCAGGACGTAGCACGGGAGGAGTAGAAATAGCAGATGAGACCAAGCTTGCAAACAACCTGCCTTTCAAAAGAGGGCTCTGTTCACTGAAAATTGGCACCTTGGTAATCTACAGAACTAAGGACATCAGCATTTATCTTAAAGAAAGTGTTTAGGCACTTTTCTTTCAATGTAGCCACCTACCATTGTAGGGGCAGCCAGTCATCTTTCTGATTGACACAGCCTCTCCTTGGGTGCCCACTAACTCTGCATTGGTTCATCGATACCAATGCATGTCTGTGAAGATACATAGGGTGCAGCAGTTCTCCATTCAACTATGAAGAATAGGGATCTTAGCTTCTCTTTACACTCAGCACGTAAAGATGCTTTATTTAGTAATGTGGCAGCTTACACACAGGCAGAGAGAAAAGCTAAACCCTCATGAAATGGGGCTAAAAAGTCAGAACTTTTTTCCTCTCACAACTAAGTATTATTAATTCTCTTACAGGGCTACTTACTCTCTATGCATATTATGTTACATTATTTCACACTAAAATTACTGCCACATTATCAATTCAAGCAGGATTGAGCATATGAAATATTTATAAGGTTACCACTCATCTAATTTTCAAAGGAATGGCCTATATATAGGGCATGAATATAGTCTCAGAATAGCTTTGGGCTTCTGAGCAGTAGACAAGGCCTCACGAAGCAATTGTGTAATGACTCAATCTGTAAGATAAACGTGACCACATAAATTCTAACAGAAGGTAAAAATAATCTGGGATTCCAAAATATATATGTTAAGAGAAGCTCACAAGTTAGGAAATGAGGAAAAGTGATTATTTTGGCATGATTAATTCCCAAGGCCAATGTGTATACTGGAATGAAAATTGGATATATAGTCAGAATATAAACTCAAGTTCAGATTCTGCCCCCAAATGTTGCATTAACTTAAACGAAGTAATGAAACCGAGCTTTAGGTTTTTTTCAATAAAATGGAATGAAAATACAAATGTCCACCTCACAGTGATGTTGCAATGAACACATAAGATTGATAAGCAGTCTGAACACTTTAAGAATGTATAACTTTATTAACACTATCAGTACTGCATTTCTCTGCACAAAGCTTTATTTTTTTAAGTTTAATAGCACCACCCATTCAAAAATGTATTCAGCATTTCACAAGTTTTAAGTATCTACCATGTCCATGGCTTTATGTTCTTAAATCATATCTGAAGGCTATATAATGGGACTTCAATAATATGTAAAAAGTGATATTTCAAAAAAAAATGCATGCTCTGATATCTGATAGATTTAGACTTTAGTTCTGAATATGCTTCAATGGCCTGTGGAAAATCTAGGTTAACTGTCCATACATTGTTACCTCTGTTTATTCACACGTAAAAATGTCAGGAATAAAAGTATCTACTTCTGAAGGTTAACATCAGCTTTAAGTTAATGATCAGGTGAAGTTCTTAGAACAGCGCGTAACATGTAACAGTCATTCAATAAATCTTACTATTGTTGTTTTTATATTACGATTATTTTAAGTTTTATTTTTAAACACAAACTATATCCTTGAGATATATGTATATAAAATACATTAGGAGTCTATATAAGTTATGCTTTACTAGAAGAACTTAATTTAAATTCACTGTACTTCATATAATATTTCTGAGAAATTTAGAATGTTTTATCCATAAATTGTATCTGTATTACAGCCATTCTCTAGGGATAATCCCAATATTATTTACATTTTATCTTACATGCCGTCATTCTGTCAGAAAAATAGTAATAGAGAAAATAATGGGGTTTCTCAATTGCATATTTCCATTATTCTATTTCTTTCAAATTAGCCATAATTCATATATTGTTTTCTCTCCTGACAACATTTCTCAACCCAACCTTCACCACAGTTGGATGTTCACATTAAAAAGATATTGTGTGTCTCAGTTTCCTCTTCCCTGCATTAAGCACAATGCTTTACAGTCTCACCAGGACAAAACCCCTTATTCCAATATCATAAGGAACATGGACTTTAGAATCTGGCAGACCCTTAATAGATTATTTCCAGAGCCATGACCTTAAGCTACAAATGTACTACTTGGGTCGACAGGTCTGTGAACCTCAAAGTATAACCATTATCATGCTCACTACTCCATGAGATGGTATCTGTTGGAGAGTAGGAAACTAATGAAGATATCCAGCCTCCAGATAGATTCAACAGAAGCCTCAACATCACTGAGTACTTGAGGACCCTGTCCTGACCACTCCTTTAGGAGGTCACTGAGTCCATGCTAAGAAGACTGACATAGATCATGAGGATGACTTAAGACAAATGGTTTAAAGGCTATTTGTTGGCTAACTAAGGAACCATAGGATCTCTGGATCACACATACATACAAGGAAGCCTCTATTATTGGTAAAATCAGTTTCAGTCACTTAATAAGAATAATAATTCACCTATACGTTTGCATAGACAGCTGATTTTCTTTAAATATAATTCTCTGATTAACAAGGTAAGTTTACATTTCCGAACAAGAAGAAAAGAAGGCTCTAACAATTCCACATGTTAATATCAAGTCTGATCCACAATTAAGAATTTGTCACAGATAATCCACAAGCATAACATTTATGTGGATAATTATCATTTTTTAAATTCAGTAATTTAATCACTCTGTAATCACCAAGAACTGATATTGACATACCTGAATCTCTCAGAAGATAAATAATGATTGGAGATACAAATGTCATTTAAAAATTATAATTATTTTTAATGAAAATTGGTCTTAAATTATGCATGTATAACCCTTTTGAAAAAAAGAATGTTAGTAAAATTTTACGTTTCTTCGTGATCTCTTGTCATTATTTAGAAAATTGCTATTTTTTTCCTTGTAATACATATTTTAATTAAATGCTCTAATTGATTTTAATTGACAAATAAAAATTGTGTATATTTACAGGATACAATGTGATGTTTTGATCAATATATGCATTGTGTAGTCAAGTTAGTTAACACATCTATCACTTTACCAATTTATATTTTTGGTGTAAAAACATTAAATATCTATTCCTTTAAAGTTTTTGAAATATACATTATTATTACTGTGTTTATAATACAGAGATCATCTTCATCTTCTCCATCTCTCTTCCTATCCCTAGCATCTGGCAGCTGCCTTCCTACCTTCTGTTTCTATGAGGTAGACTATTTAGATTCCACTTGTAAGTGAGATCTTTCTGGGCCTGGCTCATTTCGCTTAGCATAATGTTCTTCAGTCTCATCAGCAAATGAATGAAGAAACTGTCACAAAATGTCTATTATATATACACACGCACATACGCACACATACACAATGGAATAATACATAGTATTTAAAAAGAAAGAAAATCTGTCTTTTTTTTTTTTTTTTTTGAGACTGAGTTTTGTTCTTGTTGCCCAGACTGGAGTGCAGTGGCGTGATCTCAGCTCACTGAAACCTCCACCTCCTGGGTTTAAGCGATTCGCCTGCCTCAGCCTCCCGAGTAGCTGGGATTACAGGCATGCACTACTACACTCAGCTAATTTTGTATTTTTAGTATAGACGGAGTTTTGCTATGTTGGTCAGGTTGGTCTAGAGCTCCTGATCTCAGGTGATCCACCCGCTTCGGCCTCCCTAAGTGCTGGAATTACAGGCGTGAGTCACTGCGTCTGACAGAAAATCTGTCTTCATAGTACTTTTCTATGTTTATCTTTCAGTTTTAAATGCCTTTTCTTTTGAAGGACTGTTAACTTCTCCCATCTTTGCATCTACTTCCAAAAACTACTTTCTCAACCTTTAGAGGAATATTTTCTAATATACTGAGAAATTTTGTAAAAATTCAATATGCCTAAATTTTAAAAGGTTCAATAAGCTACTGAATGTACACCCTGAAATATGCTTCATCTCAAGCAGACATTTTAGAACTATTTGGGAAGGTAAAAATTTTAAAAAATTTATACCTTTGCATCCTTCATCCAAATGTTGAGATTCTTGAAAGTCTGAAATACTGAACACCTAAGTTTTATATCTAGATTTCTGCCACATTTTTAAAATCACATCTTGTTTTCAGGGTGGACTTTTATGATCTAAAATTAGCCCTCTATTTTAATGGCAGCAACCAGAATCAGGGAACAGAGTTTAAACATCTTGGTAAAATTTATGGAGTTAATTATAAAAAGGCCTTAGCTAGCACTTTTAAACCCATCTCAGAGCTTTTAAGGTCCTACTCCAGATATCCTTGGAACATGCTAGGCTACGGAAAAGAGAAACTCTGCACTGAGTATTCCCCAAATTACATTTTGTCATTCCATTACATTCTCATGGATTCTTTATAGCAGAGGTATCCAGTCTTTTGTCTTTCCTGGGCCACATTGGAAGAATTGTCTCAGGCCACAGATGAAATACACTAACACTAATGATAGCTGATGAGCTAAAAAATAAACCAGAAAAAAAAATCTTGTAATGTTTTCAGAAAATTTACAAACTTGTATTGAACCTTATTCAAAACCATCCGGGGCCACATGCGGCCCATGGGCCACAGGTTGGACAAACTTGCTTTCTAGATTCTCTGTCATAGCCCTTGCAATATGACACAGCATTGTTTAGAGCCCAGGATTCTGACCTCTGCCTTGGTACCCTGGAATGAATCAAAATGTCTTCCGCAACTGTAATCTATTAACCCCATTGCATTCTCCCTCTTGATATAGTTGTAGTATCCCCCATATATTTGAGCTTCCCTCCTAGACTCTAATTCCAGATAAGGCCTTACTGGAGTGGAAAGGAATAGGATCCAACTTTTCCACTATTACTTTAGTGCTATGTGGCCTCTCTGGACAAACGCCTGCACTTGGTTTTCAGAGGCTAACACAGCTCAAATAAATATAAGGACATGAACTAAAAATGAAAATCTGGTCATAGGCTTAAGAAATAGGCCAAGTTTGAGGAGAGTCTGAATTCTATCAATGGTTAAGAATAAAATGTAAGCATCATGATATAGACTTCTGGGATTATTAGTCCCTGGCTTTTGGAGTTCTCCACATTTTGGGTTCAAGTGTTAAGGCAATGTTTTTTAAAGTTTTGCAAAATCTTAAGCGTAGATTGAAAAACATGCAGTCTTACTGGCTTGTCAAGGTTACCTCAAGCAAATTATTTTCAATAGTCAATTGCACTCAAAAGGCCAGGGTAGAAATCTAAAACAAGTCCAGGGCTGTGCATAGATAAACTAGAATCTACAAACAGTAAATTCCAAGACAACCAATATCATGCCAAAGTGTCATGTGCTGCTTTCATTTTGCTACGTTATTTTCTTATGTGGCGGAAGATTTATTTGCTAATTCTGTGTTTTGCTTGACTTGGGTTGTATAAACCACATGAGAAACACAAATTATCTACTAAAGGTATAAACATCCCCCTCACACAAGCACACACACACTGATAAAAACTGAAATAGTTTTTTGAAGAGATCTTCATCCCTCATAAGCTTGTTTTATGTAAACAATCAAGGAAAACATATGAGCTTGATTGAGTTCTTCAGAAAAAGTTTTTGTTGAGCTTGCTTGCTAATGATCTTAAATTAAGGTCTACAGTGCTGCTTTCAATTGTGAAACATGTTTTCTTTGTTCTCTCCCTAACCCACTTCCCATCCCCAATTTCACAGAAAAGTTGTCTCACAGGAAGACCCAATTTATGCAGAACCAAACAGGAAACAGGCCCCTTTGTCATCTCCCCTTTGTGAGTATGTTAATAAACAATCTGTAAAACTAATCTGCTTTCAAATTATTCTGACAGTTTGGAGACTGACAACCAGCTGTCAATTCCACAGCTTCCCCGTCTCATTCCCCTGGATGCTCCAAAAGAGGAGATAGAATCTTGCCTGGTCACAACTTGAGATATTTTGGTACCTACAATCTTACACATCCTTAATAAAGTGCTAAAGTTACCATGATATTTAAGATAGGCAAATTATATGGATCAGAAAAGACAGCTCAAGTCTCTCAAAAAAATGTTAAAAAGAAAATTGACTTGAAAGCATTGCAATATGAGACCAAAGAGCAAAAGAAACAGTTGGAATTTGTATGCAGACATTTCTACTGATATCTTGTATGATAACACAAATGTTTTAAGCTTAGTAAAATGAAGAAGTGACGTGTAAGGGATATTGGAAAAGAAAACTTCAGTAAGAATAGGATATGATGGCTCACATTAATACATATCAATTTCTATTCCCCATCAAATCTAATCTTCTCTGAAGATTTCTTTCCCTAAATGTGATGATACAAACAAGCGACCTGAAGCTACTAAAGCTAATTAGTATATACACATTAACCTTTTGTAAAAACTAAAAACATAGGTCTGAATATTTTTTCCTTACATAAAGGCTGATTGTCTGCATCATATTTTAAAAAGAGAAAGGAAAAAACTGGGTGTTTAATTTTGTCAAGTGGATTTATTTTATAAAGAATAGAGAATCTATTTCTAAATAGAATATTCACAAAGTCAAAATATTTAGCCATGGTCAATAGCAGTAATATCTGTAGATTCCAGATGGCTGCCTCCAAAGTGGCATGTACGCTCACAGGAATGGGTGCAAGTTTGGGGTATGGGAAGAAATATTAGAAATCCCTTTTCTATTTTTTCCTGAATATAAACAAGGAATTAAGCTTTTATTCTAATTTTCTTAATGTAGTGATGTTGATGACCTTGCTGTATCTATACGTCAGAAATTCACTTCCTCCACATTCAAGTTTCTCAATGGAAAGAGGGCTCAGTGGAGCACATAGATGTTGGCAGTGCCCACTATACTCCATCATGCTCCTCCAGTCCCATATGGCAAATTACAATGTATATATGACGACTTATGTGGATTTGAATTCTACCAACCCAAATATTGGTATCCTTACAAGGTTTTGTAATAAGAAAAGAAGTAATTAGGTAAAGTTATGTCAGGCAACATTTCAAATTTAATGATGGTGAGTAACATGATACCAAACAGATATTTTAGGGAAAAAAAAAAAAAGGAACACAATCTGCCCCTTCAAGGTAAGAGAATATCATGAAAACTTTAGCATTTTATTAAAGATGTGTAAGATTATAGGTACAAAAATATCTCAAGTTGTGACCAGACAATTTGTATTTTAAAATTATGAGAAAGTAATAGTCTTTCAGAAAATATCCATGAGCGCTTTGAAAATAGTTGCTTGGAGATGTTTGCCTAGTTAGGTAATTATATTCCAAAATTTATCTAAGAGTGTCATCTTTGTACTGTACTTATAAATATGAAGTTACTAAAAAGTAGATTTTTAAAACTATTTTAACATTCCAAATGAGGAATTTCAGGCGGTTTAATTCATTTGCTAAGAAATGTAATTATTTAACCCTTTCTAAGTTGTTTGAAATAGCAATTGTTAGACATGAGCAAAGATTGAAATTAACAAGCTAACTTTCAAAAAAATTATTTGCATAATTGCTCAGATAGATGAAAGTTTAAAATATGTATCATGATTGAATAAGTGTAGTTGGTGATCTCATATTTGGATTATTGTGTCTTTGTAAGGTTATCTCTAGTTATGAGAGCCATGAAAATCAAATTGCTTAGATTAACTTACAAACAGCAATTTTATCCTAATGTATTTCAACACTATTTTTCAGAAAAACAAAACAAATTAAACAATATTGCTAGCACTAAAAGTCAAATTATTAATTAGTTATTAATTAGTAGTGTTTTATTGTAAAAAGTTTAACAGTGATGAATAGAATATAAATATAATGTTGAATATTGCTTACTTCATCTTTATCTCACTTTAACATTTCTAATTTGGAATATGTTTTATGCATATAATAATGAAACGGGAAAATTTGTTTTGTCACCACAGCATGGGGAGGTGGCTCACTTCTTTGATTCCCCATTGCTCAAAACCCCTTGGGGAAGCAGGCAGATGAGCAGGTTGTGGGCCTCCGACCCCACAGCACTGTGTATGGGTGAATGTTTACAGCTCGTGAGTTCCCAGTGGGCATGTGTTACAGGGAACTCTTTTAGTTAAGCCATCCTTAGGCGGCTTGTGTTAATCAGCTCAGTTATACCCACTGCCTCATTGCAAGGACAGGGGTTTCTGTATCCCGGGGTTTCTTGCCTTGGTGTACGGAAAGAACTGGATCACACATGGGCTTGGAGAATGAGTGCAAGGTTTTATTGAGTGAAAGCAGCTCTCAGCAGATGGGGGAGCCATAAGTGAGAAGGAGTGGGAAAGTGGATTTTCCCCTGGAGTCAGGAGGCCTGGATCCTCCTCCCACCACCTCAGCCAAACTCCACATTGTTCTGCCGGTTGATGGCCTGCTGGCCTGCAGGCGTCTGTTGATGTGCTCTTACTCTGCAGTGTGCCTCTTGACGTCTAGCTGCTTGTGTCTCCTTCCACCGACGTGTTCCTCTCAACGTTCAGCCACTTGCAACCCTGCCTGCTAGGGTCTCTGGGATTTTTATAAGCACAGAATGAGGGCGTGACAGGCCAGGGTGGTCTTAGGAAATACCTGTTCTCACCTAGGTCTGTGGGCACAGGTCTGGGGGTGGAACCCTAGCCAGGGACCACGCCCTCCTCTACCCAGAACTTCTCTGCTCCCCTCCCATATCAATAATACTAGCAGAATACCTACGCTTTTAAAATAAATGTGCATACATATATTAAAGGCTCAAAACATTTTAATAATGAAGCACAGTATCACAAGTGTTTGGCTATCACTTCCTTCAGAATTCCATTATGCAGCCATCTGCACATATAGATTTGAGAATACATTATATAGCCGAAATTAAAAATGCCATTCTGAAACACTGGAAAATAATATTGAGCTACTATAAATGAATTTCTATCAGGTATGTTTTTGTAATATTTAGGGAAAATAATAAATTTTGAGATAACAGTTCTCCTCACATCATGTAAGTCTGTTACATATCATTTATTTATTAACTCATTCAACAGATATTTATGGTGCATCTACATATGGAAGGCATTGTTCTGGAACCTAAGGATAACGCAATGAACAAAACAGAGCTTCTACTCTTATAAAGCTTATATTTTAGAAGCAGGAGATCCAGACTCAAAGGTAGGAACACAAATGTCAAATAAATACGGGGCTGATACTCCACTGGAATGGGCTAGAATAGCTGTACAGAGTCTGAACTACTAAAATATTTCTGTTTCTCTGATAAGTAGTCCCTTAAGTATACCTCTTTTGCTGTGGCCTCCACAGACACTCCCTAGAGATTCCCTAGACTTCCTCTAGATCTAAGATCTAGACGATCAGTGCCTGGCTCAATAGGAACTTGGCAGGCACCCACCCTTACTAGTGGTCCTGGCACCCCCATGCTGACTGTTACATATTCTGACTTTTACTCCCAGGTTAATATTTACAGAGGGTTAATACCATATAAAAAGGAGAACAGAATAAGGGATAGATAATAATGTGGCAAAGATGTTTTTGTGAACAGGGCTGTCAGGAAGGACTTCCAGTGAGCCAAGAGCTAAAGGAAGAGAGAGGAATGAGCACACGTGTATGTGAGTGGTGAAAGGGGACAGAGATAAATCTCAAAGGCCTAGAGATTTGAAAGTGAGAGCACTTTGTCAAAATCATGTCAATTTTACAAAAGCAATCAGAAATTTGGGTTCAGATATTAAACGAATTACAAATATTTCCACTTATCAGTCAAGTCTAATCCAAGATGCTTTTATATAGAACTTTCAATATCACTCCTGAATAGACCTATTATTATTATTATTATTATTATTATTATTAGTTTCTAGGACCCTGAATTCAAATTCAGAAGACGTAGGCTCTCTTTTACAATAAGATCTGATATTTTCATATTGCCTCTCTTGCATAGTTTTGTCTTCAGTAAAAAACATGAATATTTACAATTATTCCAATATTTGTGCTTTTCTTCCATTTATCCAACAAACAGATATTGAGAACTCACAACTATGAGCTGGGGATATCAAAGATCCCTGCTTTCTAGGAGTTTACTGTACAGTTGGGGACATAGTCACATACATGGATAAGACACTGTAAAGGGTGATAAATCTAAAATGTATGTTTAGAACACTTAATAGTGATGAATTTTCTCCTATTCTTTAGCAAAATTAAAGAATTTTCATGGTCCCTATTCATCATTTTCATTAGAAGGTAGATCTAAGAAACGATGAGATGCACCAACCTCATATTTTACTATTTTAAAGCTACCTTGAACATAAAATCAAACCACTCATAGAGTTAATGAGGAAAAAAGAGAGAGACCTGGTTAAAATGCCTTAATTTTGTAACCCTAATTTGATTAATATATTTTTTCACTTTCAGAAGATATAGACATAATAAAATTAAAGTGTATATACTCTTATCAAGCATAGTGATCAGAAATGCACCAAACTTCTCAATGCTCGCACTGATTTTACCTACGGCCATTGGCACTCTGCACAGGTTGAAAGTCTTTGTTTTTCTCCCTTTCTTTATCTTTTTTTCTCTAATGGTCCTATCTTCTAACATAATAGAATCCATTTACCAGTGCACTATAAAGCAGAGAAACAAGGAGGTTTGAACAATTTTTACCACATCCATCATAATCTTGAATATTTGCAGAGTCACACACAGCACTCTTGTTTCATGCCAGTTCTATGCTTGAGACACAATTACATGCGTTTTACTATTTCCTTGGCATCATTTCTACTTTACTTTTATCAAAAGCCTCTTGATCCCCAGAGCTTCAATTTTCTGTCTGGCTTAGGAAGCAGGGGAAAAAAAATACAGTTCCTATAGGGTAAAAGAGTGGTTGCTACATAGTGTTGCCCCATAGGCGCTGTCCTAATGCGACCTATTACAAAAATCACTATTTTGTTTGCCTTTGGTTGGAGAGAGAAAAGGGAGAAAAGACATATATGATTTTTAAATATTTTTAATTGATATATCATAGTTGTACATATTTTGGGAGTATGTGTGATACTAGAAGTAAATTTGGGTTGCCCCTGTGAAGTTGTCACATAATTCTGTGGAAATGCATTCTTTACGATAAACACAAAATGCTAGAATTTTGACATTAGCTAGGTGTTTTTAAAAATTCCTCTATAAACATTTGGAGTACAGGAGAATGATACTAAAATACAGAGGGAAAAGATAAAAACGGTCGTATCAAATCACTGAAAACATCTCATACCTGCAGAATCTCTACAGACTAAGCCAGCAAATATGATGACCTGGAATTTCCTATCTCAATTCTTAATGATGACATTCCAGCTACAGGTTCTCTGTAGTAGCCAAACACAAAGAAGAAAAACAAAAACAGAATCAAAATTGCATCTTGTCTATACTAAGTTTAAATAACACACTATATGCAAGAGGAGAACATTGAATCACAAATTTCCAGTGGCCTGATGTTGGCCTGCATTCTCTGTAATTGCTGTTGTTTCAAAAGTATTAGATGAAAATATACAAACTGAAGGATATGACATTCTAGTAAATCACTAGCAACTATCGCATATTCCTTCATGGAAAAAATGTAGCTGTGTGTACCATATTGTTCAAAAATAATATTGCTTGAAAATTAGATACGTAGGTTCTTCTCTGGGTTCTCTCACTTAGATTCTCTCAGTTTCAGTTCCTTCGGTTGAAAATGGTGATAATGAGTCGATATTCACAAGATTATTTTGAGGGGTAAATGAAATAATGTCATAAGTAAAATATAGAGAACTAAATAATTGTTAACATAGTATCATTACAATGAATATATCATTGGCATCCTTCTTCAAATATTGTTTTTATTTTTTTAACCTCTATGTCCACAATAGTTCCAAAACTACCCTCTGAATAATGTTCCTCTGAAGCAGAATACCCTAGAAATGGGATTATCAAAGTGTGGTCCTGGACTGGTGGCATTATCTGGGACCCTGTTAGAAATGTAATCTCAAAGGCCCTACCTCAGACCTACTGAATCAGACACTCAGGATAGGGTCAGACATTTGAATTTTAACATGCTCCCATGGACATTCCAATGCACACTGCAGTTTGAGAACCACTGAGCTAGCTGACAGAAAGTAAGTGTGTTTATTTTACATGCCATCCTGGTGATTATTTATCTGATTTTATGTCATGCCATCTTGAGGCAGTAAAGAATCAGAAATAATATTCCAAGTACCAGGCTTCTAGATATCTTTCATAAACTTCATCATGGGTCCTTTATGTTATCAGGGCCATCGGGGTTAATTACAATTAAAGGGGCCTAATATGCTTAGCTTTACACTTTTTAGAAAAATAAATATAATTGGTCTGTTATGTTTTATAATGGCCAGTGAATACAACTTGCCTTATAACCTGTAATTTTAGAATTTGGTTCAGTAATGTTCTCTAATCTGAATCATTGATCTATTTTCATTGACCATATGTGAATAATCTATAATATATTGTTATTTGTTGTGGTTCCCAGGAAATTCAAAATTAAATTTAACATTCATTGGAATGTAAAAGAAGGGACTTCAATTATATTTTATAATCAGTCATTAAATAATCTTTTAAACAAATAAGGAACTTTATATTTCTTGTAAACATTTAGTAAATAAAGTATATAGAAAGGCTCTATTATATATGTTTTATATGTAAAACATATATAAAACATATATATGTGTGTATATATATTTTGTATACCAATATATCTACACATATACTAATATATTTATATCTAGTTATATACATCAAGGGAAAAAAGTAAAATTATAGAATAGTTTTAATATGGAACGAATCCTACTGAACATTCTCCTTTCATTGATTCCTTTTTATTTATTCAAATTCACCTATAAGATTTTAAACATAAAATGTAGAAGACCGGATTCTGGCATCTTGTGCCAGGTGGAAGCCAATCCACTTGAACCTTGGTTTACCATGGTGATTCCACAGCACTCAGAAACTTGGCTGCTAAAAGAACCATTAGGTAACCTTTAAGAGCTTACTTTCTCTAAAAAGGCTTTTTATCATGATGAGTGCTCTTTTGAAAGGTGAGACCTAACATGGTGCTTTAGAGCTCTTCTCTGGTGCAGCAATGGGTCCTTCTGTAATGAAAACAGCCACTTGAAGGAAGCTGACCACAGTTTTATACTATAATTGTATACAATTATATACAATTTTACACTATATTGTGTACCTCGAACAGAGACCAGGATGCACAAAAATTTAAATGATGAAAGCTGGCATCTGAAAAGTATTTTTAATGAGCACAGAGAAGTCTTTTTAACACAGAGAAGATTTTACCTCCTGGGACAATATTCAATCTCTGGTACATCTTCCTTTCCCCTGAGTTTGGTTTGGCCTTAGGCTTCTTATATGGGCATAAGGTACCAATAGAGTGAGTGGATGCAAAGATGGAGCTTTTACAACATTTAGCAGCAAAATATAAGGCCAGGGGTGTCGTCACTTCATTTGAGGCAAAAAAAAAAAAAAAATAACAGGGGACTTATTAAAGCTATTCTGCAATATAAAAATATAAAGTAATTTAAAAGTAGATAAAGACAATGGGTTTTTAATAATATATTTAACAGGAAACAAAAGCAAAATGAGATAGAATCTGTTTGCTCTAAGGAAGTAAAGGCAGATGTGATTTCTATGAAAAGGAAGTGAAATGCTTGAAAATGAAAATAAAATAGAGGTTAGAAAAGTTTAAGAGAAGTGGAAAAATGTCGTAACAGAATTTTGAATGATATTTGAAATGGGAATGAAAACATTGACCATAATTTACAAAATGTAAATCTGTGATGTAGGAAAGATATTTAAGAAGATTTTCTGGGATGCAGAGAAAAAGGTCACAAAAATAATAGAAAAGCAAAGAGAATGTGATAAGTGACAAAAGAGACCCAACGTCCAGATGGTCTATTTTCCTGAATAGAGCACAGAATGAATGGAAACAAGCTAACGGTGAAAAGAGGAAAGAATAAAAATTTCCTGGGCCAAAGGAAACTTTAAAGCTAGGGTGAAAAAAGAGATCTTTGCATATTTAGAAACAGATCTCCCTGTGGATCCTGCAAATGATCACTGCAGCCCTAAGTCACACAGTTTCACAATCTTTCTGTTCAGTTGTTTGGCTTGTGACATCATAATGAAAAAAGTACAATCAAGTATTATGTAATTACATTAAACCTCAAGATATCTGAGAATACAGGTCAAGGAAGCAAAATATATATTCTCGACAAAATTAGGTAAAAGACAGCAATATAAAGTATGAATGCTGATAAAAGAACTATCAGGCTTCCTTCAAGGAAGGTTTAGACACGAGTAGGATCATAGCAGAATTGCGATAATGAATAACAACTATAGGGTGAAATACATTAATTGAAATGAAAATATCTTCATAATAGATTGTCAAGTGACCACACTAAATAGCAAAACAGATTGTACCACATAATGTCATTTTTACAATTTATGTATGCATACAACAGAAAGTTAATAGCAACTTTCTATGGTGATGAGTAATGAGAGTACATTTTCCTTATTTGTTCTTGTCTACGTTTACTAAGTATATAGCTCTCTCACTCTCTCTCTCTCTGTCTCTCTCTCCATATATATATACACACACACACATATATAGACACACATATATATAGTATTTCTAAATAAAAGAAAAAATAATATGTTAAATAGTCTATTGTGCAAAATTACCTCATATAGGGAAAAACTATTTCAAACTGAGAACTGATAAAGGCTGCAGGGAAGTGAAATGATTTAGAAATGGGTTGGGTTAGAAATATAGCTCTGTAGAGATTATGGAGAGGAAAACGATTGGCTGTCGGCGATGTCCCTTGGACTCATGTCTGTTATTTTTTCTTCTTTTCAGTTTGTTGTTATTATGGTCTATATCTCATCCAATAAAATAAAGGAACAAAGTATTATTAGTTAAATAAAGAAAACTTGAATTAAGTATAATAATTTAATTTACTAAAACCTTAATTTATTGCAAAAAGTACTTAGCCTATAAAATAATCTGCTTAATATGAACATAAATATAGACTAGTATGGACCCAAGTACACATTATTTCACAGAGAACAACAAACTTAAACACTGCTTATGAGGCACATCAATTACTTGCCTTGAAATTTTGCAATGAAATATCTTTACCTGATATTTATCTGAATGGTAGAAATTTATATTTAAAGAACTTTGCAAATATCATCCCAAAACATTTATACCATGTCACATTTCACGTGACTTGCTAATTTTATTTTAGGTATGAGTACGCTTAGAAAACTAACAGACCAAAGGAAACTTTAAAGCTAGGGTGAAAAAAGAGATCTTTGCATATTCAGAAACAGATCTCCCTGTGGATCCTGCAAATGATCACTGCAGCCCTAAGTCACACAGTTTCACAATCTTTCTGTTTAGTTGTTTGGCTTGTGACATCATAATGAAGTTGTCCAATGTGATAAAGACATAGAATAAAAATCAGAAGCTCTTTATTTGCTTATTTCTTGGAGCGAATTCAATTATTAAAGATGACTGACACATTGAGCAGTTCCTGAAAGAGTTGTTTAATTTGGAAATGCAATGAAACTTTTAGCAGGGATCTAGGGGAATTGAATTTCTTTCCAATATTAAACATTCATTTTTTTAAATCAGGTACTTTTTCATTGATAGAATCTAAAGCATTCATCTGAAAAATTCTCGTCTTATTCATTCTGAGAGCCTAGATTTTCAGTTTCTTTTTTAGTATTCCTTTTCTCCCTTTACCCATTAAATTGTTACTGAGTAATTTAGTAAATGAGAAGAAACAATTTTCTAACTCAAAAGTTATGGACTGAGTTATATTTTCTTTACATAATTCATCCATCACCTTGGAATGGGCAGACATTCAGATTTCAGATGAAATAAAGTCTAGATATTTAGTGTGTATATTTCAAATTTAAATGTGAAACTGCAAATAAATAGAGTTACTCAATATGCAATCCTTAAATCATTGAATATATATTTTTTCTCAACAAATATTTAGTAACCACTTGGTCAAACACAATGTCACATTTGATCTCATCTTCAGCATGTTTGAATTTTGCCAGATTTTTTCTATATGTGTCTGAGAAAGATTATTGGAGTAAATATAGAGAATTAACTCTTTGGATTATGTAACTATAAGTACTTATATTAATCTCTAAGGTGAAAGAAAAAATAATATTTCTCAGATAATTGTTTTGTATTTTTTTACTGCATTAGTGTTCTGTTGCAGAGATGAATCACGTCTTACAGGTATATCAAGAGGAAGAGAACAGAGTAGTAAAAGCAATGAGAATCACCACCATTCATATATTTACACTCATCAGCAACCAGGACAGTGGTAAATGTAAGTCAACACTAGGAACCCTCAGATACCCATGCATACATTTATGTAATTACATTAAACCTCAAACCTCTTTTCCTTCTTTGTTTTTTTGACTGCTAGCAATATTACCACTAATTCTAACTTTGGTCATTCAAGGTTCTAAAGTGGGTTGTGTTGTATTAAGCCACATAAAGGAAAAAGATGAGACTGCTATTCACATCTAACTGCAAATACAATCAAGCAAATTAAGAATCTAAAACATCTTTAAAAAGTCATAATGTAGAAAAATATAAATTTATATTTACATATGTCTAAAGACCCCATCAAGAAAGCAGGCTAGATATCAGCAGAAAATTTTGAAAAACAAATGAATAAACAAAATATCACTATGTATAGAGACATTCATAGGATGAAATATGGTGATGCATACAAAATACTATACAATTATGAAGTATTATTTTTTCTTATCCCACACAAGTATAAAGAATCATTTTTTGGTTATCATGGTAATTCAAGAACTATATGACAATTCTGTGACTTGTCTATTTACCCTGTTCTTGGAGTGGTAGTAGTATTTTGAAGTGCACAGAATTGCAACTTTGCTTGAATTGAGAATCTGAATTAAGAGTTTGCTAAGAGTTGTCATAATTAATGGTTAAGTGAATATTAATACTAGTGACATACCTGTCTCTCTGAAATGAAGTGTGCTCACATATGTCACAGAATAGCTATAGCAGGTGTGGCCTTCAATCTCTTCTAAGTGGAAACACATTTAACCCTGCCCGTAAGTCAAAACAAGCTTGAGATTTTCATAAGATAATTTAAAAGAGCTGTAAGACAGTTGGTCAGTTATTTATTAACTACCAACAATGTGCCAGGCAGAGTTTGATGACAATGATGCTACATTGAACAAGAAAATAGGTAGCTACCCTTGAAAAGATTAGATTTTACTTGGAGAGAGTAGTAGACAGTAAAACCAAAAGAGGTAACACATTTAAACAATTTTACCTAGTGATTAGTGCTCTGAAGATAGTAACTTGGGGTAATGAAAAAGAGTGATTAGAGGAAGTAGAAATGTTTTCTAAGGTGGTTAGATTCAGTCTTTAAGCTGAACATAAGAATGAGCTGAGCTTCTTCCCTACTATGCATCCTGTACTTCAAAAATATTCTAAAATATTGAAAGAGGACTCTCATTATGAAAGAGTATTAGTAGAATGTGCTGCCAAGAACTATATTTGTTTTTTAATACAGTAAATAAATAAAGTGAAATAATATATAACACCACCCTAACTCTGTGCTAAGTACCTTGTAAGGTTGTTTATGTATTTTTTGTCTAATCTTTACCAGAAACATGTGAAGTAGATCTTATCATCATCATTTCCCAAAGGAGAAAACTGAGATGAGAGGGACAGTGATCTGCCTTGGGCTACACAGGCAAAACTAGTATTTGAACCGGATGTCTGATTGCTAGTATGAACTCTTTCTGGTATTCCACATTCATAATTCTATTTTATGTGTATTATTATACACAATAGTTTGGAGAATGGGTGTGTACTTGATGCATAAACACCCTCATTATCATTTCCTATTCCGTTTCAGTCCCTGAGTTTATTTTGGTAAAAAGAACAATTAAAGGATTGATGCAGAAATTTGTACTTCCAGAAGTTTGGAAATTCCTATTAGTCAAATTTTTTCTGGGAACATGTTTTATGATGTGTATAAAAGAAGACTCTTAAATCTTTTTTGGGAGGAGGCAGTAAACACTGTTACCCTAACCAGGTCCCTTTCCTGGGACAGCGCACCCACCCTGGGGTTGCTATGAATGATGAGTATTAACCTCTCCCAACTGTATCCCTTTCGTGGGACAGTGCACCCACCCTGGAGTTGCTATGAATGATAAATATTCAACTGTATCCCTTCTCGGGAGACTTGCTGGGCAGTCTTCCAAGACTTGCTTGGAAATGCCTGGAATTTTTCATATTCTCTCTCCAGGTGGCCCACAGTTAAAAACTGAATGACATAAGGATACTGGACGCAAGCCCTGTTGCCTCAAGAGGGAACAACTCTGGGGTGTCCCTCACACTCCAGAGACATCCTGGGATCAGACTGAGCCTAGAACTCAGCTGAAATCACTTATTTGGTTGGTTGCTTTCTCAGCTTTCTATCCTGCTTCCTCCGCTTCCTTTCAGGCTTCTACTAAGGGAGCTCCTTCAATAAATCACTGGATAAGAATTTCAGTCTCAGGTTCTGTTTCTAGGGAATCTGACCTAAAACATTTGTTCAACAAACGTTTATTGAACATTTGCTTTGTGCCAGGTTTTAAGCTAAACTCCAAAGATTCATATATCAATATACTGCAGTTCCCTCTTTCTGGAGCTTGAGTTCTTGGGGGGGCGGTGGGGTGGGCGGCAGTACATGGACAGCTAATAAAATGTCAAAAAGACCATAACCAAGGCACTCAATTAAAAACATGTCACAGGATCAAAGAGAAGAGAACACCTAGCTCTGCATAGAGTGAGGAGAAAGGTGAGACATCATGAAAGACTCCACAAAGAAGATTGTGAGTGATAAATAGGAGTTCATCAAGTTGATAAGTGTAGGAAAGATTTAAAGGAAAGAGGGGCAGTCCTGTGGAACAGTGAAGTGACACGAAAGAGCAAGGTAAGACGAGGGGAATCTCAAGGAGCTTGGTGAGACTAAATAAGTGTGTATAGAGAAGACAGTAGCGGTTATCTGAAAATCTGTTGTAAAAGTCATGGTCTGCTAAGGAGTTTGGATTGCACAGAATAAAAATTATTAAAGGTACAAAGGAAAATGCGCAAATGATAAAGCTAACACACATGCAATATGTCTTTTGTGAATATTAGATTGTCTGTTTGAATTTAATTGCTAACTTAAGGCTTACCAGTACTTCCTGAAGTGTAATTGATGGATAAAGTAGGTTCATACTTCATAACTCTACAGTGTGACCGGAATTGTATTAGTCAGAGGCCTCCTCACATTCTTATTCAGCATTGAATAGGCTGCATTTTCAGAATGTTCTGGCTGGGGGTTGAGCCTTCTACTTCTTTAACATCTGTGTGGACGTTAGCTATTGTAGGTCTTTAGCAAGTTGCTTTTGCGAAGTTGACACAAATCATGTAGTTGCTAACTGGGCACAGTTCAAATTATCTGTCATGTTCAGTTATTTTTATATTCAACTGTGCATCATTTGACCATCTGAATCAGGCAGTGATTTGATTTGCTTATTATGAAGGCTAAAAATAATCCATCTGACCTTCAGTAAACTATTTACTTTGGTCATTAAATTATGGCCATTGTCTCATTTCTGTTTTTCATTTTATATATAAAGCAAGGTCAACCCTGGGAAAAAATATGAAGTGTGTAATATCCTCATTCTCCTCCCTGCTTCCAGTAGTCTCTAAAAAGACTTTGAGCTATTCCAAAATGTTCCATTTTTCTCTACATTCATCCAGATACTCTCCTCAGGCTTCATGAGTGGCAGAAGAAAAGCTGTCAAACTGACACTGGCGTATGATAGATCGATCCTGGGGTTATTTTCTCAGTGGGAGGTGAGGTGGGTATGGTATAGTAAGTCTCAGAATGCTCTAAGAGAGTAAGAAGCTTACACTGTCTGCTTCCCATTTGAGAACACAAGGAAAGTTCTGCATTTACTTGTGTATGGTAAAGCCACAGTGACGACCATTTGATAAGTGTTGAGTCATTTAGTTAACACAATCTTTCAAAACACAAAGTCCATAAAACAAAAGCGAAAAAAAAATCGAAGTGGTTAAAAAAAAAAAAAAAAGAAGTTGAGAAAAGACTTGTATAATGGATAGAACATTATCCTGGTAGTATGAAGAATGGGAGTCTTATCCCACTAAGTCGTTTAGCAGATCTGTGACTTTATGTAAGGCGCACAATGTCTCCAAACCTCATTTTGTGTCTTCGCCATGGGTAGCATGAAGATCTACCCGTCTATTCTGACTCATTGAGTTTGTACCTGGTCCATTGATGAGTTATAAGGATTAAAGGAACTCAAGTGAATTTATTTTGTATACTGGAAAGCATAAGAAAAATTTGATGATCTGTGTAAGATTGTTGTCTTAGTCAGTTTTGGCTGCAGTAACAAGACACCACTGACTTCATGACTTAAATAACAAACATTTATTTCTCACAGTTTTGGAGGCTGGAAGACTCAGACCATGGTGCCAATATGGTCGGGTTCTTGGCAAGGGCCCCCCTCTTGGTTTACAGATGGCCGTTTTCTCATAGTATTTTTATATGGCTGAGAGGTAGTTCTTGTCTCTTCTCCACTTATAGGGACACTAATCCCATTCTTGAGGGTTTCTCCTTAATGACCTAATTAGCTCCCAAAGGCCCCACCTCCAAATACATTAGAGATTTATCTTCAACATATGAATTTGGGGTGGACAGAAACATTCAGTCCATAGCAGTTGGTAACTTTGGCTGTGGTTCTCACTTAAGGATGATCCTTGTGGCTGGCAGTGAAGCGATCTGCTATCCTGGCTACACTCTGCTATGTCTTGTGTGATCACATTGTCCATTAGAATCACAGGTTAACCCAGTGGAGGTTTATGAGGATCAGTGTTTAAGTTGTTTAAAAACCTCTTGTCTATCTGTAGAAAGATTCTCCATTTTAAAAATGTTCACCAGGATTATACATCCAAGTTTTCTTTTTCCAACATTTATTTAAAGTGGCAGTGATGTATAATTCACATAAACAGCCACATGTTTTTTTTGGCGAAATGATGAGTCAACTTTAATATTCCACTCTTTTGTGCTTTCAAATTTATCAGTATACCCAGAGGAAAAATGATAAGTAAAGCCTTTCCATATGCAATTCTTGAATAACAGAAAGTGAATGTTTTCTTCCAGTTAATATCAAGCATAAGTGTCTGAATCATCCTCATGCAGTTATTCTCTATGCGTGTCAGATATTAGAAGATTTTAATGCATCTCTCCTTCTCTTGAGTGTGTTTTATGTGATTCCAGATATCATACTGACTTTTTTTGTTGTTTTGACAAGAGGAATAAAATGCACTTTATGACCAAATCCATGTATGTTTTGGACTGCTTCACTCAGAGATGCTTGGGGGAACTTAATCAAGAGAGCTTTTATAGAGTTTAATACAGAAAATAAAGCTGAGAAAGTAAGCACTGAAAATAGATTACCTTGAAAATGGTGTAAATCCTTTTTATCTGTCTGTCTATATTTAATTTCTCTCATTTTCAGATGAAAGAGAATGCTGCTTTGAAAAAAGGCGTTGTATCTCATGGTTTAACATACTTATTCTGACTTCCTAAGCATTGGGACCATGTCATCACTGCAATCATTATGGTCTTTTATTGTTCACCACAGAGTCATTACTCCTGTCTCAGTTATTTTTAAATATTTGCTGTAAAATTGGTCATATTTTCAGTAAATAACCAATATTTCTTAACCACACCATCTACATTACATGCACAATTTAGAGTATGTGGACAGAAAGTCTGTTTGTGTGTCCTACATTCACAAATGGATTGCTAATTGCTCTACCCTGAGAACTGAATCTAAGGCCACAATGGCAACAGAGTTTGCAAGTGAAATGCCAGAGAGGAAACCAACAATAGGTTTTGTTTTCCTAGAAATAATGCTAACAATTTGGAAAACTACTTCTTCCTAAGTGTTTTTTAAATTTTATTCTTTTTACCTGCAGGAGAATTACAGCTATTGTTGAAAATTCTGAAAAATCCACAGTAACTTTTTATCTTTGTTTTTCTTTCAAGGAAGAAGGACACTTCCATAGAATCCTCATTAAATTAGGGCTCAGACTACCCAGTTTAGCTCCAGCTGGATGTGGAAGAAAACATTGTCACATTATAGTTTTTTTTTTTTTTTAATGATTTTGCCTTATTTATTATTTTAAACTTCAGTTTCATTGATAGCTCTTTTTATCTCTATAGATAGGGTTTGCAGATTTGGCTTCACTTTATTCTTTTTTTCCTACCAACACTTCCAGTCTTAGCTGCTTCCCATACTCCTAAGTATGCACAAAAGGAGGCAGCATTTGGATGAGAAGCACTTCCTTGGCTTTGAGACCCACTCTTATTAAATTTCAAGCCACATAAGGTGGCAACGGAGGTAATTCAAGAAACAAACTCTTCCCTGAAACCAGCTTCATCAAGGAATAGTTCAGCACCATTGTTGTAATTTACACCCTTGTCTTTGCAAATCCCTTCTATATCATTTTCTGTTTAGTTTAAAGGAGTAATGTGAGTTCTGTTGAATTAGAACTGAATCCCTGGGTTGTGATGTTCTGCTCACATCTGCCCTAAGCTCTGCAAGGGAACGCAGCCGACACCAATGTCAATAGAGTCCTATAAAGATTAATGGGGCACCTGAAAAGCAACAAGGACTTTGAGTGATTTCAGGGATTTCAGACTCCAAAAATCAATTTCCCTGAAAATGTGCTTGCTAATTTAACTGATAGTATTTGACACTCCTCTTGTGCAGTGGAAGCTGTAAGTATAAGAATCAAGACATTATTTTGACTAAAGGTATAAATTAATGTACACAGGCAGCTATGTGCGCTCCAATATATAAACATGTGTGTGCATGTATTGATGTAACCATTCAGATTAGACAAAATGAAAGGAAGGTTATTGTTTTGCATAGCTTATTGGTATATAGTATGAACAATGCTCCACTGTATCCTTTATATTTTTAACTCTATTAGATTACTGAATAAAGCAACTCTGAAATCCCAGCAGAAGGAATTGTATTACAGTTTCACAATATAAATGCCTAACTTTTATTAAAAATTCAAAATAGGAGAAAAAGATCACAAAATTGAGTGTCCTGTGGAAAATTTTTAAAGTATTTCATAAATGTTTGTGGAAATAGTTTTAAGTGTGCTAAGTACATTTGGCAATTACTTGGAAATAATTATTGTTACTTTTTCTGCATAAAATGAGGATATCATGTCTTAAGTAGAGTTCTCCAAAAATTCCTTTTTCAAAATATGTGTTTAAGAGAATTTTAGGTTGACTTGACCCTCGTATCTGGATTTAGTAACTACCTTTTCCAGTATTTGTGAAAACTTGTGAAAAGACAACCTGAAATGAAAAAGTTAAGAAAAATGAAAGAAAGAAGGTAAAGCTTTGGAAACCATGTGGTCGTGCTTGCCACTGGCAACTATTAAGAAGTACACTTTTTGAAGTCTCATTGATCCCTGATTTGAGATTCCAGGTTTAATAATAAAATATGACATGATTTTTCACTCTAGTGCAGTGCAATTTATTGCAAAAGAAAATGCAAAGTCCTGCTTAGTATAAGATTTTGACCTATTCAGAAAATTCATGAAGTTCACTAACCTTGCCTATTTTAATTCAGAACCCCCATTTTCAATTTTGTTACATGATGCTAACAACAGAGTGTGATGTAAGTGACTTACAGTGCTGGTGAAGTGAAGTAGTTGATAACTAATACAAGTTTGTGCAAGTGCAGGATACAACTTTACAGGATCTGGTGCCTGCTCTCTCTCCCTCTTTTTGTTTTATCTCTTTCTCTCTCTTTCTGTTATCATACATACCGTCACAAAGTGGTTTTCTTGTTCTTGTTATCAGCACGGCTTCTATGTGCAATTACACTACACATATCACAGTTGTCTGCCAAATGCACAGATCTTTCCTAAGTAGCAAATCTGGCAAAGTTCTTTTGAGTTTTTGCTTCTCCTGAAATTCACATAGCTTGGCTCTATTGATAAAAGTGAATGAAAATATTTTAAAGGGGGAAGAATGACATTTCAGAACAGCCAGACTTAGTAAATGTTATAATATTAGAAAAAGGTATAAATGGGTTGATTGTTGGAAAGGCAGGCAACAATAAAGCACAGCTTCACATGGATGTACACTATAGAGATAGTGAACTGAGGGAGAAATTGGAATGTTCACAGCCATAAGCGTATGACATTTAGGAAGGTACATTTCACTGTTGTGATAGAGAAAATGTGGCTGTTGCTTTGGTACTAACACATCTGCTTTGCCGGGTCATTCAATGTCACATGCTGTTAGCTCACTGACAGGAGCAAAAGAGTTTTTGTGATCAGCTCTGCCAACAGGATTTGGGGATGGAATAGCCCACCGCATGCTACTCTGCCTTGTGTCATTACCAAACAAATTGTTACATAAAGACGGAAGGTCATCGCTACTCAGTATCCTTCTATCAATGATGGTTCACGATGAGTTTTAAACTCCTGCCTACCCCTCCTTGGAGCCCAAAAACTCAGCTAGCTTTTCAGGTATCAGGCTTAAGGCAGAAATTGAGTTATCACAAAATCAGATCAGACATTTCTAGAAAAGTCAACTCAAAATGGCAATTGCTGACAACAAAATATTCTGGTTCACTAAGATATGTCCAAATTATGCTTACATTTTGTGGAAGACAAAAAGAGTCAATAAATATCCAGTACTTGAACTTTTTTGATACCTAGCAAACTTCTATTTTGTAAAACAAACTTACCATTTTTTAAAAATTCATTTGTGATAAACTTTATGTTATTAGTGATACATGGATTCGAATTCAACATCACACAAACCATACCTAAACATTTTTGTCCTGACACTTAACAAGTGGAATTTTTGTTTGTTTTTGCCCTTTCCTTCTGGAGAATCTAGAATGAGATGTAAATTAGAGGGAGAGAGAAAAATAAGACATTATGAAATATTCAATATTGCTCCTGAAATTTCATCATCTTTTCATGTGACAAGAATGCAGACTTTTTTTTTTTTTCCGATTTTTCCCTTTGCTGGCAGCTTCCTGGGGCAGAGGCCAGTTGATTCAAAAGAGACCTATTATACATGAAATACAATCTTTTTCAAGTCCTGGGAGAAACGATCATTTATTATAATGGAACGACAGGAATGTGCTCTAGCAGATAGAGAAGTTCCTGATTTTCTAGAATATATTTTTGCTGTTTGCTTTACTAATCCAAAATCTGCCCAAACATTGAGGATTTTTGTGTGCATTTTTTCCACTTCCATTCCTACATTTAAGCAAACAACTGCATACATGGGCCCCATTCACTCTCTAGGATTGGGTGTGTAAATTCTGCAGAGCAAGTATTAATAAAATATGAAATACATTCTTTGAGAAATGCTGTAGTCTTATCCAGAGTCAGATAGCTAGATGTCTCTTCTCTACTTATATCCTCTGACAATATGCCATCACATTTTTTGGTTCCTTCTTCATCCTTTTCCCAGCCTCAAATACATCACTTGAAGGTCTTAACAGGTTTCTTAGAAAGGTGGTAAAAGAAAGAAACAGAGGTGATCAGGATGAATAAAAGCACAGATGTAGAGCAAAGGCCCCTCTTCTTATTTTCAACTCCAACTGGCAGCCTTGCCTTAGGTGATAAAGGCCTAGATATAGCCAAAGACTTTGTTCTGACCTGTCATCTGAGTTAATTATTTTCAAATGTCTGTCACAGAACACAGAGGGATAAAACACCGTTTCGTCAGTAGTGGTTCTTTCTGCCATGGTGATCTCAGAGGGATCAGGGTAGTTTGCAGAGACAAAGCGTGCAGAAGTGCACAGTTTGACCAAAACAAGTAGCTCCCACATCTGGATAGTATTCCTGGATAGAATGTTCACAAGTTCTACAGACATAACATTCTTTATTGTCATTTTGCCTATTTTTCCTTCGTATTTTACATTAAATTTAATGTAAATTTAATGCGTTTTAACGCAAATTTAATGCGTTTAAGTATAAATAAGTAATTATTTTTAAATGTCATTAGGAACCTAATAACACAGATAAATTTGTTATTTCTTTAGGAAAACTTTCCAAGGGTAGTAGTTAAAGAATCAAAATAATTTTCCCTAAGAAGTCTACTCAATTAAACTTATCATGAACCCTATATATAAGTACATATGTTTATGCATTTACATGTTTTATGTATATAAATATATGTGTATATGTGTTTATATATAATTGATATCAGTATTATAGAGAGATTATAAATATATAGAAATTAGATATCGTTAATTAAAAAGTAAATATAAATTAGCAGTTATACTTTGCATCTCATTAGACTTACTTTTATTAAATACATCTAAACTTTAAGAATAATCTTAACAGTTTTACACCTCTTTGTCTATGAGTTATCTGCTCCTGCCTTGGATCTACTTGGCCATTTGTATTTATTTCCATGTTTTTTTTGTGTGAGAAAATTCCTCACTATATGTTGCTCTTTAATGGTAAAATTAAACAAAATATATTAACAATTTGCACACCCAGAAAAGTATTGCAAAAATTACAGAAAATATTGTCACACGTTTCCCTGAAGTTCAATTGCTATTATCATATGAAAGGTATGTAACAGCTGTCCCCAAACCTTATGGCACCAGGCACCAGTTTCATGAAAGACAATTTTTCCATGGACACATTGGATGGGGCAAGGGGGTCTGATGGTTTTGTGATAAAACCGTTCCACATCAGATCATCAGGCGTTAGTCAAACTCTCGTAAGGAGCACGCAACCGAGATCCCTCACATGCACGGTTCACAAATAAGAATTCACCCTCCTATGAGCATCTAATGCCCCAACTGATCTCACAGGAGGAGGAGCTTAGGTGGTAATGCTCACTCCTGGCCGCTCACCTCATGCTGTGTGACCCGGTTCCTAGCAAGCCACGAACAGTACCAGTAGGCAGCCTAAAGATTAGAGACCCCTAGTATATAATACTGTTAGCTTTCAAAACCATATACTCACACAAAGCTAATTAATAGCATCTATCACCATATTTTTTAATACTGGACTGGTTTGGAAGAGGTAAATTCCCTTCTAGACATCCCCAGCAACTAATTTGGATACTGAGGTAAAGTAAATCTATATTTATGCACAATAGGATCTTTGGTAGTAATGAAACAAATTTAAGCTATTTTATATAAAGACATTTGGGTAGTTTTTGCTTAAAACACATGGTGCAATTTTTCTTCCAAAATTCCAATACCAAAACTTACCGAGCAATTTCAAAGATAGGGTATTTTCACTGAATGCTGTATCTACATAGCAAGATATACTATATTAATTTTAGAAATTCATCTATTTTCTGTGATAACAAGTATATACACAATTTTTTATAAAGCACTTTTCCTGACCTTACTTTCCCTCCTTATTGATTCTCAATATATTTGTACAAATGTATTTGAAATTTGTGTCTCATGTCACCCCCAAAGAGTATGCATCAGTATGCATGCATATATTTGCATTGTTGTAGGATTATCACATGATAAATTTATAAATATTAGCACTATTTTAAATATCCCCACCTAACATAATTCTAACTGTATCTTAACCTAGAAGGATGTAATAATATTATACACATTTGCTCTCCAATTTCTGCAGAGCTGCTCCGCAATCAAGACTCAAGATATATAGATGAACATATGTTTTACTCCTATTAGGATTTGGCTTGAGCTTTTTAATAATTAGTATGTTTCTATTGGTGATTATAACTATCTATCCTATACATTTCACACAGGCCCATAGCATTTGAAAACTGAATATAAGTTGCAAATACAAAGCATGCTATCTAAAACTTTTGAAAAAAGCCAACCACTATGCATTAAATATCAAATTTAAATCTGCCTTGAAGAAAAAATTAAATGCTCACTGTGGACTGTGAGAGAATCCATTTCTAATGGTAAATTTATTTCAGTCCACAGGGAACCCTATCAAGGCACAGCTGACTAATGACTATCATTTTCAGTTGATTTCATTAGTATTTAAGTTATAGTATAAAGTACATTCCCTTTGGTGCTCTGAAAGTCAGTGATTTACATACATTTGGTGTGAAGCTTTTGCTTTGGATAATATAAAACTGATTTAATAACTAAGTGAAGATTTTTCTTATGCCTACCTAAATCCACTTATTCAAAAATAAATACTAACTTTTAATAAAATAGCTTTTAATGCATTATTGCCACCCATTAAAACAAAACAAATGATACCGTCAGCTGACCATCTTCATGCCTTCTTTTTGTTGGAAGCATTTGATCATTCTTGACTGAGAGTGTAACTTTTATGAATGATATGCACTTTGCTTATATAGTAAGCTAGTGGGATTCTGATCCACTGATTAAAGAAAGCAGTTGTTATGCAAAGAAGGATAGATATCCCATCCAACTGCTTGATATAAAAGAGAACTTTCTCTCCTCTGGGTTTTAAAACAAACCCATAAAAAAAAGTGTTCCTTGGAATTTTGGCCTTATATATGACTCCATTTTTATGATGTATGATTTTGATTCCAAGAGATATTAAAGGTGAAAAGAGCAAGTTGTGGAATCAACTACAGCACACTACATATTTTCTGTGTTATGAGAGTTTCAGAGGAAAAAATGGCTTTCTTCCTAAAATCAAGGAGGGGTCAAATAAAACATTAGTATTTCTGTAGATTGTAATCCAAGTCTGCTTATACCACGGGCCAAACTAGCAACATAGTCAATACATATTATGGAGGGTAGATAGAAAATGTTGTGCTTTTCTCATTGAAGAAAATCTAAGGAATCAAAAGCTTGCATCAGATATTTTTAAATATTCAAATATCTCACTCTATAGCATAGTTTCCCTAACTATGAGCATTCATAATTTCAGAATTTATTTTGTAAGAATTTAATGAGAAAAAAGAATGTGCTTTGAAAAACATAAATAATTATTTCTTATAAGACCAAATTCAAAGAAAAATATCAGTATGCTTTATTTTCTGAGTTACTTGATATTTTTATCATATTGTTTTCTCTGGTGGAGAACCAAAATCAATGCTTCAAAACAGCTATTAGTAATACTCAATCAAGATAAATATATACTTAAAATTCTTTTGGATTTAAACAGGTCATCCTAATTTTTCAGTATAGAATAAGAAAACCCTAAGGAAAGGAAAGTGCCTTAAAAAAAGTCTTTCAAATCAGACCCGCTAAGCACTAAAAGCTGGTCTCTACATTTTTACTTCCATACAAATAAAGTGGTTGATTGGCCCAATTTGCCTTTATTTTCATCTTTAATTTCAACACACACTCGCACGGGGATAGTAGAATGCATTTAGTTAAGCTCATCCATAAAGTGGGCATAAAATTTTATTAACCTTCTCCCACCACACCTCTGTTGCTTTCTTCCAATTGTCTGATTTAAGTCCTTTACGGCACTGGCATTTACTGTATCTGTGCTTGTTTCCAGCTTCTAATCAGATCTCCGGAGTAAAGAAGTATTTCTGTGGGTATCATTCACCAAGGGAAACCACAGCGAGCAAATGTTTTCAATGAAACAAATTTACTTTAAAATTTAGGATATAGGAAATTCTGTGAAAAATGTGCCTTAGGATATTTACATAAAGTTGCAAAGAATTTCTTACTATTCCTAGAATTAACCATCAATCAAAGTTTTATGAGATAAGATAATTCAAATATTCATATCAAGCTACTCACTGCAAATGCCCCTATACACATGCTCATAATGTTTTCCAAATTATTTCAGAATAACACCTGTGTCTAAAGTCACCCGACTCTGCCTCCAGACTTGGGAAATGCTGGAATGTAACTAAGACTGCACCTTCCACAGGTCACAATAAGCTGTTTTATATAACTGAAAAGCCGGATGTGGCGGTAACGTGCAGTCTCTTGTATTGCCGTATTACCTATTAAACAAGTGAAAATCTACAGCTATAGAACTATTTGGCTAACATGATGGTATCATTCAACGAAAGTGCTATCCAGCATGACTATGAAATAATACCTACTGTTCCAATATCACAAAATAAAAGCAGTCAAATAGTTTTAAGGTATAAGTGTTTTCCTATAACAACTATCACTTCTCGAGTAACTATGATCTCAATTGAGGAATCCACATTTGAATATATAGCTCTAATTTTATTTTTGGAATCCCTGTCATTTCTTCTCCTAGTTTTGTGGAAAGATCTCTGGTACAAAATATTACATCTTAGTTTATAGAACTGAGGATAAGGAAAAGGTTATTTGTGTCTTTTTAAGAAATTCAAATTTATCTTTCGGAGTCTGGCTTATTTCACTTAGTAGAATGTCCTTCAGTGCCAGCCATACATGTTGTTGCATATGACAGGATTTTATTCTTTTTTAAAGCTAAATAATATTCTATTACACACACACACACACACACACACATATGGCATTCATCCATTTATAAACACTTAGGCCTTTTCCATATCTTAGCTATTATGAATAATGCTGCAATGAACATGGTGGTGCAGATATCTCTTTGAGATAGTGATTTTATTTCCTTTGCATTTACCCTCATAAGAGGGTACATTACTGAATTTTACCCTCATAAGAGGGGTTGCTGGATTATATGGTAATTCTGTTTTTAAATTTTTGAGGAAACTTCATATTTTTCTATATAATGATTGTATCGATTTACATTCCCACCAACAGTACACAAGGGTTCTCTTCTCCATATCCTCACACACACTTGTTATCTTCTGACTTTTTGGTAGTAGCCATCTCAACAGGTGTGAGACGGATATCTCATTGTGGTTTTGATTTGCATTTGGGGATGAGTGATATGAAGCAGTCTTTCACATATTTTTTGGCCATTTTTATGTTTTCTTTGGAAAAAATGTCTATTTAAGTCCTTTGTCCACTTTTAAATCAGGGGTTTTTTTGGCTGTTGAGTTGTATGTGTTCTGCTATGATTTGAAGATAATTTTTCCCCCCCAAAATTCATGTTTAAACTTGGACTCCAATGAGGCAGTGTTGGCAGGTGGTGCCTGTAAGAGATGACTAGACTCTTAAGAGTGTTTAATGCCTTCTCTTTCAGGAGTGAGTTCTCACTTTCAGAGGACTTGATTTGTTACCCTGAGAGTGAGTGGTTATAAACCGAGGCTACCTCTCACTTTTGGTCTCTGCATGCGCTCATTTTCCCTTTTGCTTCTCCAGTATTATAATGCAGCAAAGGCCTTCACCAGAAACTGAGCTGATGTGGCTATTCAAGTCTTGGACCTCCCAACCTCCAGAATTGTGAGCTACAAAAACTCTTTCCTTTATAAATTACCCAGGCTCAGGTTTTCTGTTATAGTGACAGAAAACAACTAAGATTTGCTCTTTATGTATTTTGCATATTATCACATTATTAGATATATGGATTAAAAATACTTTCATTCTGTAGGTTGCCTTTGCATTTGTTGATTGTTTTATTTTTCTGTGTAGAAACCTTATATGTAGTCCTAACTTTTATTTTTGCTTTTGTTGTCTGTGCTTTTATTATCATATCCAAAAAATAATTGCCAGGATGAAATTATGGAGCTTTTCCTCTATATTTTCTTCTGGGAGTTTCGTAGTCAAGACTTATGCTTAAGTCTTAATCCATTTTGCACTGATTTTTGTGCATAGTGTAAAATAAAGATCCAGTTTTATTTGTTTGCATCTGGATATTCAGTTTTCCCAACATTATTTGTTGAAGAGACTATCCTTTCCTTATTGTGAATTCTTGGTCCCTTTGTCCAAAATTAGTTGGCTGTATGGGTGTGATTTATTTCTGAGTTTTCTATTCTGTTGCATTTGTCTATGTGTCTTTTTATATACTAGCACCATACCGTTTTAACTGTGGAAGTTTCATAATAAAATTTGAAATCAGGGATTGTGATGCCTCCAGCATTGTGCTTCTTGCTTAAGATTGCTTCAGTTATTGGGGGTCTTTTTGGTTCCATAGCAATTTTAGAATTGTTTTTCTGTTTCTGTGAAGAATGTTATTGGAACTTTGAGAGGGATTGTGTAGATCACTTTGAGTAGTATAGATATTTCGATAATATTAATTCTTCAACTCATGAATACAAGTTATTTGCCCACTTATTTACATATTCTTCAATTTCATCGATATTTCATAATTTTCAGTGTACATATTTTCCACTTCCTTGGTTAAATTTTTTTCCTCTTTTATTTATGTTTTATGAATTTATTTATTTGTAAATTTATTTTGTAAATAAAAATGTTATCTTAATTCCTTTTCTTGGATAGTTTGTTGTTAGTGCATTGAAACAAAACTGATATTTGTATGTCAGTTTTTGTATCCCGCAAAGTTACTGAATTTTTTATTAACTGTAAGAGATTTTCTGGTGGAATCTGTAGAATTTTCTATATATGAGATTATATCTTCTGCAAACAGAGACAGTTTTACTTCTTTCTTACCAATTTGTATAGTTTTTCTCTTTCTTGCTTAAGTACTCTGGCTAGGACTTCAGTAGCACGTTTAATAAAAATGGCAAGAGTAGCCATTCTTACCTCATTCATGATCTTAGAGGACATACATTCAGCTTTTTACTTTACTTTCTTGATAATGTTCTTTGATGTATAAAATTTTTCACTTAGAGGAAGCTCAATTTATCTATTTTTGTATTGTTTCTCATGCTTTTGATATCAAATATAAAAATCCCTTGACAAATCTGAGGTCATAAAGATTTACCCTTACATATTTGTTTAACATTTTTATAGTTTCAGTTCTTGTATTTAGTTCATTCATCCATTTTAAGTTAATTTTTGTAAATGGAGTGAAGTAGAAGATGGGATGGAAAGAAAGAAACTGCGGACAGAAATCTTGGCAAAGGGTGACGAGAAACTTTTTTGCCTGTGATACATATGTGTATTATCTTGATTGTATCTTGGTTTCACATATGTACACAATTGTTAAAACATAACATTTTACACTTCAAATGGGTACGGTCTATTATTTTTAAATGAATGTTAATGAATCTGTTAAAAATAAAAAAGTCATAGAAGAAATACAAACCCATAACGTTAAAGTCAGCTGTTACAACGTTCCATAAAACTGAGTTGAGTACAAAAATATTTTTTAAATGAACTCTTCAGTTTACATTGAGCTGTAGTATGAGGTTAGAAGATACTGTAGCCATTGATAAAAGTGTTTACTACAGCTGTACACTTTGAAGTTCTGTGCTTAGCTTTTCAGCCTAGGTTAACCATGCACATATATCCCTTTATTCAATCACGTGCATAACCAACATTTATTGACTATATTATATGCATTTAGCAGTGCCAGGACCTGAAAGTGCCAGGCATACTGTAGGTATTTGATAAATCATTTATTGATTGAATTAATGAAGAAGAAAATTAATGGTAGGCATTGTTTTGGTACTTCACATATAGAAATTAAAAAATAGTTATCTACTTTAGTCTCCTAGAATAAAAATTAAATGTGTTATGTGAAAGAACAGGTAACAGAATGTTTGATATTTGCTTTCTTAATATTTACTTAGAGCATACTGCATCTTTTACATTAGGTAGTTGAATCTGTTATTACCATTTAAATCTATGCCATGCTTTTGTAGCATTAAAAATATATATCTACTTCTGAGGAACTAGAGCATAAATTTATTTGCCTTACTGAAAACAATGATTCTGCTCTGACAACTAGAAAATGGGCCTCTTTGAGCAATACATTTTCTCTTTAAATAGTTGTAATGCATCTGAGTGTCTTTGTTCATCATCATACGAAGAGTTTCAAAATAAATTGCAGCATTCAAGAGGGAGAGAGAAATATGAATTAGAAAATAAAGAGACCATATTCCATAAACATATTCCTTTTTTAAAAATGGTGTCTATAAATCACATTATTCAAAATAAATGTGTCCTATTTTTGTGTTTTATGTGGTTAGGCCAATCTATATTAAACATCTCTTAAGTTAACATATTAAATGAATCTAAAAAGTATATATAATAATTCACTAAAGTCATAACTATCATTTAAGCTGATTTATTACAGTGTGGAGCCAAACCATGATTTGTACCACACCATTTTAATTATTATAGCTTTATAAAAAGTATTGAAATCCATAGTGTAAGCCCTCCAATATCGTTTCTTTTTTTGATCAAAAATGTTTTATGACTTCTAAATCCTTGAATTTCCATTTATGTTTTAGAATCAGCTTGTCAATTTTTATTTAAAAAAGGGCCTTCTGGTATTTTTTCTGAGTTTATGGTGACCCTGTAGATCAATTTATTAGAGCAGAAAAAAATAAACCACAAATAAAATTGAAAATAAAAGAATAAAATTGGAAATATTTTAGAAAACTTAAATGTTAACTTCAAATGTAACTCTGGCTTTTCCAGAGTACTTGAACATCAAGAAAAGTGAAGGGTCCTAGAGTCCTAATTTGTAAGCAAACAAGTTAGCTTGTTATCATGTAATGGATGACGGCAAGAGAAAGGAGATTCTGACCTGGTGTGGCGCAAGCCTGTAATCCCAGCACTTTCGGTGGCCGAGGCGGTCGTATCACGAGGTCAAGAGATCAAGACCATCCTGGCTAACACGGCGAAACCCCGTCTCTACTAAAAATACAAAAAACTAGCCGGGCGAGGTGGCGGGCGCCTGTAGTCCCAGCTACTCGGGAGGCTGAGGCAGGAGAATGGCGTAAACCTGGGGGGCGGAGCTTGCAGTGAGCCTAGATCGCACCACTCACTCCAGCCTGGGCGGCAGAGCGAGACCCCGTCTGACAAAAAGAAAAAAAGAAAGAGAAAGGAGATTCCTAGTTCAGAAACAAAGGACTTTATCACTCATGGCACAACAGGCTCAATGAGCTTGGTGTTTGCAAAGATGCTACTTGCCTTCTACCCTGCTACCCATGGGATGAAGAATGGTACCTGTGGATGCTGAGCATGAAGTAAATCGTGTCACAGATGAGGAACCCTGAGCTTAGAAAACTCCAATGTTTCAAAGAGGTCTCATGTAAACTTCCCTACATTTGCCCTGGAGGGAGATATTATCTTTATTATCATGAATAGCAAAACTTCTTCCCTCTTCCTAGCAGGGTGACACTACCTCTACCTTTCAATGCTGCCAACTATGCAAATATCCCTGAAAATACAGTAGAAAAGAAAAGCTGCCCATGCCTCTGCTCACAATTTGTGCAGAAATCTAAGTCCCGTGGAGAATTTTCTCCTAACACTAAATCCAGCCATTATTTTTAAAGATATTTTCTCAAAGGAAATAAAAATGTTTCTTTCATACAAAAAAGAGTTGTAGAAGATTGTTCATAGGAGCTGTATACATAATAACTCCAAACTGGAAAATCATATGTTCATCAATAGAAGAACAGATCAACAAATTGTGGAACCTTTAGATAGAGAAGGGCTAGTAAGTAATAAATATTAACAAACTAGATACCATAATAAGATGAATGAGTCTCAAAAATCTGTTGAAAGAAGAAAAGGAAGGAAGATGAAGGAAGGAAGGAAGGAAGGAAGGAAGGAAAGAAGGAAGGAAGGAAGGAGGAAGGAAGGAAAAAGAAAAAAGGAATGCAAGAGCAGGGAGGAAAGAAGGAAGAGGGAGGGAATAAGGGAAGAAAGAAGGGAAAAGGAAGAAGGAAAAGAAACAAAACAGACTGTAATGGCCTGAATGTTTGTGTTTCTCCAAATTCATATATTGAAGCCTTAACTCTCAATATGATGATATTCAAAGTTGAGGACTTTGGGAAGTAATTAGGGTTAGATGAGGTAGTAAGAGTGAGGCCCTGAGCCGTCAGGATCCTAAGGATATAACCCTTACAAAAAAAAAAAAAGACACTAGAGAGCTTTCTCTCTCTCTCTCTCTCTCTGTCTCCCCACACACACACATGCACCAAGAAAGGTCACGTGAGCACACACCTGTCTGTAAGCCAGGAAGAGAGTCCTCATCAGAACCAGACCAACTGGCATCCTGATCTTAGACTTCCAGCCTCCAGTACTATGATAAAATTAATTTATGTTATTTAAGTCACCCACTCTATGGTATTTTGTTATGGCAGCTCGAGCACATAGAAAAAAAGTATTGTATAAGTCCATTTATATGAAATTTTAAAAAGGCAAAATACCCTGACACAAATCGGTAGAATGGTTGTCTCTGATTGGAGGATACAGCAGAGTTGACGGTAAGTATAAATGAAGTTTCCGAGTTAATGAAGATCTATATTTTGAGGAGGTATGGTTAACTAGACAGGTATATGCATTTGTCAAAACTCATTTAACTGCACTTCTAAGCCCTAAGCAATTTGCTATGTAAATTATACATTAATAAACATTTAACTATATTCAAAATAAAAATAAATAATTCAGAGTTACAGTTGTTGCATTATATTCTATCTTCAGTAATGCATGAGAGATTTGGTTCTGACATGACATTTATTGTTGTCAAACTTGCTTAATTGCATACATTCTAGTAGGTGTATAGCGGTATCTCATTGTGGTTTTAATTCGCCTTTTCTTGATGACTAATGATGAACGTTTTTCATGTGCTTATTGTTGCATATATTATATGTTTATTTCATAAACTGACTCAAGTTTTCTCCATAGTTTTATTTTAGTATTGAACTCTAGAGAGTTTCATATATTAGTATTATTGAGGCAAATTAGTTAGCAAATGTTTTATCTCAGTCCATGGCTTACCACATTCACTTTCTTAATGAGAACACTTAACAAGCAGAAGACTGATGAAGAAGACATTATGAATTATTTTATTTTATTGCTAATGATTTCTGCATTCTGGGGAAAACTATGCCTATCTATAGGTAGTTTAAATTTTCTTATATGTTTTATTTTTTTCTAGATGATGTATAATTTGAGCCTGCAGTATTATTTTAATGATTGTCTAGGAATTAATTTTAGTGTGTGTGGTGTGAGATAGGGAGTCTATTATTCTCTTCATATGTGAATAGCTTCAATTTCCCAATATTTCATTTGCATTCATTTGTGATGTCCTTTTCTTTTTATGCCAATGTCAGGGTTTGTATCATTCTGGCCTCCTAAAATAAATTTATGGCACAACATATGGTACACCATGATAAATGCTCTATATGAAAAGAATATGGATTCTATGATTTATTGGTAAGGTTATTTATAAAATTGGTAAGGTTATTTATAAATGTGAATTAAGTAAGTTAAATGAGTTGATAGTCTTATCAATTGAAATCGTAATATCTTCAAATCCAAATTGTAGAATTGTCTAGCATCTTTCAGTTTTTTGCTTCACATATTTTAAAATTCAGTTATTAGATGAATACAGACTTAGGTGTGCTACATAGTCTTGAAAAATTAACTCTTTTATAATTATACAGTATTTCTAATTTTAATCTGGTTATATGCTTTCTTTTAAAGTCCATTTTTTGCTATTAACAGAGACAATCTAACTTTTATATAATTATGTTTCCCTGATATAACTTTATTCTTCTACATAAAACCAGTTATTGCCTTTATATTTCAAGTGAATTTCAAATAAACACGATAGAGTGGTATTGCTTTTTTTAAAGTCTAAAATAAAATATTTGTCTTTTCATTGTGATACATTGGCTACTTACATATACTCTAACTGTTAAACTTAAGTTCTCTATCTTGCTGGTTGATTTCCCCTGGACCCATTTAATTTGTTTTATATTTTCCTGTTATCTTTTGAGTTATTTAATTATATTTCTTACTTCTTTGTGTCATTCTTACGTCATTTGCTCTAGGGAATATGATAGTCATCCTTAGTTACTGTCAATAGTGAGTTAATATGGTGCCACAAACCACACATAAGAATTTTGCAATAGAAATATTTTCATTTATTCCCTCTCACACTTTGTGCTATTTTGCCACATATATTTTCAATATATGTTATACACCACAAAAGTGATACATCTTAGGTTTTAACAGTTACAAGTAAATTAAGGGACAAGAAAAAAATGTAAAAATTTATTTATCATATGTTTACAAACTCTGATGCTTTTTATTCTTTTGTGTGAGTTAAATTCTCTTTCTAGTATTATTTCCTTTAAGATGAAAAACTTTCTTCAACATTTACAGTAGTACAGGTCTCTTGGTAATCAGCTTTTCCTAATCTAAAAATGTTCTAATTTCATGGATATATTTGAAACATATTTTTTGCTTTATATAGAATTCTAGATTAACTGCAATTCTTTTTCCCACTCAGACTTTTAAAAATCTGGTCCCATTGTCTTTTGGCTTGTATTGTTTCAGATAACTAGTCAGCAGTATCCTTCATGACTTTGACAATACACAATGCATTTGTTAACTTTTATTGGTTTTAAGAGGCATTTCTTTACCTTAGATTTTCTGCAATTGATTATCATATTCCTGTGTATGGTTTTCTTATTTTTTCTGACTTTGGATTTGCTGAACTTTTTATATAAAATTTTTAACCTAATTTGGAAAATATTTGACTATTACAATTTATTTTCTGCCCAAATTATTCTCTTTGTTTCTTTCTGTGACTTTATTTGCGCATATGTTAGATTACTGATGGTGTCTGCAAGTTCAATGAAGATTGATTCTTTTATCTTCTTTCTCTTTTTCTCTTTCAATCTTGATCATTTTGCTTGACTCTTTTCAGCTCAATTACCTATTCTTTTTCGGAGTCAAATCTGCTGCTAAACCTATCTAATGTGATTTTTGCCTTAGAAATAATAATTTTTTGTTTCAGAATTCCCTTTTAAAAAAATAATTTTTGGCTGGGTGCAGTGGCTCACGCCTGTAATCCCAGCACTTTGGGAGGCCAAGGCAGGTGGATCATAAGGTCAGGAGTTCAAGACCACCCTGGCCAATATGGTGAAACCCCGTTTCTACTAAAAATACAAAAAAATTAGCCAGGTGTGGTGGTGGGCACCTGTAATCCCAGCTACTTGGAAGGCCCAGGCAGAGAACTGCTTGAGCCCAGGAGGTGGAGATTGCAGTGAGCCAAGATCGCTCCAGCCTTAGCAATAGAGGGAGACTCCATCTCTGTAAATTAATTAATTAATTAATTAAAAAAATGAAAAAATTTTCATTTTCTTTTGTGAAGATAAATATGTTTACTCATCTGTCTACTCTTTCCTGTAAATCCTGGAATGTATGTAACACACATGTTTTTAATCCCTTGTCTTCTAATACCAGTGTCATCTCTTGATCTATTTCTCTTGCTTCTCCTGGTTAGGGGTCACATTTTTCTAATTCTTCATATTCTGAATTTTAAAAAATATAATTATGGAGATTGTGCATGATATATTGTAAAGCATATAGATTTTGTTAACTTTCTATATAAAGTGTTGCATTTTCTTTGGCAAGCTGTAAATTTACTGGTAAATCTGTTCTATATTGTGGAGAACTTTTTTAGACTTTAGAAGAATGAGTTTTAAAAAGGGATTTACCTATGACGAGGTCCGAATTTTCTAAAAATTCAGTTGAATGCCTCATCTCCCCACTCTGAATGGTTGCAACCCTAAAATCTCCTATGGTTATATGAAGTCTGGCATCTTCTTTTAGTCCACAGGGTCCTAACTGGCTATTTTGGCCGAGTCCCATAGAATTTCACTATATTAATGCACAGGTGAATATCTGACCAACAATTCAAAGGAACCCTAAAACATGTAATCTTTAAATTTCTCAAAAAAAAAACTCCAGGCACCTCAACAATTCTCAACTTTGATCTATCTTATCTTTTGCACAGGAGACCGTTGTTCTGTTTGGGTTCTACTCTCCTGTGCAGAAGTACACAAAGTGCCTCAGGGAGAAAACTGGGATGAAGTGGTTCCTACTTCATAACTTTTCCTTCCCTGAAAGTATCACAGGCAGATACTACTTGTTGCCAATGCCTGAAGACAGATGCATCATATAAAAATATATGTCTGTGTAGAGAGATATATATAATTGTAATTGTTTTATCTACATATATTACATAAAATCATGCACTTTGTATATTGCATATTATATATTTTATACATAATATATATATCTACATAGAGACACTATATATAATAATATATATTTTTCAATTTAAAACATATTTATATTGAGATAATAAGTCTTACACTAATTATGCCTTGGACTGGAATTTCACATTGAAGTTTTCAAAATATGAATTTTCAACGTGTTTCAGCGCTATCAATTTCTATTAGAGAACAAATTCATATTCAAAAAGTTAAATTAAAAATATTTTTCATTCTTTGCCCTATTAAAGCATTGTGTCATGTCACAGTACAAATAATTTGAAACGCTAACTGAATATCCAAAAGTTTGAGGTTGAAATTGTTTTCTATTACAGTTTCCAATTCAATAGTTTCAAATGGCATATTTGCTTTGTTTTATCTTTCACTTCCTTAAAAAAAGTCGTCTTAAATATGCAAATAAGCAGAATTGGCGTCATAAGTAATGATCACTCTGTACATATAATATTTTAATGTTCCATAATAGAATGCTTTAATAAGGTCTGAAAAAATATGAGATAATAAAAAGTTGTATGGACAAACAAACATAACAAAGTAAATATTTTATGTGACAGAAAGGTTGAATAAGTTAATAACTGCCACAATTTCCACATAGCAAGTTGACTCTGTGACATGTGGCAATTCATAAGGATTCTGCTAGATTAACTGATTTCTTTTTGAGTAATCACAGCCAGCCAGGTCTCATCAGGGGTAGGCAAAAGAGTTCTGTTACTACCATTGCTGACTTAATTTTTACAGTGTAATAGCTTTGGGGTCACTGAAAATTCTAGTTTAATGAGAGAGGCTATTTCTCTTGTGACATATTTTTTTTCTTCCCAGAGAAGCTAGCATTTTTGAGAATTTTAGGTAGTCCTAAGGGCAATTCCTAAATGGATTGATAGCCTTGAACCTTAGCAGCTCTGGCAGCAAAGTATATGGATTTTGTACCATGCTTTATATTTCCAGGCCTAAATAACTATGTAATTATTTTGTAATTATAAGGCAATCATTTACTGGCAACTAGAAGTTTTTCATTTTTATGGTAATTCCAAGTATAACTACCATATAATTTGTAAGAAAGAAATAGCTGTGCAATTACTCTGTATTAACACAGTAATTACCAAATATGTCCAGGCTTATTTGTGTCTTATGAAATAGAGATTTTCACACCTGCATACTGCAAATTACATAGCAGCTACATATGCTTTCTTCATGTGGCCTATCCAAAAACAAAAGGCAATGGGGTTTGGTTTCTATTTCATTATATCATTGTATTAGGTTATCAATTGAATATAGTATTTTGTCACAGCTGCTTCTCTGTGCTTGCAGTTGAATTGCCCCATCATAGAAAAGTAGAATTAATTTCATAGCTGCAAGGAAAAGGATAGCTCAGTGGAAAGAGGTGGAGTTTTAAAGTGTTAAAGTCAAACAGATATGCGTTTAAATTCCACCTTGTCTACTTTTGGGCAGAGCGTTTTGAATAAATTACTTAATTTTTCTCATCTGTAAAATAATAATTAAATTTATAAATTTCAGGGATTTCATAAGACTAGATAGGCAATTTGTATACATTATCTATCATTATGATGGTTTCATTCAGCCAACAGTACATTTCACAAATATCTATGTGCCAGGCATGTCTCATTTAGTGCTGCTGTATCCGAAAACCATAGAGAGACTAGGAGGCTTAAACTACGGAATTTATCTCTAATGTTCTGAAGGCTGAGACATATGAATCATGATGCTAGTGTGATCAGGTTCCAATGGGGCCTCTCTTTCTGGTTTGCTGGTGGCCATTTTCTTGCTGTGTCCTTGCATGTTGAAAAACAGAGGAAAAGGAAACAAGCTCTCTCCTGTCTCTTTCTTAAAGGGCACTAATTCCATTCATGGGAGCCTGACCCTCATGACCTAATTACCTTCTTTAAGCCCTAATACCATCACATTGGCAATTAGGTCTCAACATGGATTTGGAAGGTACACAAATATTCACTCTCTGGCAAGCCATTATATTAGGAACTAGAGAAACAGTTATGAAAAATTTAGACATAAATCCTGGCCCTGTGGATCTCAAGGTCCAAGAGAACATCTTAACTGTAATTGAATTATCACAACCATGTAAATGAAAAAGTATACCTCTGATAAGTGCTTTAAAAGAAAAGATGCAATTCAATGAAAGCATGCCCTCCCTTAGATAAGTCTTCACTAGAAGATGAGTTAAGAACGATCATGTGAACACGTATACACAAATGTTGAGAGCAGCTTTATTTGTAAGATCCAGAAACTGCAACAGACCACACGTCCTGCAGTGGGTTTATACTTTAAAAAACTGTAGTACATATATACTATTCAGAACAAATACTATTAAGAAATAACAAGAAGCCACTTGAATGAATCTCCAAGGAATTACACTGAGTGAAGAAGTCAGTCCCCAAAGATTACATATTATATGGTTCCATTTACAGAATATTTTTGAAATGATAAAAGTTTAGAAATAGAGAGAGTTTTGTGATTGCCCGGGGATAGAAGGGAGATGACTGTGTTATAAAAGAGCAACACAAAGGATCCTTGTGTTAATATAAATACTCAGCATCTTGACTGCAGTAGTAGATACATAATTGTATACATGTATTAAAATTGCATAGAAACAAATACAAGCACACACACACAGAGACACAAATAAATAGAAGTTAAATTGGGAAGTAGACTTAATATCAATGTCTTGGTTGTGGTGTTATACTACAGTTTGCAAAATGTTACAATTGGGAAAAGAGGATAAAAGTCACAAGGGATCTCTCTGTATTATTTCTAATTACAACTACATATAAATTTGCAAGTATTCCAATAAAAATTTCAATTAAGAAACAACTTTGCATTTCTGTGATAACTCCTGTCCCCCAACCTCTCCCCTCAAAAAAAACCCATAAAAAGTGCTAAAAAAAAAAAAAAAAAAGCTATCTTCAGAGAGAATGAGGCCTGTGACAGAAGCAGCATGACATATTCAAAGAATCAAAATAGACGTGTGTGTGTGTGTGTGTGTGTGTGTGTAACAAAGGGAATGAGGAATATGAGATTCAAGATGAGTGTAGAGATATATTTAGATCCAGTAGCAACATCAAAAGATTTGGTAATTCACCTAAAAAAGTTTACATCATGAGATTTAGACTTCGACACTATCATTCTAAAAGACTTATGTTTGCAGGAAATGAAATAAATACACAATTGTTCACTTAGTTTCTCCTCCAAAACTTCAAAATCACAAAAATAAAATAATTTAAAAAGTGTACATACACAAATGTTAACCGATTTGGACAGGAGCAGGTGAGGTATTTCAAGACGTTTTTGAAAGATAGAGAGATTTACAGATAACTGATTGAGTAAAAGGATCGGAGCTTTAAGGTAAAGACCTTCACTGGAAATAAATATTTTAAACTTCAGAATTTCTGAGACGCTCAAGTCTTCGATTCACAGGGTACAATGGCAAACCTGCCAGAATATAATTGCTTCACACAGAGCAATGGTGAAGCTGGAGCTGAGTGGGTGGTGGTGGGTGCAGAGAGGAAGACAACTTGGAAGTTTGAATATAGAGAAGGTTGGTACCTTGATTCCCATTCCTGTCCCCCTCAGCAAGGACGCTGCTGCCCAGGGAGAAGCCCATCCCATCTCCCTGTGAATACTCTCAGACCACACCTTCCACCTTCTCTCATAATGTCAGCTGCCAGACATTTGTTCCACCTCAACCCTCCCACCATCACCCAGGCATGAAATACAAGGAGAGGAGGAGAGGAAAAATGGAGCAACGGAATGACAAAAGGGAAAAGGAGGTTAATTCAAAGCAACTTATGAAAAAGAGAAGTGAAAGATGAGCATTAAAATTATTAAAATAAGAGCAAATGTGTACAACATGTATTTCCTCCCCCTAACATATTAAGTAGTGGGTTTATTGCAAACATTTGGACGAAAATAATTTAAAGCTCTCATTGGAAATTTTGACAGAATGAGAAGCAGATACTTTTTTAAAATTTTGAGATCCTTGTATTACGCATCTGCAATGCGTAGGGAAACCGTGCATACTGCTTTCCACTTGGTCGTGCTGGTTTTCTCCGGTAGTCCAGAGGTCACACCTGAACAAAACACCCTCTCTCCCTATCAAAGCATCCAGTTCAGATGGTAAATTTCATATTTCATGATTGCCACACAATGTATAAACCCCTCCTTTTTTTTTTTTTTTTTTCTTGCGACAGTCTCTGTCTCTGTTACCCAGGCCTGAGTGCAGTGGCGCAATCATCACTCACGGTAGCCTCGACCTCCTGGATTCAACAGATCCTCACACCTCAGCCTATCAAGTGGCTTGAACCACAAGCACCTGACACCTCATGAAGGTAATTTTTTAAAAAGAATTTTGTGGAGAAAGAGTCTCACGATGTTGTTCAGGCCGGTCTTGCCCTCGTGGGCCCAAGTGGTGCCCCCTCCTAGGCCTCCCAAAATGCTGGGATTACAGGCGTGAGTCATGAGCCCACCCTAAATTTTCTTCCAATTGCCATGTTAAATACACATGATAATAAGAGATGAGCCTTCAATAAATCCTCAAAAAAACTGTAATCTTTAATTGGCCAGAGACCAATGACCTGATATGGGTGATGATAAATTATTAACAATGACAAATGTGACACTTGTTTAGTAAAAGCTTCAAGATATGAACAATTTTAAAAGGAAAAAGTACCTTAAAATTTTGAATGAACTTAGTTTTCAAGGACTTTATATAAAGATAGACCCTATCATAACAGAGTATTGAAAAATGTTTATTCTGTTTTCTCTACGTATACAACAACTGGCACAGAATGCAAACAAAGTAGGATAACATGCAGATTTTAGAGATTCATTTTAAAGCCCTTATTTTGCTTTTTTTTTTTTTTTTTTTTTTGAGGTGTCAAGTGTTTTTTGCATAGCTGGCAGAATGAAGTCTCTCATAATTTATTGAAATTCGCTTAATGCTCTGTCAGCCATTACAATTTATCGCAGTATTGTCCAGACAAGCCAGAATATAATAATAGAATACAATATGATATATTACATAATAAGCTAAGAAAGGAAGAGCCTTAATTAGACAGGAAAATGAGGATGTTTTAAGAATATCAAACTAAAAGTGTATCTATATTTTGTAATTTCTCAGCCTGGAGTAACCTGAAATTTCAAAGGAAAAAGAATTGAGTGGATATTTTTTAAACTATTGCATAATAAAGAGGCTGTTGCCATCTACTCTAGTAAGTCTAGAGTGATAAATGCTCCAGCGTGATTATTAATAGTTAGCAAGTGACAATTCTCCCTAGAGTGTAAGTTACTGCAAGAATACAGATGCATACACTGGTACCCATCACTATTAGCTAGCCTCGCTAACCAAAATTATTAGTGGTGGTCTGTTTTCAAAAGCATCTGGGAAGGATCAATGCAGCCATATTGAGCATATTCTAGTGTCTAATTAAAAAAAAAAAAAAAGCATGCATTATAAATGGAAAAGGAGAAATCTGCCAGTTAAAAAAGTTAACTCATTCAAAAAATAAAGAAGTCATATTTTTATAATTTGTTCCAAGGATACCTAAAGGCAGTACCATGATACAGGTAGAGATTTCCCATTATAGGTAACCTCATATTAGAAGAGGTTTCTAGCCAAAAGAAAATTCAATTATAAAGATTACCTTCTCTTTAAACTTGTTCTTTGCCTTAAATGTGAGAAGTTACATATTTCAGACAGTAAGTGACATAGAGGAAAACATATGGAGAAAATATATACTGATGGTTTAATGAAAACTTTGAGTAGTTATCTGATAAATAACAATGACCTTGTGACAATAACACTTTGTAAATGCTTCGCTGAATATTCAGTGAGGCTCTGTATGTGTGTGTGTGCGCTCATTTGCTTAAAGACAAATCCCCCTTGCCATTTTAAATGATGCTTCCAGAATGGGATTAAGTTCATGAACCTTCTGAAAAAAAATCCTTCCACAGGACCTCATTATAAATCATATTGTATCATTACCAGATAAACTGATGACTGAGTGAAAACATCTGTAATGACATTATGACAAACAACACTCCATCATTTTGAATCTGGATATTAGATGCCATTCTTTAAAATGACTCTAAATTAGAGTTTTTGAGAAGGGTGAATTAATGTGAATACTTCAAATTGTCTATCTGAGACCATGAACTATGAAAACCTACAAAATGATTGAGAGAATTACATTTCACAGGAAAAGTTCTATATGTGGCTAGTTTTCATCTCAACTTATCCCTATATCCTCCAAAAAAAAAAGAGGAAAATATAATATTTCCTTTTAAAACACATCGCTTTATAGTAAACCTTGATCGAGGTATCCGTATGCTCTCTCTCCCTGCTCTCACCCCACCTGCAATAGTGACATCTGACTCTTTGGTCATGTCTGTTACTCAGCCTTTTTGCCATCCTCTGAATACAGCAGGTGCATGATACAATTTGCCTGCAGTTTCCTTGCTTTCCTGTTCAGAATGGGCGTATGAACCATATATACCTCTACCGGAGATTGTGTTGACTAAAATGCTAACAAACATCTGCATTTTGTGACTAAAGCTTTGAATAGCTTAATCAACATATGGATAGGGATAAAGTGGTGTGCACATTACCTTATCCTCCATTGCTCAGATTCTATTTTTCTGTTACTGCAATTACGTATTTATCAGAGCTGTGAGAAATATCTATTGGCACTCTAAAATGCAATTATTTGCAGATATTGCTGCAAATTTTGGTGTAATTTCTTGCAGTGAATTATAAATATGTTCAAATTTACGTGATGATATGAAAATCTATTTCTGCATGTTCTTGGGTATTAGACTTGGTGTAGAAAGAAATCTTGTTTAAAGTATCTCCTTTTCTCATATAAAGTATTAATAACATTCATTGTTTTTCAATACTATGGAGTTTACCAATGGGTGATTCAGTAATGGAAATGCAGGCGAAAAAATGAGAAATAGAAACCGCAAAGCAGAACAAACATGTTGACAATGTAATTCTTTCATTAAGCAGTCTTAACTCTGTGCTATAAATGCTAAAAAAATTTGATTTCCCCCAATTGCAGCCTTATATCATCAGCCTCCTTTCATTTTCCTTCAATAATACCTTGGGAAAATTCCATAGTTGAACGATCACTTTTGGTTCCTAAAATCAGCCCAATTTAAAATTTTAACCTCAAACTTTATTATAATAATCTCCTTTCTTCCCTTCTCATAGCAGAGCTAGAGCTGGGATCCTGACTTCTTAGTGCAGAGGGAAGATCATTTGTTTAATCTGCAATAACAGAATAGGGAGGGTGATAGTTTTAGAAAGGCAGCTGGCATCTAAGTCCCACAGAAAAAAAAAAGTGGGACTAGGGTATTGGGATTCTGGGTCATCAAATAAATGCTCAGTCTGCCATGGGCTCTAACTTTCGGTCTCATTTGCGTTTTCTCTAACCATGTGAATTTGCAGACATACTTTACTTTAGTCTCTGAATTTTTCAACATAGTGTTTTTCCAACTGCAGGTCATTTTTGTAGTGTTTCTCAATCTTTTTGAAAAATTGCCTTCTAGGGAGACTTTCTAGACATTTTTCCCCTAATATTTTACCCTCATGAAATGTTAATGCCTATTTATGTACTGTGACCTTTTGGAAGGCCACAAACCATTTTACTGTCTACGTTTTCTTTGTCCCTAAGAAACCATTTTTCCCCTTTGGGGACAATATCACCCCCATTGAGAATGCATGATTTAGAGGATTGCTATCAGATCTTTTTAGATGATACTGAAAAAAAATGATAGTAAATGTCAGTGTTTATCACAAGCAGTATAACAATAGGTATTATTTTATAAAAATGTTTTTCCAAAATTATATAAATTATTGCATGTGTATTTATGCACACTCACAATATAAAATGCCCTTCTTACTTTAGGATTCAACCAAACAATGAAAATCACTGTCTAACAGGTAACTGCTGGCACAAGAACATACAGCACAAACACATACACATATGTGCACACCCACAAAACTAAACCAGTAAGTAGGAAAATCATTTTCCTAACTTAATTTTCAAAGCAGTGTTCTTGGTTAAGTTACTATAGGATGAACCTCTAGTGCTATGCAGGGCAACATCTAATTCCTATCCTTTTCCTCCTCAATTCTAAATTGCTCCTCTGTGGACTTGTCAGGAAACAGAAAGGGGTCTATTGCTCAGCCAGGATCTTCTTAGTAGCTATGCCTTTCCTCCCATTAAGTTATCACTGTTAGCAAGGACTCAATTAAATTCTCAAAGTCCTTTTATGTTCCTTTGTATTTTTTAATAAAAAGGGCAATTAATTTTTTCTTTTATTAATAATAGATATGATTATCAGGTAATATCATTTTATTATAGTTATACTGTCACAAACTAGGCCACTTTCTATGTTGTTGTTCCTGATCATAGTTCTAGAATGACTGAGTTGAAACATCGCTTTGGAAAATGTGAAAAGATTGGTGCAAACTGTTGCTCACTCTTTTTCCTTCTATTAATTGGAGGGAAGGGGCAGAGAGTAATCAGAGCAGCGTCACCAACTCCACGCCCTAGGCAGGGACAAAAAAGACAAGAGATTCTTAGGATTAAAAGGAGCTGCCATTTTAGTGGTTGTTTTGCTGGTTGGATTTGTTTGCGCATTTTGTTTTGGGAATCAGCATTTACTGCAAGGAGGATACAAATTAGAAAAGGGCCAGTTTCCAATGGTCTGGAATAGCTTTAAAAGTCAAAGGCTATAGAGGGTAGGTCAAGTAGTACAGATGGTGAAGTTGGCTGGCTGGGTTGGGGCCCTTGATGGTGCTGAAGACTTGGGTGATGTCCCATGTCTCTTCTAAAGGGGACTGCTGAGACCCCTAAAGAGAGATTTAGTTTTACAAGATTTTCAAACAGCAGACAGACATCTAGATTTTTACTTGGAATTAGTGTGCAACTGATTCACATTTTTATGAACCCTGTGCAGATCCAAAATGAGTGAGTTAAACACAACCCGAAGGTTCTCAGTTTGCAACTTCTGAAATAAAGCTTTGTCTTTTGATAAGATCACTTGCTCCCAGAGAGGAAAATAGCTAATCAGACCCACCTCAAAACTGGTCTGAGCCTGGGGCAAGAGTAGCATTGAAGTCCCACACACCGTATCTCTAAATATTTGTAAACTACAAATAAAGCTAACAAACACTTATATTCAATACATTTTAGGGTTGTCTTGATAAATATACTTCAAACAACAAAATTTTAAATATTTCTGTAAAGCTATGGTTTCTTTTATGGCTAAGAGTAGGCAAAGTATCAGAAGACTACATTTAATTACTATTATCATGTTCACATGTTCTGTTGGTGAATTTTTCTGTTTTACTGAGTAGTGAAATAAAGACATAATTGATAAATCATTAATACTGACTTAAATGTAAGGAAAATTACTAATTGTATTATTAAAGTGAAATTTTCACATAATTTTTATTCTATTACAATACAAATTAAAAGCAATTGTTGCAGAACTAAGGCTGGTGAGTTAGCTGCCTGTGTTTGCAAATAAAATTTTATTAGAACACAGCCTTGTCCATTATTTACATATTGTCTTTGGCAGCTTTTGCACTACAATTTTAGAGTTAACGAGTAGTAACTTTTTCTGACCCTTTACAGAAAGTTTTTCAATCCCTGGCCTTAAGAATTCGAAATTAAAATGTAACTTTATGAAAGTCTACAAATTCAAACATATTCTTCATTAAAACATAAACTGAATATTCAAAACTGACATTATTCTCAAAATATTTTTTCTTCTAAAATGCTGAAAATTGTTAAAAGCAAAAAGAAACATCAATCATGATTAATAAACATCAAAATTTAAAGAAAAAAAGAAAATATTTAAATAGAATGCATTTATTTTATTACACATTTTTATAAACACAAAATTATGTGCAATTTCACTTTTTGATGTCTATTTATTTACCAATAGCTTTAAGTAAGTTAGATCTTGACCTACATATATATATATATATATACACACACACACATATATATAAAATGTAAATTTAAAAGAAATATGAATTGTGGAGTTTCAAAACTGTTTCTTTCACTAGTTGGTGCAGTCATTGGCATTACCTCATTCTAATTCCACACTAACTCCAGAACTACAAATTGGAACAGGAAGAGCAAAAAGAAAAATGGGTACACTACACTACTAGGAGAGGATATTTCATTAGGCAAGAAACTATTACATCCATATATCTGAAAAAAATTGATATTATTTTTTTCTTACCTATGAGCATCCACCATGAAAATGTATCTGTCTAAATAGTATCCTAAAATAGTATCTGTCTCCCACATTATCAGAAGGATGACCTCTGACCTTGAAAGGTTTGGACACAAAGCTTTTGGTTTCAAGACAATAGAAAAAATGTGGAGAAATATTTTCTTGCAGCCTAATACTGGTAGTCATGAGAGCAGATGTTTAGCTTTTCAGGTAGTGCCACACCAGTGGTAACTGCTACATTTCAAGTGACAGAGGCATCCAGATTTTTTTTTAATGAATATAATGAATATATTCTTATCATTTCGTGTTTGTGATAAGTGAAGCTTTATAAAGCACGGGGCCGCCTCTTATCCGGGTCTGAAGGCAGCTGCTAATAGAATAAGGAATGATGTGGGAGGCATAGGTTTTGTAACAGACATGACTCCTAGAATAAAGCAATTCTACCTTTCTATTTTAGTCAAGTCCCATAGACGATACTCAAATGGGGAAGCCTAGGAGTATATAGTAAAGGAACTATTGCCAAAAGTATGAGCAGGGTTCAGGGAAACCAACAAGGGATGCTTAAACACTACTAGAGCTGGTCTCATTGAAAATCAGTGAGAAGCAGTGGAAAAAAATGGGACTAGTCACAGGAGAACACGTGATCAGCTCCTAATCTAAACTTCAAGGAGGAGGGAAGAGTTACCAAATCCCTAAGAGAGAGCTGTAGTGCCCTCCTCAGCCCAGGACAGAGGGAGTCGGGGAATAAATACTCCAATCTGACTCTCCTGCACCCAGCAGTCTCCACTCAGTGCCTCTCATTGGCCAAGTCAACCAAAGTCAGAGGGCAAAGGGAACTCCAAGTGGACAGGGTGGAGAGTGGATCTGGGTCTTGAGGAGGGGAGTTGATGGGGAATATTCCACACTCTACATGCACACAAAGTATTATCTAGTTTTGCGGACAGAAAGAAGCAGCTAGAGCACTTTCAGCCTGGATAACTTCCCACCTTTAATAATCTGTTTTCTAGATTTTAATAGTCTGTTCCCAGATTTCAAAATGCATGTTTTTGACCTTTATTTAGGAAACTGGCAATTCTGGCAGTGTTATTATTATGCAGTTGTAAATGCCAATGATTATTATTTCTGAGAAGTTACTCTATATTTAAACTACGTTCTTACTGGCTCTGTCTACAATTCACATGGTTATCATAATTTGTAGATGTAGGAGCTATGCAACATTCTTTCTCACAATGAAATGGGGTTGATCTATTTGAACAGTTGATTGTCAAAAGTCAAGTCTGATTGTTTGAACAGATCCTATGATTTTTTTCTAAACTCTCTATTTACAAACTCTCTACTCTGCCCACTCTTTAACAACTGCTTTACTATCCTGCCTGCAACCATGCTCTGAATCCAACTGGTGCAGTGGAGCAGAGCAGAGCTATAGCAAGGAGAGATGTTCACTGAAGATACAAAGCTGTCATCAAATTCTTCTGCCTTAGTAATACATTCTCTAATTTGGAGTTGGCAAAGCAGATCACAGAGGTAAATACAGGAGAGCAGATCAAGGCAGCTTATACATCCTTTAAAAGTCAGTGGGAAGGAAATGAATAAGCTCTTGCTTGCTCCTGAAAGAGCTGAAATTACCATCGGTGTTCTGGATTTTTTCTTTTTTTTTTTTTTTTTTTGCCTAGGGTGGGAGTTTAGGTAAAAATAGTAATAGTTATTTTAAAATAGCCTATTTAGAAGTATAATTACCTCATCCCAAAGGTTGATATTTAGTGTACTGTAGAAGCAAACCTTGCCACTGCTTTGCCTAACTCCTGGCTCCCTCTCACTGTCTTTCCTAGCACCTCAACCCTCTCTAGTCACAGTTCTTGAAAGACTGCAGACGGTTCATTACCATCTGTGTCATAATCAACTTTAGGAATTTGTACGCAGTCTAGGAAAGTAAAACATCTTTAATGTAGCTCAACCCAATTTTTAAACCAATTGGTTTGTCCATAAGCTATTGTCTGCCTAGATCGCCTTGGCCCTATTTTATTATTTCGGTGATTACCTCTCCCAGCTTTAGAAGACATTTGTTCAACTTGCCTATGAGACTCTACTTCTAGGGGCTATTGGAGCTGGCAATTCCATGAGCTGGCATCCCCAAAGGGTGACCTTAGTAAATGACCAGGAAGTAAGAGAGTAGAAAGCCTAACTCTCTGAACTCAAGGTGAAATCACTTCCCTGGAAGGTGGGATCAGGCAATCATCAAGAGGATTTTGCCAGAAATTTTACCTTTGTTGGTGTCTTAATCAGTTCAAACTGCCATAACAAAATAATATAAACTGAGTGGCTTGTATACAACAAAAATTCATTTCTCATGGCTCTAGAGGCTGAGAAGTCCAAGATCTAGGCATCAGCAGATTCATTGTCTGGTAAGGGCCTGCTTTCTGATTCATAGATGACTCCTTCTCACTGTGTACACACATGGTAGAAGGGGCATGGGAGCTCTTTGGGGCCTTTTCTATAATGACACCAACCCTATTCATAAGGACTCTGCTCTTATCATCTAATCACCTGGTAAATTCTCCACCTCCTAAAATTATCACATGGGTGATTAGTTTTCAACATATGAATTTTATGGGGGACACACATTCATACTATAGTGCCGGCTTCTTCCTCTTTTTGTTCTGCTTCTGCCTTTCTATATTAGTGTATCCAGGAAGTACTTTCTTAATGTGTCTCTTGGGCGTAAAAGCTCATCTCAAGATTTGTTTCTAAGGATCTTAAACTAAGAGAGCAACTTCCATGGTGGAAAATAATGTCTGTAACAAGAGCCACTGCTAATTCCTCATATACTCACTCATCTTACTATTCATGAAATCTTATGTAAAATTCAGAATGGGTAAGAAATGACAAATTCATGATATCAACCTAAACAAAATAGCATATATTTGGAGATAAATCATGGATATTTTCTTGTTTTTAATGTGGTTATGAAAAGGTAAAGTAAGCGAGAAACTGGAAAAATTAGTTCATGCTGAAAACAAGCCCCCAGTTTAAAGCTGACATTGATGTGTTTTCACCACAGGGGCTTCTCAAGGCTTCTCCAGGCTGTTCTCTATCAGTGGTTAGCCAAAAGGACTGTAGAAAAAGGAAGGAAAATAACATTAATGCTCCGACCTCCTGCTTTGTTTGAAATTACTAGTAGTAAAGACTGAGCTGGTAAGAGCTTTTAAAAGCATCTGCTCACCCAATCTTCTGAAAAGTTCTGTAGTCTTCCATTCAAACCAACAAATAATCTCTCTTTTTCACTTACTTCTAAAATAAATTTTTTCGTATGATTGTAGATGCTTCTTAACTTTGTACCAACTCAGAAAGATTTTGTCAACTCTGCCCTGAGCATGGTTTTATTTAACATCCTCATCCTAACAAATCTCACTTTCAATTGATTTCTGATTTCTTTTTTATTAAATAAAAGCGTGCATATGGCTATATGCTTCCAGAAGGGAGTGTGTCACTTCCATCCAAATGTAATATAGCCTTTAATTACAGGAAGCTCTGTCAGTGCATAATAGACATTCCGGGCTCTAGGGAATTCCAAAATACTTCTTATTCCCTGTCAGAGATAAGATAAATGAAGCATTCCCAGCTTGCTTGCGGCTTCCTCTTTCAAATCTTTCAGAGGCGGAAGGGCAGTTTAAAAAATTAACTCTCAAATTCTTTTCTCATAATAGAAACTGTTTGCCTTTAGATACTAGACCATTTTTCTCTTACGTAATATAGGATCATGGAAAGAATCCCAGATATTGAGTCAGAAGATTAAGGTTCAAGTTCCAGTTTTGTCATTTAATTGCTACAAGGAACATTCTTGATTTCCTTACCTATAAAATGAATATGAAAAGAAACAGTCACATCTACTAAAAAAAAAAAAAAAAAAAAAAAAAGTTGTTTTGAAGAGAAAATAAAATACAAAATTAACTAACTCAATTTACAATGAGATGTGAAAAGAAAATGTACACTATAATAACTAGAGAAATAAAAGGCTTCAATAAAGGTGTCAATTTCAGAGAAATAACAAAGACTACATCATTTCTTGCAAGGCTCAAGAATCACTTGTAGTGCTAATCAACACAACAAAAATAACCTTATTTCTAACTGTTTTTAATTTTGCAAATTGTAATTTTGCAAATTTTACCTTTAATATTTCAACCTTTATACTTTTGTTTTGCCTATTTATTTGCCTGTTTTTCCTCTTCCTGGCAGAGAAAGAAAATCACTGCATGATGTTTACAAAATAAAAAATAAACAAAATAGTAAGAGCACTTCATACTCATCATGAATCTAATTGGGTATTTTGAATCCAGTGGTGTACATGCAAGGCAACTCTGACGTAGTGTTCAGAATCTTAAACTTGGAGTAAATACATTTGAATTTCACCTTTTTTGTAACTTGTCAGTCATCTAAATTTTTGTAATACACTTACCCTTTCTGAATTTTCATTTTCATCTATAAAGTATCAATAATATACATGTATCACGACAGTTGTTGTGAGGATTAGTATAAACACTTATTATCTATTTAACACTACTGTCAATATTATTATTACTATGTCAGTCAGGTGTGGTATCCGCGATGATAAGGGAACATTTTTTTAATTTAATATCTTTGTAACTGTACAAGGGATTCTTCCTGTCTGCTGCATGAAGGACCATAGCATTGCAGCAAAGAAAGAGTTTAATAGACACGAGCCCAACCATGTCACATGGGAGACAGAGTTCATACTCCAATCATCTTGTCCAAAGCTCATAGGTTAGGGGTTTTGCAAAAGCAGTTTGGGGGAAGGGGTGAGGAAGGCCAGGTAATGGTCTGACTGGTAATTGGTGAGGAAAGCCAGGTAATTGCTGCTGATTGGTTGGGGATGAGATGACATCATAAGGGGTCAAAGCTATCCTCCTTCAGGCTGACTTGCCTCTGAGTAAGGCCACAGGAGCAGAGTTGGAGGGTCTAGGTGGAGCCATGTTTGTCAGACACGCAAAAAACCTGAAAAGATATCTCAAAATACCAATCTACATCAATGGTGTTATTTGCAGGAGTAATTGGGGAAGTCACATATCTTATAACTTCCTGAACAATGTCTGACAATCGTTTATGTCTGCACTTTAGCAGGACTCAGGATTCTCTCCTCCCACCAGCCCATTAGATTTACAAAAACGTTGAGTTTTCTGGCAAGGCCTATTATCTTTTAAACTGTAGCCTAAATGTTTTACAAAGTTAACTTTACTCAACAGCCCAGGAATAATTAAGGGAAAGGCAAGATGAGGGTAGGTTAGCTTACCTTACTCTCATAATTTTTCTCACTGGTATAATTTTTGCAAAGGTGGCTTCATCTTTTTCCTGACATGAGCCCTCTCTTTTACATATTCTTCTTTCAGGGGCATCCATTGCTCCAATGCCTACATTTAGTAAGTCATAAAATCTTTTTGGTGCTCTATTCTACTTTTTTCACACTTTATTTTGATCCCATTACCCTGGTCAGGTCCTCATCGTTTCTGTTTTCTTTTCACATTCTTTGCTAACTATTGTAAAGGCCTCTATGTTCTTCTCCAAATCATTCTCCTATTTGCCAGTTGTTTTCTCCATAAAGCATAGAACTGATCACACCACTCCTCTGTGTATAATCCTTATATTAATTTCTATTACCTATATGATTAAATCAAAACACTTATAACAAGTTTCTAACCCTCTGTATCTTACTTCTCACCTGTCTATCTTTGTAAGAAGCCGGCTTTCCTAGGAAATTGTAATCCCTTGCCATTCCCCACACCACACCCTTTCTCACATTCACACATCCATATCCACCCCATTACCCCCTCTCCCAGGAATCCTCCCTCCCTTTGTCCTACCTTTCCTGATCCAAGTCACAGCTCAGAACAGAGCACAAATGCCAGTTTCTCTCTGAGCCAGTCCATCTGAGAGATGGTTAATTTTTAAATCATCTGCTTATGCACAAAACTTTGCCTACATCTCTGATTTCATTGCCAGTATTTTCTCATATTCTACACACACACACACATATATACATATTTATATGTATATATACCCTAATTAAATTGTCTGTTTAATTTTCCAGCACCACAGTCTCTTGAATAAAATAGATGATAGGTAAATATGCATTGAAAGATCACAGTTGGCGGGGCATGGTGGCTCACACCTGTAATCCCAACACTTTGGGAGGCAGAGGCGGGTGGATCACTTGAAGCCAGGAGTTCAAGACCAGACTGGCCAACATGGTAAAACCCCATCTCTACAAAAATACAAAAATCAGCCAGGCATTAATGGCTGGTGCCTCTAATCTCAGCTACTCAAGAGGCTGAGGCAAGAGAATCACTTGAACCCAGGAGGCAGAGGGTGCTGTGGGCCAAGATAGCCCACAGCATTCCAGCCTGGGCATGAGATTCTCAAAAAAAAAAAAAAAAAAAAAAAAAAAAAAATCACAGTTACATAGGATAGTTTCAAATAGAAGGAATGAAAAAAAAATTCTGTGTATTCAAACGTCTTCACCTGAATTTTATTCCCATAATGAAAATCTCTGAATCAAAACTTGATCATGTTAGTATCTCTTTCTTTAATATACAGTCAACTAGATAATCAGATCAACTGAATTATAATGTTTTAGTAGTGAATGCTAATATTTGAGTAAAAATTAGTACATTGGGGTACAATGACCTCTTATAAGTGGAAACTCTGGAAGAAGACATCAGGTATTGGAACAGATTACTGCAAAGGTAGGAACTTTCAGTCTCGATATATCAGATGATATTCAACTCTCTATTCTGCCTCCATGTAAAATGTCCTGCTCTTGTGTACAGTGCAAAAAGAATGAGTATATCCCTAGAGGAGAACTGGGAGGTATTAATTGCCATTAAACGGACAGTATGTTCTAAGAGCTGAAATATTACAAAAACAGAACAGTCTACCCATCTAGTGATGAAACTCCAGGACAAGGCTGATGACCCTGAAATTTGAATACAAAGTGAACTTTGACCCCAGTCTACCAAAGCGTACTTTTCTTTAGCACAACAATACACACTAAATTGAGGCTATTTGCCAATAAGCTCTAACTCTTTAGTTCTAAATTTGCTATTATAAGTGAGTTATCTTCCATCTAAAGAGTTGCCCTTAGCAGACCTCACTCTTGAATGAAGGTCATCAGCATTATTTAAGATTATAAAACTCAAGCAACAAAGACTGACCCTTGAAGCAGTACTTCCGACTTCTTGCAGAGTTGAATGAGAGTTGTTAAAATGGGTTTAAAGGCAGATTTTAGATTCACACATTCAGTAATCCTTGATGTGTTGGGGCTGTTTTCTAACCAGGGCCAACACTGCATTTAGATTTCCACCTGTTCCCACTGAGAGGGGACATTTTCCTCAAATGTACTCGGGGCCAGTATGAGGCTTTTGAAATGTCCTGAGCCAAGTCTCCAATTAATAGGTTTATGGAGATCATGTTATGTAGTAGGCTGCCACAGTCTGGCACTTTAAAACTCAACAATGTGTAAAGAATGCAAAGGCTGACAGATACTCCTTATAGAAACCATTATCAATCCCTGCTTGGAGAACTCCTCAAGCATGGTTCACGTAGATAAAATTAAAAAAAAAACAAAAAAAAAAAAAACAAAAAAAACACTGTGAACAGACTTTGCACAGAAAACTTCAACAGAGAAATGCTTTCACTTAGGCAAAAGTATGCAGTATTACGGAGCTGCAGTGAAGAGCCCAGTAGCAATGAGGCAGTGTAACCTCCCAATGGGTTCACCTTGCCCGCTAGACGAGCCAATTTTTCAAGACAGGGGAATTGCAATGGAGAAAGAGTAATTCATGCAGAGCCATCTGTGTAGGAAGCCAGAGTTTTATTATTATTCAAATCAGCATTTGGGGATCAGAGTTTTGTTTTTCATTTGTTTGTTTGTTTGAGACGGAGTTTTTGCTCATTGCCCAGGCTGGAGTGCCATGGTGGGACCTCGGCTCACCGCAACCTCCGCCTCCCAGGTTCAAGCAATTCTCCTGCCTCAGCCTTCCTAGTAGCTAGGATTACAAGCATGTGCCACCACACCCAGCTGAGGCGGGTGGATCACCTGAGGTCAGGAGTTCAAGACTAGCCTGACCAACATGGAGAAACCCCGTCTCTACTAAAAATACAAAATTAACTAGGGATCAGTGTTTTTAAAGATAATTTGGCAGGTAGGGGCTTGGGAAGTGGAGAGTGCTGATTAGTCAGGTTGGAGATGGAATCATAGAGGGTTAAAGTAAGGTTTTCTTGATGTCATCTGCTCCTGGATAGGATGGCAGAACTGGTTGAACCAGATTACTGGTCTGAGTGTTGTCAGCTGATCCAGCCAGTGCAGGGTCTGCAAAATATCTCAAGCACTGATCTTAGGTTTTATAATAGTGATATTATCCCAAGAAGCCATTTGGGGAGGCTCAGACTCTTGGAGCCAGAGGCTACATGACCCCTAAACTGTAATTTCTAAACTTGTAGCTAATTGGTTAGTCCTGCAAAGGCCGACTAGTCCCCAGGCAAGAAGGGGATCTTTTCAGGAAAGGGCTGTTACCAATTTTGTTTCAGAGTCAAACCATGAACTTCCTTCCCAAAGTTAGTTTGGCCTATTCCCAGGAATGAACAAAGACAGTTTAAAGGTTAAAGCAAGATAGAGTCTGTTAGGTCTGTTTCTTTCACTGTCATAATTTCCTCAAAAGGTGGTTTCAGTAGTAGTAGGTAGTAGTATTAGTAATACTACTACCAATAATAAATGTCACAATGTCACCTCAATATATACAAAAAGATAAGTTCAAAGTACCACCAGAATACAGATTCAATATCTTTAAAACCTTCATTTTTCTCATCAGTAAAATGGGGATAATAATTAATTTTTCCATTTAGGCTGTTATAGGAGAATACCACAGACTATATGGCTTACAAACAGCAGAAATTTATTTTTCACAGTTCTGGAGGCTGGGAAGTCTGAGATCAAGGTACCAGCAGACTCAATGTCTGGTGAGTGCCTGCTTCCTGATTTATAGATGGCTGTCTTCTTGCTGCATTCGCACATGGGAGAAGGGGTTAACCAGCTTTCTGGAGACTCTTTCATAAGGGCACTAATCTCTTTCATGAAGGCCCCACCTTCATGACCTAATCATTTCACAAAGGTCCCATCCTGTAATGCCATTACATTGACAATTAGGTTTTGACATATGAATTTTGGGGCACACAAACTTTCAGTCTATGGCAATAATTCATTTCATTTCTTCTCCAAAGAACACTTGTATTGGCATTATTTAAAAAAATTATAAAACTGGAGGATTATGTGAACATTATGTGAACACTAGGTGATTATTAATAATACATTCACTCATAAGAGAGCTTGTCTTTGGAATAATCCCACTTGATAGATACTGTAAGTGAATACAGTGAACTGGAGGTATCAATAATGTCCCATAGCCAGAATTTTAGAAGCATGAAGCAGGAATTGGATGTGACTTGTGTTCATTTGATTTGATATAGTTTGTATAATTTGTGCATCACTCTTATTTTAGGCAGTAATAAAGCCTTAAGATAAAATGGGTTGACGTATCAGTTCTTAGAGATGTCCTGGTAGCATTAGGCCAGAGTTATGATGTAGGTAGTTGTATAAAAGTCAACTTGGTGGCCTATACAGAAGACAGCTGCAACAATGGTTTCTCATGTCTTCTGGCATGTGACTCACTTCAGAAAAATTATCCTAAGAAAAATCCACCAAAGCCTAAGAATTGTAAGAGTCACCTGAATAATATTCTGTCTTTATCACAAAGAAAACAAGTTTTTATTGAGGAAAATTTATATATATTTAGCCAATGCTAGAAAAATCAAGTAGAAAATAATTGCATATATGTATTTCTCTTTATGTAATACCACTATTGTAAGATTTTTTTTGTTTCTGTTAATAACTAAAATAACTGATTAAATGTTAATAACTAAAATAACTGATTAAATGACTGATTTTCCTGAACCAACTGTATTGGATCATCATACAAGTCACGTCAACCTAACTCCATCATAAAAGGAAAAACGAAACCTATTATTTTCCCCCAAAAGCATATCTGAGTTTCCAAACTCTTGGAGATTGTGATCTGGGTAGTTTACCACTATTTTCAAACCAGAAGACATGATACATCATGTTAAAATGCAAGTCTGTAGCCAGACGTGTCCTTGACGGGGCCTCCTTTATTCTGTCAGCTCCATGCTGGGAGAGCTTCATTGTCATAATTCTGTACATCCTGCCTTAACACTTCTGATTTCTTCCCTTAGAAAAATCCAACCAAACTTGACTGGTCCTAGTTTTAAAAATAGCAAAATACAAAGCCTTTCATGTCTTTTATTATTATTTCTTTGGACAGTTTGCGTAACCTGATTTTTAAAATTTGGTTAATAACTCATCTGAGATTAAGTACTTCTAGTAGCAGCTCTAAAACAGTAAAAATATAAACCATAAAACTAAAGTAAAAGTGTAAGCACAATGCTTTAAAATACATTCAACACAACAGAGGTGGCAATGCCATCTTGTTATGACTTCTTTTATATAAATACTGTTTAAGAAACCGAAAAAGAGGTGAGCAATTATTTAATAAGTAAAATAAACATGAAACTATTAAAAGATGTAAATATTTGACAGAAAGAGAAAATGTTTGGAAATATTACACGTTTGCTGATCCTGTACATATTTACTTAGATTTATTTAATATGTGACCAGATTTAACATAGTTCATATCCAGGTTAAATGTGTGCTTTGAATCTTTATAAACAGGCTGGAAGTTTTCTAATTTGTTTACAGTAGAAGGCTCCAGAACTGCCAGGGCATTATATTATCCTAATATACATACTACTCTCCACTCCTCACTGTTGTTAAAAAGGAGAATGGTCATGTAATTATGGAAATACACAATTTGATCTTTTTTCCTTAATGGTTGTGTACAGATGAATACTGTCAAGAAAAACATTCTGTTAATAGTCATTTTGATAGGAAATTTATTAGATTCATGTACAATAATTAATGTAAAGCCTAATATAAAAATTTCTGATTAATACTATGCCATATGTGATGCTCTTATGCTACAAATTGTTGCAAATGACATCTTCCCTAAAAGTTTTACAAGTATAATGCATCTACTCTAATTTCATTATCTTTTGATAGTTAATAGCTCAATAAACAAAAAAGCCTCTTCCTTTCATCTTCCTAGGAGAAGGTGTCCTACAAATATAATCAATTCTCAATCTATGTGTTCTGTCCCTCCTTACTCTTTTTCTAATTAATTCTTATTATTCCTTCAAATAACTCAATTGTCACTCCCTCAAGGAAGCATTTCTTAAAATACCTCACTATCTCAAGAGTTCCTAGGTTTACCCCTGACTTCTCTCTTTTTCCCTTTGTTATTAAATGCAGCAGCCGGCTCTGTGGCTGTACCTTGAAATTATATCTGGAACACAACCACTTTTCACTATCTGTAATTTTGCCACCAATACCTGAACTACCCTTATCTGTGCCTAGAAGGTGGAGTAGACTTCTCATGGGTCTCCATGCTTCTCTGTTAGCTACTTACAGCCAGAGTAATCTTCTTTTTTTCTTTTTAGACCGAGTTTAGCTCTTGTCGCCCAGGCTGGAGTCCAATGGCACGATCTCGGCCCACTGCAACCTCCACTTCCCAAGTTCAAGTAATTCTCCTGCCTCAGTCTCCTGAGTAGCTGGGATTACAGGTGCTGACCACCACATCCGGCTAATTTTTGTGTTTTTAGTAGAGATGGGGTTTCACCATCTTGGCCAGGCTAGTCTTGAACTCCTGACTTCAGGTGATCCACCCACCTCAGCCTACCAAAGTGTTGGGATTACAGGCATGAGCCACCATGCCAGGCCGAGGGTGACCTTCTTAAGACATGTCAGACCATGCCACTCCTCAAACTCTCCATAACTTTCCGTCTTACCAGGATACAAACCTGTGCCCCTAAAATCAACTAGAAGGCCCTACTTTTTCTACCTCCTAACTTAGCTCCTCTCTGATCACATCTTCTATTACTCTATATCTCCTATTATACCATATCTGTGATTGCTACAAGATTTTTAAGAATTTATCTATTTATTTTGTTTATTGCTTCTCCAAAAGCAGAGATTTTTGCTGATTTTTTTCAATTAAAAAAGAAGAGTTTGCTGATTTTGTTCACTATTATATCCTTAAAAGGGAAAGGGTACATATAGTAGCTACGCAATAAGTATTCTTGTGTGAGTAATTCACGATACTTCTTGCTCAAGGCACTTGCACAGACACACCTTTAACCTCACATTTTGTGTAGTTATTTGTTTAATGTTTGCATTCCCTATACTCAGTGCTGACATAAGCACCCGGAGTTCAGAGACCATTTATGTTTTGTCTACCTTTCATCCTCAATGCCCAGCACATGCCATATGTATGATATGCATTATATATATATATATATATATATATATGGAATTAATAAAAGGAGAATAGTATGAAGTCTTCCTCTTTATTTTCTAATGTTTGTAATATATTATTCAAAAATTACACTATTTCTGTAATAAGAAATATATTCATTATCTGATCTTTCCATAATATTTCCATGAAGCAACCCAAATTTTAAGCTATCTGTCTTTGCATAAGTATCTTATTTAACAGGTACTGTTGTTTTCTGTTTTGCATAAGAACCTTATTTAAAAGACCAGTATTTGTTTTTCTTCACAATAGGCAGAAATAGATTTAATTCCTGTATTCATTCCTTAGAAGCAGAGTGTAATTTTGCAGCCATCATTCAAAACCACTATCCTAAACAAACAAAATATATATAACATCTTGTTGCGTGAGTTCACACAAAAAGCAAATATAAAATGAGCATAGCATAATAAGGAAAAGCATAATAAGAAAAAGAAGCAGGGCACCCATAAATCAGGAGGGTCCGTGCGCTATAGTCTTTGTTTAGGTCTATTCACTCATCACCAGGTTTTTTTGCTAAAAGCAGTCATTTAAAAAGAAGCCTGCCATCCTTTGTTTTTCTGGCCCAAATCATATTCACTCAAGAGTACCTGGCCATGTCTGTGGTTGGGCAAACTTGTTAACATGCACATCCTTCTGGTGCAGCATTGCCATCCTTTCATCAAATACATTTGATGTAAAGGGACTTGAGGTTTCCTGTTAATAACTCCAGAAAGCCATACAGGCATGACATGTTTCCAGACCTCTTCCAAACGGGCCTTGGGCTATGAGTCTGTTTGTGGTTGATGGCCAATGTAGACAGCTGTGTGAGCCACACTGTGTTTGGCTTGCACTAGTTCAGGCAAAATGGAAAATTTTGTGAAGTCCTGATACACTGTGTAATTAAAATACAATTTTTTATTTCAAATTTATTTAAACTTCTAACTTTTGAATTTTGAAAGAAAGTATGTAATAACCTCTACTGTCTCTGAATCATCAATGTGTTAAGAAATCTTAGGATCATCATTGAAATTAAACTTAACAAACACCTTATACCACCCTCAGAGAAGCAAGATGACCATAGCAGTGTTTCCCAAATTATATGTTACATGTTCCATGATTCTCTTTCCTCATCCAGGTACTTCTCTCGTGCTTGCTCAGTTAATTAATGACTTTTTATGTAGAAAGAGCAGTTCAACCTATATATTTCTTACTGAGATGATTTATAAGCAATTATAAATTATCAAATTATTAATATAATAACTCTAGGTATAATCACAGATTATTTTAATTACTTATTGTTCTTTTCATCTGAATCTTTCTTTGGTTCTTCTATTCTAATTTCCTCTAATGGAACACTAATTTATATCTGGGTGAAAAGATGATGTCTTTAAATAGGTGCCCCTCTGAAACTTTTAGGAAGCACTCAGCAAAAACATTTTGAATGAAGGAATGAATAGATAAATTATTGAACATATTTAAGTACTTTTTATCTTTTAAATGTGAATTATGTAAATAAATATATTTGCCTTCTAGAGCATAAGTTTAGTCAACATGTATTTTTAAAACCTATTCTAAACACCAAGAACACAATAGTGAACAGGCAGACAAATATTTTGCACTGATGCAAATCATATTACAATAAGGAAAGAATGAATAAACACTGGTTTGCTAAAAATAATATAGTAATAATTGTAATATGTAACATTTCTATAACATTTATTTTGTGTTGTATATTGTCTTAATTTTCTCTCTCTCTCTTTCTCCCCCTTCTTCTTTTATTCCTCCCACAACTCTTTTTTCTTTCTTTCTTTCTTTTTTTTGAGATGGAGTCTCACTCTTTCACTCAGGCTGGAGTACAGTGGCAGGATCTCTGCTCACTGCAACCTCCACCTTCCTGTTTCAAGTGATTCCCCTGCCTCAGCCTCCTGGGTAGCTGGGATTACAGGTGCCCACCACCACGCCCAGCTAGTTTTTGTACTTTTAGTAGAGACGGGGTTTCACCATGTTGGCCAGGCTGGTCACAAACTCCCAACCTCGTGATCCACCTGCCTCAGCCTCCCAAAGTGCTGGGATTACAGGCATGAGCCACCACGCCCAGCACCCACAACTCTTTAAGGTAGGTGCTCAATGGCCAATTTTAAAGATCCAAAAACTGAGTCACAGAGAAGTTATATAATTTGTCTGAGGTTTTACTCTCCATAGGTCATAGACTTGGGACTTGAATTCACAAAATCTGGTCTGAGGATTCTTAACTTCAACTTATTGTCTCTATTCTTAACTTTACCTTATTGTCTATTTAGCGTCATAAATGGCATAAAGATGAATGGAGCAGGACACAGAGAGAGGTAGTTGTAGGAAGAATGGCATGAGGCATACAGTTTTACTTGTTGTAGTGGTTTCCAGAACCTTCTGGCCAGGTGTGGTGGTTCACGTTTGTGATCCCAGCACTTTGGGAGGCTGAGACAGGTGAACTGCTTGAGCCCAGGAGTTCAAGACCAGCCTAACATGGCAAAACCCCATAACTACAAAAAACACAAAAATTAGCTGAGTGTATGTGCCTATAGTCCCAGTTACTCAGGAGGCAGAGCTGGGAGGATAACTTGAGCCCTGGAGGTCGAGGGTGCAGTAAGCCATGATCACACCACTGCACTCCAGCCTGAATGACACAGCAAGATACTGTCTCAAAAGAAAGAAAGGGAAAAGAGATCTGAACATTATTTGATACTCTTCCTTCCAAGGGGAGGAGGCTAATTTCTCTCTCCTTGAGTAAGGTTTGGATTTAGTATTCCACCAAGTAGAATGAAATGAAAGAGAAGGTGCACTGACTTCCAAGATTAAGTTATAAAGAGCATTGAGACTTCCTTTTTATTCTGTCTTCACCCACTCATTCTGGGAAAAGCCAACTACCATGTTTTGAAAACATGGAATCACCCCTGGATTGTCCATTTGATGATCAGGGGTCTCCTGAAGACATCCAGCAATGATTTGCTAGGACTTTGAGGGAGCCTCCTTAGAATTGGGTACTTTAGCTCCAGTCAAGCGTTCAAGTGACTACCTCCCTGGCTGACAACTTAACTGAAACTTCTGAGTCAGAATCATCAAGCTAAGTTGCTTTCAGATTCCTTGCCCTCATAAACCATGTAAGATAATAAGTATTTATTATTTTAAGCCACTGAGTTTTGGGGTTTTTAAACAGCAATAAGAATCATTTTTCTATTTTAAATAGCTATAGAAAACTAACAGGGCAGTCAAGGAAAGGTACTCTGGTGAGGTGACATTAGACCAGAAATTTCATCAAGTTAAGAAGGAAACAATGCGTATGATTTAAGGAAAAGATTTTAAGCATTGAGAAAAAACAAACAAACTTGTACAGTACAAAAAACTTAAGCACATTTGTTATGTTCAAGAAACTGTAAGTTGGCCTATTTGACTGGAATATAGACAAAGAGAAGAATGGTAAAGGCTGAAGTAGGAATCAAGACTTCACTGTGTACTATAGGAATCTGGATCTCCCTCTGTCTGTAATATGAATCTGCTCAATGGTTATGAAATGGGAGTGACCATGATTTACTGTGAAAAAGAACACTGTTAAGTTTTGAATGGAGAATAGAGCATAGCAGAGCAAGAATAGACTCATGCAGTTCACTTAGGAAACTATTTCAATAACCTAGGTGAGATATGGTAGTGGCATGGACTAGGGTAGTTCTGGTGGAAGTGGTGGGAAAAACATAGAGTCAGAATTGGAAGGTACAGAAAATAGGACTTGCTGATAAAGTGGATGAAGAGGTATTATGTGGATTATTCACCTATCAGTAATTTCAAGGTCCATGATTCCACTGGGAGAAAGTATTTTGGAAGGCCTAGCTTGCTAGGAAGAGAAATTAAAATATAAGGACAAATAAGAGCAAATGCTTATTGCATTCTTATTTTCTCTTCTTTCAAAGAATATTATGTCTTCTGGTAAGAAAAATGAAACCTTTCACTTCAAGTCACACTCTTGTAAAATGTGAAATTAGAAGTGAAGAGAGAGACTGTTAATGACCTAAAATATTTACCTAGCATTTATCCTACAGGAGAAGACTGTGGAATTACCTTACTCCTCCTTCAAAGTGAGAAACTATGATATCAGCAATGGGCTGGCTTTTGACATTGATACTCACTCCAATTAGTGTGGTGTGGCAGCTGTGTGGGGCAGTGTGCTCTGGAGGGGTGAACTCTTCTCTGGTAGAGTCAGCTCTGCAGGTGGACACTGAAGAATAATACCATGGTTGTTGCGACCTTCCATGGCTTTTAACAATTGCAACCATATGTAATTTTTTTTAATTTTTTTTAAATAGCTGAAAGCAAACCATCTAGAACAGAGGGAGCAGTGATAAGGGGAGGTGAACACACATGTTGCCTGGGCAAGACTTTTAGACATTTTTGGAGAGGCTTAATTAGATTTGAGCAGGAAACATCCAAACTCACCTGCCATCAATTTTGGCTTTAGGCAAAAGATATAAAGTTTTGTTTTTACAAACAGAACATGGGCCTCTCAGTTTATGATCTGTATTCTTTGTTCCTAACCCTGTCTCCTCCTTATTCTGTAGAGAAGAGATTATTCTAAATATTGAATCCTGGCCCTGGGTTGAGGTAAAGGAAGATGCTTAAGTCAAGAAAAGGTGTTCATAAAGTCACACAGCTAGAAACCCAAGAGATCAGGTTGTGGGTGCTCCTAAATTCTCAGCACTCACCAGCATGTCTAAAATTACTGTATCTCCTGTTTTTACATTAAGACTATTGGTTATGTATTCTATTTCACATCTTTTATCCATTTCCTTTAAAATTATTCAAAGTCATGTGACTTGCTTTGGCATGAGAAAAGTACTCTGGATCTGAAGTGACATCTAATTTTTACCAGACAGAAACCTTATGAGCCAATGTGTAATTACCACATTTCTTTTTCCTCCTCTGGTCATTGAAAACACTGGAATTGAGGTAGGCCTTCTTTTAGCCTGACTCTAGACTATTATATTAAGCTCAAGACTTCCATACCCCTCTGTGCTGCACATGTAGCATTAGAAAGTAATACACTTTTGCTTGGTTTAGCCATTTAGTCTTGAAGGTTGCTTGTTACTGCAGCATAACCCAGACTAACCTGACTGATGCAGTCAAACCTCGATTAATGAGAAGATGGAAGGGACACTGTAGAACAGGAGAAGGCTGACAGCAGGTTTCACAATATCCTAAAGTAATTCCCTGATGGCCAAGGAACTCCAAGGAATAAGGAAACAATTTGTCTATTTCCTTAATAAGGATACTCATCCAGCCACATTCAGGCATTTATCTCAAGGAGAGCCATCTGGTGTTTTTGGTTGCCAGAGCAGCCTCAAGACAGTTCCCTGAGAAATAAATTGCCACACATCCATGGGTAAGTTAATGGAAACAACAGGACTCAGGCACCAGTTGCCAAATAGAAGTATCTTGATTTTTCTGACATGAAGCAGGCAGACAGAGCATCCTATGCATTTGCATTCATCATTGTTAGAGTGATACACATTTCATATTGTTGACATTGCTGTGTTTTGTCAATGTGTAAAGCATAGAGCTCTATGAACTAACTAACTCTCCTCCCTCAAAGATTTAATTAAGTAAATCATTTATCATGGCCTTCTTTCTATCTGCTTGATTAGTGTGCAGTGAGAAATTGATTGTTGTCAAATCTCATGGTGATTTATTTTTTTCTGGGGTCTACAGAGTGTACTGTTTCCCTGCAGTCAGAATTTTTCTTTTTAGTGGTGTATATTTTATGGAACTAGAAACAAAGAGTTTATAATACGTAGTTATCCCAGTGATTTCCTTCTTGCTGAATGTCAGAATACCATTATCTTATCTGTTACTAACAACAGTGTGCCACTGGATATTTTATGGCAAAAATTGTTTGTGTTTCTCCTTTATTCCAGAGTCACTATCATATGGCAAGTAAGCCCACCAACTCTGGAGCTCAACTTCTGGCACTACTACCTAAAGGATCTGTGACTCTGGGCATGTTATTTATTTAACCTTTCTATGTCTCAGTTTCATCAGTTATAAATAGGAATAATGATAATGCCATTTGATAATGTTATTGTGAGGATTATATGTGAACAAATATAATGCTTAGTTCAATACCTAGAATAAACACTGATATGTCCACTTTTATTCTTTAACATTTATTTTTTTCTGTTTCCATGGGAAAATCTGTTAATCATATGTGTTGTACCTCTGCTTGAAATAGAGTAGAAAAGGAAGAATATTACTTAGGGAATATTAGTATCTGAACCTCATGGTTTTTGGAAAACATACACATGCCTATTTACATTATTATACCCTTTTGATGCTAAAAAATAATAAATACTTGAAGTCAGAGATCATATTTTTTCACCTTTGCATCCTTTGCCTGTAAGTAAGCACTCTGTACATAAGAAAATAAATATTAATTAAAAAAGAAAATGAATACATGAATACATGACTTCCCCATTTACTTTTAATATCTTAAATGCCCATTGCAATGTTGGACCTCAGTGCCCTCGACAGTACTTTAAAGAAATTTCCAAATTCAGCTGCTCATTATCTTGAGAACTTGATAAATGTACAGATTTCTTGGCCCCGCTCAGTAAGGATTTGATTTAGTATGACTAGGATAGAATCTATAGATGCACATATTTTATAAGCTTCCTGTGAGATTGACCACCTGTCAGGTTCAGGAACCATTCTCCTAAGCTGTCTTCCAACTCTGACATTGTATGATGCTAGGTTTAGCTGAATCTCACTCAAAATATATGTTAAGGTTTTAGAAACTGAATAACTGGTTGGTTTTTAGAAGCAGGCCCAACTGATTAACATGAGAATTGGAAATCTATATTGTCTTCTCTTTTTATAACTTCTTACTGTAATATGTTCTTAGATCAAGGAGGGGTAGTTAACTCTAAAAGTCTCTTAGGTATTCTTTTGAATTTTTTTTTTCAGAAAACCTTTTACAGATAGAATTATGTGTTCCACTTAATGAGCTCTACATAAATTATTATCTGGATAAAAATAGCTCTAAAAATCCTGCAGCTTCGTTATAAAAAAATAAGAAGAACAGTTTGAGTACTAACTAATAGTTAGTTAGTACTATTCATAGTTAGTTCCTTCTATTCACCTGTATCCTTCAAACATACATTGCTCCAGCCACACAAAGCTATTGAACATTACAAAATATATATTTACAATTTACAAAGCTGTAACTGTTCATACTATTTCCCCATCCTGGAATGTTTTGTATCCCAACTTCTATTAAAAGTTTACCTCACTCTTCAAAATTCAACTTCTATGCTATCATGTTTTCTTTCAAACCTTTCCCAAATCCCTACAGTGCTAACTTATTCTTTTATGTGCAATTATCTGCAATGCTATTATTTCATTCTAGCAATATTCATTGTGCAATTTGCTATTTGTTAATATTTATCTGAATCTCTCCAAAGAGATTATAGGCACCCTGTAGATAAGGACAATGCTTTACTCAGTTCTGTTTCCCACATATTACCGAACTCATAATTTGTACATAATTACAGCTTGGAAGCATCTGATTCATAAAGCAAACTATAAAACATGCAGGGTTAGCCTGAAGCAAAGCCATGGCCTTCCCAATCTTCACATCTTGACCTCCAGAAATTCTACCCTTTAGGCTGTTTAAAGAGAAAATATTTGGCTCAATCACCTCAGTTACTTCAAGTAAACTGCAATTGCAAATGATTTTCTAGAAACTCCAAGTTAAGGGCTGGGACTGTTAATTGAACAAAGAAAAATGCTTTCTGCCAAAGTATGCCACTGACGGTTCATCAGTTCTGAAAAACATCAATTCGTATTTATTTCTGTTCACTTTCCTTCATTCAAAATTCCCTTTCATAAACTTTAGTAAGTAGAATGAAAATTAAGGAGTACTTAATTTGAATGACCTTTGGAGAGGGCATAGCTATAGGCAGTTTTTAAACAGTCTTGTTGGCTGGGCACAGTGGCTCATGCCTATAACCCCAGCACTTTGGGAGGCCAAGGTGGGTGGATCACTTGAGGTCAGGAGTTCGAGACCAGCCTGGCCAACATGGTGAAACCCCATCTGTACTAAATATACAAAAATTAGCCGGGGCATGGTGGCACATGCCTGTAATCCCAGCTATCAGGAGGCTGAGATAGGAGAATTGCTTGAGCCCGGAGGCAGAGGTTGCAGTGAGCCAAGATCACATCACTGCATTCCAGTCTGGGGTGACAGAACAAGATTCTGTCTTAAATAAACAAACAAACAAAGCAATAGCCTTGTCCTAAATAGGGCCTCAGGAGACCACCTAATTAAAGGGATGAACATCATCCTTGGTGATGGCCTCTAGGGCAGCCTTGAGTGTAACTACGAAGCGGCTGTGACACAGAGCCTATAAAATCCAAAACCATTGCTAGTAGCTCGCCTGGTCTCTGATGACCTAATTCTCTTATCTAGGATACTTCTTCGCCTTTCTTTACTGAGATAATTCCTAAGAATCCTGGGAGACTTGGTACAGGTGTTGTGGCTCAGGAAAACTTTCCTTGACCTTCTTTTCTGGATTAGATGTCCCTCATGTGTCTCTCCTGCAGTATGTGTTTTCCATCATTACATCACTTACTTTATGCTATTATTATTGTCTGTCTATTTGCCCTCCCTCTCCTAGACTGCGAGCTCCTTGAAGATAGGTAATGTAGATTTATTCCTTTTTGTTTTCTAAATGCCTAGCACAACGCATGTCTCATAATGTTTAATAAGCCTTTGTGGAAGGAATAAAAGAAGAGACAAAAATCTGCTTAACCCAAATATCATAGACAAAGATGCTTTTCCAAGCAGACCATAGGGGGTGATTCCCTTTATGCAACTGTGCTTTGAGTTCTTACAAAAATACAGTTCACATCACCCCATGTAGGAAAGGAGAAGCTGATCCATTATTTCTGGTTTCTACCTCTTACATCATTGTCTCAGTATGAGGGTGTGGAGGACTGCAGGGGGATCAGCAGACAGTACATAATGCAGCTCACAGAGACCATCACACTCACACATAGGAAAGAGACACATTCTAGTACCTGCCCACTTCTATAACAAAAGTAGAGGCAACTGATGATAGATGGATAAGGCACACTTGCAGACTTTAGCATCACTTGGGTTATGCTCATATTCTTAGGACAATGTCAGTCATGAGTGTAGGACATATGCAATACCAAAATGTGAAGTGAAATAAATATAGGATTTACAAAGAAAAGATACAGACTTTGCTAAGAGATTTAATCTCTCTGTGTCTCAGTTTCTTTACCTACAAAATTAGGAGAACTCGAACTCTAAATTTCCAAAACCCTGTAATTTTATGAAATTTTATTTTACATGTAAGACATATATGTTTTTATAATAACTGATTTAAAGAACTTGCCATGGCTATGATTGTGATTCTGTTTGTGATTTCAGGCTGATCACAAACGTGTTTTCATAATTGGTCGAAACATTATTTTTTCTTACTCTAAACTGTCACTTATCTCATGGTTTAAAAAGGCTAAATAATTGGGAAAATCCTGTGATTCAGTGACTTCAAGTGAGCATTAATTGTTCAAAACTGTGTCTGTGGAACATCCGAGATCGGAGTCAATTTGCTGTTTAACAGATTACTTAGGATCTTTGTATTGATTTGTGAAAAGAAAGATACAAAGTCAAAAATTCAGTAAGCAGGGTTAATGTCTTGAAAACATATGAGCAAGCACATCTACAACCACAGACACAGGCAAAATTTACATAGCTGACTGCTATTGAAAGGAAATTATCATTGAGGGTGAGGGAATAACAGTATCAGAACTAAAAAAAGGAGACCCGGAAGTGGCAGATATTTTTTTTTAAGATTCTGAAAGAAAGAAGAATATGAAGCGATTTAGGATAGAGCTCAAAATACAGACAAAATAGCTGTGAGCTCTAGAGAAAGAGCATACTGTGTGAATTTGTGTGGTGGGTTGGAGAAAGGGTAGAGGAACGAGGTGGCGGGGTATGCAGTCACTGATTCAGGAAAGAAGTACCAGAACAGTATTTCAGATTCAAGGAAGTGAAATGAAAACAAGCAAACAATGTTTCTAACATAAAGGAAAGACAATTATTTAAGGCAATGGATATCACCATTATACTGATTTGATTTTTATAAATTATATGAATGTATTAAATCATCACATGTACCACAAAATTATGTACATTTATTACGTATCAATAAACAATAAAGTTAGAAAATCAAGGAAGCAATAATCATCAACAACAACAAAATGAAGTATTAAAATCTGTATAAAGCTTAAAGAATAAAGAAGCTATAATGATAGGAAATAAAAAGGGAAAATGAGTAATGACAATATGGTTGCTTCGAAGGATATGGATGTGAAGATGCAGCTGGCCAGTCTCTGTTGAGGTGTAAAACTGCTCAGAAGACAATGAGTAGTGAGAGACTGTGGGCTGGCCAGAAACCAAAGTGTCTAATGGACTCCCAAAAATGCAGCCATTCCTGCTTACAGTCTAAGATGAAAGGCTTTGATGGAATATATTGTCAGTTATGCTTCCCTCCTCAGTGTAGACTTTAAGAATGAGTATTATTGGTTTGCTATGCTAGAGTTTCTGTGATTTCATTGCAACTGTTAATTGTTCCCTGGAGATTTTAGTCTTGTGTCTGGAATTTTACTGATTTCCAAAAAAGGTTTATATTAAGTTTCCCAGTCAAGAATGCTATAAGGATGATTTATACCAGCAACTGTCAGTACTCTCCACGTGACAGAGTAATTTTATACTTACATATTTAAACTTATAATAGGTCTGATATCTCTTTTCTGACATAGCATTTCCTACAGCTCTCTGTCAGAAAGTTTTAATTTAATGCTAACAAGGAAAATCCGTATTTTCTTTTTCTCTAGGTAACTACGGGTAAGTACCTTTTACATTTAAAAGGTAGCGGATGACAGGCGGAATGTTTTTCCTTGACTTAAATTGCCATCTTAAAAAAATAGTCCCATTTCAAATGTCTCCTCTCTTCATATGTACTCTAAGTTATTCATTTATTCCTTTATCCTTTCCACTTATATTAACTTATTGCCCACACTCCCAGACAGAGACCTAGGCACGAGGAACACTGTGGTGGCCAAGACCCCTGACAGCTGACATTCTAGGACAACAATTTAACAATTAAACAGATAAATAAACAAGATGATGTCAGATAGTGACATGCTGGGAAGGAAATACATGGCAGAGGGGTAATGTGCAATAGAGAAGTGGCCATATTTGACAGAGAGGCAGTGAAGACCTCTCTGAGGGGATGATTTTGAGCTGAAACCCAAAAAATGAGAAAAAGCCAACCAAAGGAATATATGAGTGAGAGCATTCTAGGCAATTTTGGCCCTCTCTGCATAGTGACAAAATATTTCTTTAAAAAAATTAATCTTATTTTTTTCTAGACCACTGAGCACAAGTTGATATAGATTAAATACGCATTTAGATGAGTCAAAATATAGAATTATTTGTATATCTCTCCTGTAATCCTTAATCCAATAAAATAAGTTGCTATTATTTTTAATTCCTGTGAATAAAATTTATTTTACATTTATTTTGATAATTACTTAATATATCTTAAGATAAAATCAAATAATTTAAAAAGCATTAAGAATTGTTGTCCTGAAATAGGACCTTTTTGTTTCTTGGTCATCTTTGCAACCTTTTATCAAGGAGTATAAATTTGCAGAAAATTGATTGTTTTTCTGGTAATCCACGGAACTGTAGACTTACTTTAGGACATTGATAGAAGATATACATATCTGACAATACTAAGGATGCTATATTGTTTCATAGCAACAAATTTACCATGGATTATTCTTAAGTATATCCTCATACCCATTAATAATAAGGTTAGATAAAGACAAAATCAACCTATTCTTTGAAAAGCAATCACAGGATACTTGCAAGGTACATTGGTTTCTGAAGAAAATATGGTCTGCAAATCACCATTCAAAGTTTCTGCTAAAGACCAACACAGACAACATGCTGAGAACCAAAATTACTTTTTCAGCCTTTAAACATGTGCACCACCTGCATTTCTTATCGTGGACAAGTTATCACCTTCCATTCAGTTACCCACGGTGTCTTCCATTTAATCTACCGTATAAGCAGTCACCAGTTAATGTTAATGCCCATCACTTTTTTGGATGACTTCACTAGTATTCTAAGTGGTATTCTGGTTTGGTTTTGTTTTTGGAATCTTTATAATGTCTACATAGAAGTTGAGGGTGGAAATCCCTTGGGGAGGGTGGAACTAAGCAAATGTCCTGAAGCTCTGTAAGAAGCGCAATGGAGTATGCATAGTTTACTTGGGTCTCTTGTTTGCTGGAGGGAGAGGCTAGTGATTACTGCTGTAAAGGGGCTGAGTATACGACCACAGCTTCACTGTCTCCTTTTTCCAATTTGTTTTCTCTCATGACACCAGGTTATTTTTCTGAAACACAAATCTGACCTCAATTCTCACTGTGTAAAAACAGTTAACCATTTTTTTTTTAACTTTGTTTCCTGGAGAATGGGGGATAGAATCCCCTCGGTAGACCTCTAGCTTTGCACTAGTATTTGCCCCCCACAATTCCTGAATATTCCATGCCTTCTCTTATTTAATTTTATCCTGCATGGTCTGCCTTTGCCAGAAGTACTTTTTACAGCCCTCAAATCTTGTGAACCACTACTGATCTTTCGAGACCCTTTTAATGTCTGCTTCATCTGTGAAGCCCATTTAACTTTTACAGTTAGAGTTAATCATTCCAAAATCTGCATTCCTGTAGCACTAGCACCACTTCTGATCGTATTCTGATTTCTTATCTTTTTCTTGCCCCTTTGACTATTCAATAGGATGTTATTAATTTTTACATTTGCTACCCACTCCTAAATACTTGTACTTCTTCTGGAAAAAAATAATAAAATAGAAAGTTTAAATATGAACATCAACTTACTGACATGTTATAAATGGTACTAGTATTTGTGAAGAGGCATCTAACACCAAGTGAATACAATCGTCCTTTGGTATCCATGGGAGATTAGTTCCAGGAACTCCTGCAGATACCGAAATCCATGGATGCTCAAGTCCCTGATATAAAATGGTGTAGTATTGGCATATAATCTCTGCACATCCCCCTGTATACTTTAAATCATCTCTAGATTACTCATGATACCTGAAACAATGTAAATGCTATGTAGATAGGAGTTACACTTTATGGCTTAGGGACTAATAACAAGAAAAAAAAAGTCTGTACATGTTCAGTACAGATGCAATTAAAAATATTTTCTATCACTGTTGTTTGAATCCCTGGATGTGGATCCCATTGATGTAGAGGGCCAACTGTACTTATTCACAGTGGACACAAAATTAGGCAAAGTTTAACTGGCTACCCATATATGAACCCTCTCGTGCACAGCCTGAACTCTCTAGCAGACGCCATGCCATCACAAAAGATGGGCTCTCATGGTGGTGGCCAATGAACCAAGCTGTCTATCAATCAGTTTTTATAATCTCTTTTCACTTGTGATCCCTTTGCAAGTTCTCTTCATTTTCAACTTTGGTGTCTGGGTTTACATAGCTAAATCTGGAGCTGTGATATGACAGCAGTAAGGATGGCTTTGAAAATAACTTTGGAGATATTATAAAATGTATTTTGAAGTCTATTAACTACTGCATTTGGGAGAAAATTAAGAATTAAGGATGTAAATTATGCTTTATAAATGATATGTTCACATAAGTATCATATATTATCTACTTTTAAGGCAATGTTTGTGGCCCATTCCCCTTTTATTTTACTAAAATATAGACTTCAACTTACTAAATAAGGTAAAATGAAATAATAGAGTAGCTATGAGGCCAGGATTCAAAAATTTGGGTCATGGCCCTGTTTCTGGCTGAAATAAAATAATTTAATTTCTTTGTTTTATTATTTTTATAATAAGAGATTTCAATGAGAAAATTTTAAAAATTGACTCCTACTTAACAAATAAATATGTAGTTCACAAAAGGGTGTGTATCGATGTGTGTCTTACACATTAAAGTACAACGAACATTACCTAAATCTGTCTTAATTACTGCTTCCTGATTTAACATTTTATTATCACTAGACTCTGGGTCACTTGACATAGACAGTATGTATCACACAACTCATTTTTGTAAAGTCACTTCTTCATGGAAGTCCAGCTGATAGTGTAAAGGCTTTTTAAAGAAATCACTAAGATGGTACCTTAAAACCTGCTTTGCAAGAAATGTGTGTGTCATTAACAGCAAAACCAATAAAGGCCTCAAAAATGTATTTCTATGCAATGCATTCAAACTACCCCAAGCCCCTCCATTGTCGCAGATATGTTCCCGCTCCATCACCTTAGAAAACTTAAATTTCATTTCAGACTTGAGCCCTTCATGCAGACCAATTATTTTGGCTCACTTCAAACACCTGCCCTCAATAAGTCTCTGCTCAAATTTCGTTGCTGCCTGAATGAACTCAGAATATTAAAAAGTCTGATATATAATCACTCAATGTGGTTATCAAATGAAGCAAGGCAGTCCCCACTGTCTCAGGAAGCTCTCTATAAATGTTACTTATGTGAACAAACATTTTCAAAGGAAGCTGTTGAATAGATCCCCAAATTACAAAACATCTGGTGGACTTACGTGTCCATTTCCAGCTATTAAGGATTCTACAAGTAATCAGAGGGACAGAAAAAGGCACCTACTTTAATTTTCTAAGAATTTTCAAAGCAATATATTATATTAAGGGATTCTAATAAAATGAATGGCCACATACCCATAATGTGTCTAAAGAACTAAAATTGTGCATCCACTAAAATCCTGTGTAAGCCCTTATTGCACATACTTCCCTACCAGCAAAAGGTAAAGGTCCAAGAAATAGGCTTGCAAGGCCAAAAATCAGAATAAAAGCACACAAGGGAAGCAAGTGCCATCAGCTAGAAACAACAGAATGAGACCCAAGGTTTTATAAATTATAACTGGCAGGCAAAATATAAAACAAATGCATTCATGATGTTTAAAGAAAAACAAAAAGAATACAACATAGATGAAGGACAAGATATTGTAAAAATAATCAAATTGATCTGAATAAAAATTAAAGATTGCTATTTAATTAATAAATAAAGATAATCAAACTGATCTGAATAAAAATTAAAGATAATATTTCATAGGAGAAAAGGATAATTAAAAATTTAGCAAAGGAGTAGAAAGCAAATAAGAGATAAGAAAAGTAATGCATGAGAAGAATGATCTAAAATAAGTGTATGATCTACATGACACAAGGAAATAAGGAAATGGACAATATGACACAAGCTAAGAGATGTGGAAGATTGATTGAAAAGGTTTGTCATATATCTATTTGAAATTGCAGATAGAGACAAGAAGTATAGTGGGAAAGGGCAAATCTGGTCCAATAAGCCTTCTTTTTGTAATATCTAAGATCATGCCAGAATTTCCTTAGGCAAGCAGTTACAAAATTTATGACACCATTTAAACCTTAGTAAACTTGCTTTAATAAAAGCAGCACATCTGTACAGTAGTTATGTTGATGTTCTTCTAAAAGCTGAAATAGCTGTAGAACTTAGAAAAGCATGAAATCCTTCTCTATTATATTCAGCAGGAAAGCACTGCATTTTATATAGAATAGCATCTACTTGCTAAAAATTATCAGTATAGTAAGAATGTGGTGGTCGCAGATTTGCCATTATAAAGTCTGACTTGTAAACCATATTAGGCCAGAATACACCCCCAAAATGTAAGATAGTAACAATATTTAATGGGATTTTATTGGATTTATTCCAATGGGTCAGAAAGTAGCCTAATAAAAATGTATTCTACTTCTCTAGATTTCAGCATGAAACCATTAATCATAGCAAGTATAGAGAACACTGCTAACTGTGGCTACTAATTCTCTTCCCAAACTCAATGTTTTCTTTCCTGGGATTTGTAGCTCTAGAAGAATCCAGAGCTTCATGCTGTCTTAGAGTGAAGAATGCTCAGAGGGCAGGGAAGGAAGTATTAAGCCCAACTTCTAAAGGCAAACATATCCTCCAAACGCACCACACAACTGTGGGATGTTATAACATTCTCAAATATGGATCATCTCTGTTCACCAAATCTTTTAAACACTCCTTGAAATTGGAAGACTGCTCCCATTCTTGCCTGTAATCGCCCAGCATTTTATCACTCAAGATTCTATTGCCTAGCACAGTAACAGGCCCAATGTAGACAGTGTAATATGAGGAGTAAACACGAAGCTCTGGAGGGAGGCAGAGCTGGGTTGGAACCCACACTATAACTCGGGAGTTACTAAACATACCCAAGGCTCAGGGGCCTAGTCCATGAAATTAAAATCAGTTAGTTCCAACCTCATGCAGTGCTGCGAGAACTTCCCACGCAGGCTGCCACTGAGACATGGCATTATCATTTCAAAGATAATCATGTCTTTATAACTGCATATTTACTGAATAGCTGCATTAACTCCACAGTGCCTGCTGTCTTTTTGCAATTGAAGTCAGAGTACATTTATTTAACCTTATATGGAGAATCAGTCATCCCTAGAAATAAAAAAATATAATCTCAGAAATAATTTTTTGTTTGCTTTTTATACATATAAGACCAAACAAACCTCATAGAGATAGTGGAGCATGTCTATGGAACTGTACGTAGCTCTAGGTAGCACTTCACTTGTTGGTTGGATTTTTGTCTGCTTCCTCTGCTACTGTGGCCTGTCAAAGAGCAGGTCCCTAGTATGTACATTTTTCTGTGCACACAACTTTCCCTCTGTCAGGAGCACTTTTCTCTACTTCCGCTTGGCAGTATCTGCTTGCTCCTCAATCTCAACTCAAATTGCAGATCTTTCCTGACTGTCACAGCTTCCTGGGTGAACTAAGTGTCCTTCATCTGTGCATCAATGGCATAATATCCATACCGCTGTCACCACTGCTTAGCACATTGTCTTGTAATGGCTTGTTAGCATGTAATTTCAGAAGTGGAATTGGGTTTTTTTCACTCTGTATAGCCAGCACTGTTTATATTGACTATCACATAGAAAACACTAAATATGCACAGAGAGGTAAGTGGCACCTGGTAGATACTCAATTCATGTTGGCTAGTTAGATAAATACAGAGATGAAAAGATGGACAACAGGATGGGTGAATGGATGGAAAGATGGAGAGAGGGGAAAATTACGTTTTTGTTTTTCTTCCACCGAGAAATAAAAAAAATAAAAAAAAAAATAGAACAACCGTGTTACCATTAGACTAGAGCCTGATGTAAAGGTCACTTGCAACATGACTTAAGACAAGTTTTACTAATTGTCTTAGGGTAATAAAAATAGCAGTTGTTTTTCTTGAAGTTGAAATGATTAATGAGATAGCAGCCCCACCTCTTGCTAAAGTTACTCCTTGGTAGTACATTAAAGCATTTAGGGACATGCGCTGGCTTTTCAAATCCTCATTTAGTTCTACAGCTGGCTCAAGCCAGGTTCTGGCACAATCACTTTCATCTGAGAAGTAAAACCATCTTTTAAATTAGAGGGTGCAGTGAACTGAGCACCATACCCAGAGGACACAAATGGAAATCATTTAGAGTTGCTTGATCTTTCCCTTCACTCAAAAGCAACACAAAACAAGCTAGTTCAGCAAATTGAAACTATAAATAATATACAACACTTCATCATTTCAGTTACCTCTTTGTACAGCATCCAAGATGCCTACAGGCCTAGATGGAGCAGCCTTATTAGAACACCAAGAGGAAGGGGTATCCCTAGCTGGCTAATCACAATACTGTCAAATTGCTACATCAAACGACTATAATTCACTGAATAGGGCAGTTATTAAAATTCCAAGTTCTCTCTATGCTGTGACCAGAATGACAATGGCAATACAGTCAGCCTTCCTTGCAAACAAGGAAACACATCAGGAAAGGTGTAGGTCCCACAATCTCCTGTTTCTATTCCATGAGAGCTACCCTCAACTAAACAAATAACGTGATCAGTTTTGTACCTTCTGTTACGTGACATCATTTGTGCAGAAGAAAATAACCCAATTCTACTGAATGTCCTCATGAAAGTTAAGGTCTTAATATTCTACAACTCATAGCACAGAACTCTGCACTGCAACCACCCTTCACAATCAAGAAAAGCAACAGCAAACTGGCTAATTAGCATAAGAATGTGCAAACACTAATGTCTCTTAAGTGCCATTATTAAGCATTCTAAATATAGTCATTTCAATGGTAAAATTTATGAATTATTTTCTTTTTTCTTATAATAAATCTTGGCACCCTTATGACAAATACTATAATCCTCACTAGGCAGAAAAGCCCTAAGCTAACATAAAATGAACTTTTTATGAAACCTATGAATCTAGAAGAGAAGCAATTGAATTAGTCTTGGCACCAGCCTAAAACACACTTAGATTGGAAAATTACCAAATTTAACCCAATGAAATTCAGTTATGGTTTAATGAAAAGCAGTTAAAACAAGTTTTGAATTAATCTTTCTTCCTTATCATAAAAAAGACATAATTATGGCATACATAAAACCTCATAACAATGATTAGAAAATTATTTTCTTCCTAAAACAAATTAGTTAGTACATTACTACCTGAAATCATAATTTGAAATTAGTTAACAATGACAACCTTCCTTTCTGCATGAGAAGGTAGATTGCAAAAGAAATATAGTGTTGTGTTCATTCTGCACTGTTTCAGCTATGGAGAATGGTACTGGTGTGAGTTCTTTTTTACTGAAAGCTATTTAAACTAATAAAATTGAATGTCATAAAAGTGGTAGTTGAACTTTCTTTTTTCTAATTCTTTGAGATAGCTAGCTAAATAAAACATAAAATGGATATAAAATCATTAACTTTTAGATTCAGAAATCATCTTTTAATCTATCAATTGCATAAATTTTCAAACCTGACATGAGCTGGAATTCAAACGTCTCCTAAAGAAAGGAAATGTCTCAAGGTTAGGTCTCTAAACGAAGTCACACAGGAACTCTAGACTTCACCTCTCTCACATTTCTAGATAAAGTGCAACCTACCAAGCAAAAAATAAATCATTCTCTGAGGCAATGATTTCCAACCTGTGGGAAACAAGCCACTAAGGATCCCACGGTTATTGCAGTGGGCTTGAAACTCTTTCGAGTTTCACCTAATAAAACTGTATTTTAATTGGTTTACCAGTGGTTTACATATTTGCATATTAATACATTTTAACTATTATTAATAAAACGGATTCATTTGCAAAGCCAAAGAAAATTTATAGGCTGGAAGCTTCAATCCTGCAAAGGTAATAATTTTACTCCAACTAATTCATAAACATGATGCATTGCCAACCTAAATCCCAATAGAGTTTGTTTCAGGGGTAGTGAAAAACAAAGATTAAAAGATTCTAAAGTTTGTTGAGAAGAATGATGTCAGAGAATAGCCAAGATAGATTTTTTAAATAAAAGCTAACATAGAAGAATATGCCTCGAATGTATTAATACAAATTATGAAGATGTAGTAACTTATGTATGATGGAGGTCTAAAGTTCATGTAGCCACACTCTTTCTGGTTTTGGACTTTACATCCTGCTTCGGAAGAACTTTCCCATCTCAAGATTTTCTTTTAATTAACCCTGTTTGTTATTTTATTTCTATATTTTTATTTAAATTTTTAATATTTGTTCCATGTAAAATTTATTATTGCATATAAGGTGAAAAGCAAATATCATTATTTCTTAAAAATAAATATCCAGTAATCCCACTAATATATAATTATTTGTTTACTCACTGATTTAAAACATTGTCATCTTTTAAAAACCCTCATAAATATATAATAACAATACAATTAAATATTTCTTATTAAGAAATTAGCTATTAATAATAGTAAATGTTAAAATAAACAAAACTCATGGTATTATTATAGCATTTTTTTCCATGCCTAAAATGATCATTTAGATAAATATCTACCAGTGTCCGATAGCTCCTTAGTGTATCAAGTAAAAACAAATAAAACTTTTCAGGACAATATATAATATGAATCAAATATTATAACATATTTTTGTGTTTCTGCTTAAATTGATACCAAAATGGATTTTCACACTACCTTTTATTTGCCTCTATACTTTTCTGCATTTATTTTAATTTTTACTTTTTTGTTAATAAATGCCTTCCTTTCCTGAGTCTTCACAAGATTTGTCCCTATGGATATGTCCGCTTCCAAACTAACATATTAAGCACATGTTCAAATGAAAGTAGGATCCGAACCGCTTGGCCGTATAGTGATGGGAGCAGCCTCGGACAGCTCTATACATCTATGTGTACACAAACAGAAGAACTGAGTCAACGTGAGCTCTCTGGAATTGGAAAAGTGGTTACTCTCTCTTTTTCTTTCTCTCTTCCATGTATCCATCAATTCTATCTGAAAATAAATTTTTAGAAATCCCTGTAGAGTTGGAATTTAACATTTTTATTTTTTGTGTCGAGAAAACACTATTAAAAGTAAAAATGTCAATGGGCATCTGAATTGATTTAAAAAAATATTACTAGAAGAGCTGGCTTTGCCTCATGAAGTTTCTCAACCTTCAACATCAAATCATGGTTAAATAGTGAACTCTTGTTTTGCTTCTAGCTATCATTGATTTATTAATCTATATTGGTAGATTGTTAAAAACTTTGCAGAATGACATTTTGTTTAGTATGATAGAACAACCATTTGAAGAAAACAAACACCACTTTTTAATTTCCATTGGTTGATTTTTTTCTGTATCTGTTCTTTAAAAAGCGGTCTCCACTACTTGTTTCCACCCCTCAGGAGACTAGATTTTGTGGCCCATCACTTCAATCACTCCGTTAATGATGTAATTATCTGTTAATTATTTGTCCTTCTATTGTACTCATTGGCAAAAATCACAATCCTGGAAAATTCAAATGTTCTGATTTCTAAACTGCTATATGAGGGATGCTGAATAAGCCTAGAAAAAAAAATGCACAACTTTGAAAATTGGAGGCATTACAAATTTATAGCTTCTAGTTCAAACTGGACCTTTTGTGCATCTTAACATCATTCTGGGACTCTAACGTCCTACAACGTCTCTTCAATCATCAGTTATCCTTTGTTCTTTCATACTCCACAGTGGCTGTATGAACCATCTCCATTTTCATCGTCTCCTACTCTGCCACCTCCTGCTGCCTCACAGCCACTAGGCAGTCCTGCCTAACGAAGAAACTAGAACCACAGAGAAAGACTCCACCTATTCTGCCCAATGAAGAAACTAGAACCATAGAAAAAGACTCCACCTATTCCCTCTCCCTCCACCTACCCATTTACCTGCGTACATATTCATCATGATTCCATCCCTTTTGCCAAAATTGTTTTCCCATCTAAAGTGAATTTCTCTGTGTCAAATCTTCTATTTCCCTCTTTTTCCTGCTTCTTTCCCTTACAAGGATCTTATTACAATCAATACTACTTCTTTCTCCTGTCTCTAGTTTTTTCCACTTAACATTTAAACATGCTTAAATCTCCTTATTTTGTTTACTCCCTTCCTCAACCCAGTGTGTTCTGGCTCTTTCACCTCTTCTAAGCTGAAGTCATGAAAAGGTTTCCTACACTCAACATTTTCACTTTTTTATCTCCCATTCACCCCTCAAATTCTGTAATCTAGCTTCCTACCAGCGTGTCACTGAAGCTGCCATGGCACCAATGATCTTGATGCTAAACCTAATGGACAAGGTTTAATACTAATCTTAGGTAAAACGTGGCCCCCTTTGGGGCTATGAAACAATACTCCCCAGACTTTATTTTTATTTTTATTTTGAGATGGAGTTGCCCAGTCTGGAGTGCAGTGGTGCAATCTCGGCTCACTGCAACCTCCACCTCCCGGGTTCAAACAATTCTCCTCCTCAGCCACCTAAGTAGCTGGGATAACAAACAGGCACCCACCACCACACCCAGCTATTTTTTTTTTTTTTTAAGTAGAGATGGGGTTTCACCATGTTGGCCAGGCTGGTCTCGAACTCCTGACCTCAGGTGATCCTCCTGCCTACTCTGCCTCTCACTTTTTTTCACCAGATCCTCTCCTTCTGCTTATTTCTTAAAATATCATTTTTTTTTCCTCAGGACTGATCTCATCCACTCCAACTCTTCAATTACCACCTGTCTCCTAATAACTCTTTAGTCTATATTTCTACCTCAGACTTCTCTCATTTGTTCCTTTCTTGTATACTTACTTCTATTGAATATCTTCTCTTCTATAGTATAAAAGCACCTTACTCACAACATTCCCAAAGCTAAATGTTCATCTTTTACCACAAATCTGTCCTGTTTCCTAAGTCCTCTGTTTCAGAAATGGTCCCAGCTTCCATTCAGTTGTTTAAGCCAAAAATGTGGGTGTCCCATTTGATTTCTCCTTTCCTAAAATCCTATCAACACTACTTTCTTAATGTTTCTTAGTGTCATTTATTCATCTCCATCAGCATAACTTCAGATTAGGCCATCAATTACTGATTCCTACATATGAATGAATACTTTTCTAACAGATGCCCCTGTCTATAGTCTTGTCTTTCTTTAATATCTCCATTGCAATCAGAGTTATACTTCAAAAATTCAAATCTGATTATGTCACTTATTCTATTAAACCTCTCAGTGTTTGGAGTATTTCCCAGTTTCTTATCATGGCTTTTAAAACCTTCCATGATCTTAGCTGTCTAGTCTTCCTCATTATAACTCACTCCTGCTTCAGGCATACGAAATTACTGGCTATTCCCTAAATTAGACACTTAATTTTGCTTTAGAGATTGTATGCTACTGTTTTCTATGTCTAAAACATGCTTCCACTACCCAAGCTTTTAGGTTCCAGGTTTGATGTCAATACCACCATAAGGCATTTCTGACTCATTTGCCAGGCTTTGTTTACAGAATTAGGTGCCTATAGATGCCATTATTATAATGCTTAATACAATTAATTTTAATTGCCTGTTAATTTTTCTGTCACTCAAATAAGAGTGTCTAGAGCTTACTGTATGTAATGCCTGGCTCATGTAGATTCATGTAGATGTGCTATCAAAAACTGTTGGAAGATTGATGTTAGTCAGTTGCCCAGAAAGTTGTGAGTTAACAGAAAAAAACTGGAGATACCAGGGTAGCTTATTAGGTAGGTCAGAGGACCTGCATAATAAAATTAGAAATAAATCAAAAAATGTTATTATCAGAGATATATTGCCCATTTTATGCTGCAATCATCTAGCTGACTGGGGATTTTTAACAGTGCCATAACTCATCATCATGTTGATCCAAAAGCCACTATTCCATGTCAAATGGATAACTTAAATGGCTCCTTCACCACCCACTTCCAACAGTTTTTAAAGCAGGAAAGAAGTACCACATACGTATATTACATTTTTAATTTTTATTAAACTAGCTAATTGAACAGATAGCTTGGACATATTCCATTTATATTAGGTATTAAAAATACATTCAATAGTGCAAATGGTAATTCTCATTTAGAGTTGTTGGTATGGCACCAATTTTGATTGGTAGAGAGATGCATCATAGTCACTTTCAACCACTGCCTTCATAAGGAGACTTAGATCCTATCCATTATCACTGAGCATCTCTGCCACAGAGAGTTGATGTTAGGGAAAGTGTATCACATAGCCAATACAGATATCCAACTGTGTGGTGTGGATGACAACCACTGATTTAAAGTTACATTTATTTATGGTCATGTAGTATGTAAGTAATTCTGGTTCTAGAAATCAAGAATAAATTATCTGTTCTGCTTCTAAAAAGTCAAAATAATAGCTTCTAATTATTATAAAATTCTTATTTTCAAAGAAAATTATCATATGTGATACATTCATAGAATTATCAAATTATAGATCTAGAATGAATATTAGAGTTAACGACAATAACAACTAAAGCTAATAAAGTGCTTACTATAGGCCAATCACTGTTCTCGTTTTTTGTTTTTGTTTTTTTGTATATTAACTCATTTTCAGAGTTGTTCTAATTAGCCCCATTTTACATACAGAAAGATTAGTGTACAGAAAACTTAGCTAAGAATACACACCTAATAAGTGGCAGAGCCACTATTAGAACCAGAAAAACTGTTACTAGCATCTGTGTTTTAACCAGTATTTTATTTTCCTTATATTCTTCTCTATTTTATAACTGAATTCAAGGAAATTTAAACAAATTGACCCAAAACTTTAATATCTCTGTGTATAAATATTTCACATATGTATATCAATGTGTTTGTTTTATTGATAAATATTGCTAACTCTAAAAAGAGTTGTTAGTTTCTTTGGGGGCTCGTTAGAGGATGAATAAATTATGTGCATCTTAATAAACTTAATAGAGCTCATTTAACAGTAAATTGTAATATGGAAAATAACAATATGGTCTGATATGTTGAGCTCTTTTCTCAATTATGGATAGCAATGGGAAAACTTTTTGGTAATTTAATTTCTTTATTCTGCTAACCAAGCCTGATAGCCTTCCATTTACATTACAAAGGGAAACATTTCACAGAAGATGTTTCACAATTGAATTCCATAAAATCTACCTCTAGTGCTCTAATGTAATGCTTACTAGCTAGTCCTCTCTCCTGGATTGAGTAAAATAGGCTACATGGAGAAGTCATTTGATAAAGTGGAAAGGCCACTGGTCTATCAAGAGGCCAAGCCAGTAGTATCAGCTTACTTATTAATGAACTTAAACATGGCTTAAGCTTTTTTTATTTTGCTGAGTCTTGGTTTCTTTGCCAGTGAAACTGTTACCAACTCACGAGGTTCTTGCCCACTGCCCAGATAGAGCTAAACACTGAGACAGCAGGTATTGCACTATAGAAAGAGTTTAATTATTGCAAGTAAACAGAACAAGGAGGTTGGGAGGTCGTTCTCAAAGCCCCCTTGAGACTTCAGAAGCTATGGTTTTTGAAGATGATTTGGTGGGCAGAAAGGCTAGAGGATGGGTGGTGCTGACTGGTCTGGGATGAAATCACAGGGGTGTTGAAGCTATCTTCAAGCATTGAATCAGTTCCTGGAAAGTGGGGGAGTTATAAGACCAGTCAACTCAAGTTTCTTGGTTGAGGTCATGGGCTACCCATTTGGTGGTATTGGTTGGTCTATTTGTAGGCAAAGTCTGAAAAATATCTCAAGGACCAGACTTAAGTTTTACAATAGTGTTTGTGACTCCAAGTACTATGGAAAGAAAGCTGAAAACAATGACAGTTATCATTTAACTATGCCTTCAGCTTAGCAGAAAAGATTGCAGGAGGTGAGATCCCCAGTGATTAAAGCTGCCCATCATCCCCACCCTGTTGGCCAGTCCAACTTCTGGAAGGCACCGAGAGGGTCTGCATGATCTAACGATCATTGTCCTTTAAGAGAAAAACAAGTTCATTAATCCTGCGGGCAGCCTGCCCAGAGGCCAGGACAGGAAGATATTCAATTATTAGTGACTACAATTTACTGAAATGATTATGTGCAAGCATTCGCACATAGAACAGGAAAAAATCAAGAGAGAAAGGAAAACATCTTACCCAAATTCACCATAATGTTAATGTTGTGCCATTTTTAACTTTGATGAAGGTGGTTTCAAAACCTGTGAGGCATGTGTAGTAGTACTAGAAGGTTTAAGAAACGTCTGACCCTCCTCCTCCTTAATGAGAGTTTAAGAGGAGAACAGCAACCGACTTGCTCGTATGCTCATATTGCCACATGACATAGACCAGTGGAATTCCATAGGTCACAAGACCTAATTCCAGCTTTCAACACAGAAACTGAAAAAAAAAAAAAAAAAAAAAAAAAAAATGTAAGGGGGAAAGAAATTAAGTTTAAGGCTCCCCAAAGTCTTGAACTAACACATAGGAATATGGCTTTTCTTATAACAAGAGAGAGAGAAAGAGAGAGAGCCAGGATTTGAGAGAAACAGTCCTGAGAAATAAAAATAAAATCTTAAGAGCCCTGACTGACTGACTGGACCATCTCTTGCCCAACGGGACCCCAGAATAATCTTTAAAACTGAGTTCTCGGCCATGACAGGACAAGAAGTAGGGCATGTCTCATTATACCCGCTCCCTTGCTAACCACAATTAAGCTTTCTTCTTCCCTAAGGGCTGAACAGAAACCAAGCAGTCGTAAAAACTCCACAGCTGATATCAGTCAATGGCCTGATACTGCCCCCTCCCTTTTCAGTTTTGGCACAATAACCAAACAGCCTTCCTTCCTGATGAGAGACCACCAATCACTGAGTGATTCTGGACAGTCTATGGAGGAAGCACAATGAAGGTTTTCATGTTCTCTGCTTCACCTTTGATGTTAGAGGGCAGGGAACTCCATCCTCTGATAATGCAAATGCCACCATTTTTGCTCGTGGGGCCCATGAAGGGACATGAAGCTGAAATGCACGTGTGACTGCTTCTCCTTTCATAAATCTTCATGACTCCTCTCATAGCTCACTAAATATGGATATTGGGCTATCTTGCTCAGCAAAAATTCCTGTTCCCTTTGCCCCTCACTCCAAGTATGTGTTTCAAGCTTCTGGAGGGAAGCTATGCTTCCCAGCCTGTCAGAATGGCCACCCTGCAGGTTGCAATCCTGTATGAGAAATAAAGCTCTCCTTTTCAAATGTATGAACCTCGCAGTTCTTCAACTGACAGTCCAAAGCCCATCTTGTAGAATTCGCTCAATACCCAGGAAAATTCCTTCCTGAAAAACTCTTTATAGAACCAGACTGCCTCTGTCTGAAGCTCTTTCAGACCCAGGGGCCTGAATTCCTGACTCTGTCCTTCACCTTGTGTTGTGCTCAGCCTAATTTAATCCTGGCACTGATTTCATTTACCATTGTAGTTACCACTTGCCCAGTCTATGTTCTGTTTACCTTTATCCCTTCGGCCGAGCCTGATCCATATCTAGCTTTGCTTGACTAACTTTAAAGCTTCCTGTTCATTTTCACTCATAGATTACCTGATATAAAGAATCACTGCACCTTTCCCAGAGCTCCTGGCCAGACTGTATTCTATATCCACACAGCAAAGTATTTAAACTCATTCTGGTATTTATTTATGTCACAGGGAAAAGTGAGCGTGGATTAAACATGAAGATATTGTTAATGTGAAGACCGGCTATAACTTAACAGTTCTTTAGGAGCTAAATGTGAAATTTAAATATGCATTAGTATATTTGAGTTATCCTTATTTTTTTCTTTTTGAGAGTAATGTGACTCAGCTAGCAATTGTGGTTGTGTGATTGATTGTAACTTGTCTGTGGCTCTCTGGGACCTTCCTGAAAATGAAATCGACCATCTTCGAGTGATAATGTCAGTGGGATAGAATGTGTCACTGGATAATGGTCTCCTGCTGTTGCATAAATGCCAAGGCAAGCCAAAGGTATTTATGGAGAAAAAGTTCATACTAAGCTAAGATTTTTATTTTCAATGCAAAAGAAACTTAACCTGTGTTCGCTATCATTACTGTAACTTATGCTAAATGTAGATTTGATGAACGCAGATAATGGATGTTCAAGGCAGACTATCATAGTCAAGTCATCCATTTTTAAATTCAACATTCTGATTGGTTTAGAAACTTGAGTTCTAGTGCAGTTAAGCAAATTTTAAATAAGATTAATTTCTCAAGAATGAAACACTTTCCTACATATGATTTTTTACACTTATCCAGATTATTTTAGATTATATTAGGCATATTTGAAATGTATGTATGTGTTTTTATAGACTAGAAAAAGTTGGATAAATAATATTTAGACATCTAGAAACAACATTGGTCAGCTTATTCTATAGTAAAAGGTAAAATATTTTAATATGTCAAACACTACCCTCAAGCAAAAATTAAGTTATGTTACTTGAACTGCATCTTATGAGAAAACATACCTATATAGGAAATATTTAATAAGAATTTGATAACTATAATTAATTGAGAAGATGTTCCAAATATGAAATTTACTCAGAAGACATATGTGATACATTTGGGGTAGTAAAATGGTATTACCCAATTTTCTTTCCCTGAATCTAGCAAAAATTGTCATACTGTTAGTTTTGCACTATACAACCTTCTAAGATTAGATTTGCTCTGTAGGGAAAGTGGTAAAATGAAATATAGATCCATAACATATAATATATTGGCCAATAAGAAGTAATGTGTAAGTCTAGGTAACACATTTACTTGAACACCCTAGAAGAAATTGCCCTGAAATATGTGAATATAGTAGCCTGTTCTGAGCCTTTGGCTGGTGGCAGTCATTAAAGAAGAAATTGATATAATTTGTAACCAGAAATATATGAATATATTTAAAAACCTGTTTTGTGAACTGTCTGAAATGTGTTAGTGGAAGTTAAAAGCAATATTATCCATACACATATACCTACACCTGAAGAGATGTCTGATTTTAAAACCCCAATATTTCCATCCTAGAAATCCAAGATAGCTCAGGTATTAATATTAATCCTGTGGTTTGAAGGTGATTAGCACTTTGATAGGAAATGAAAATTTTATTCATTGTTTTGACTTTGTGCGTGTGTGTGTGTGTGTGAGTGTGTGTGCATGAAGGTCATTCTGTATATAAGTGTGTTGATACTTGAAAAATCACAAAATTCTCATGAAAATAATTTTGTAAATTTTTCTCAACATGTCTGATGGTAAAGATTTAGTTGGCATTTCTGATGCAGACATCTACAATTAGTGAGAATGCACAGTGAAAAGAGAAGAACTTCCAAATAATCAAAAATCATGGTTAAAAATTCTCAAGGATGAAATGAACTAGAATGAATAAAAGCATATTTATTTAAAACAACATACAATCGTTAAGAGTGCATTTACTGTTCTATTTATTATTATAGTTAAAAAAATCAGTATACTCATTTAAAAATACAAAAATTCCTTGCGTTTTTTAGGCAAAAATGGTCAAAAAGTTGTAAAAACAGTCCATTGTCTATTATTGTGCCCTAGCTGAGTTCCCCTTTTACATTACAGGACTTGAGTTGGGTAGAATCCTAGAATCCCAGGCTTAGGTGACCGTTACATACATTGCTCTGGTCTTGCTTCTTCATCAGCCATGCATCCCTAAGTCTGAATCTTTTTTTTTTTTTTTTTTTTCACTTTAAGTTCTGGGATACATGTGCTGAACAAGCAGGTTTGTTACATCGGTTTACATGTGCCATGGTAGTTTGCTGCACCTATCAATTCTTCATTTAGGTTTTAAGCCCAGGATGCATTAGGTATTTGTCCTAATGATCTCTCTCCCCTTTCACCTCACCTCCCAGCAGGCCCTGGTGTGTGATGCTCCCCTCCCTGTGTCGTGTGTTCTCATTGTTCAGCTCCCACTTGTGAGTGAGAACATGTGGTGTTTGGTTTTCTCTCTGTGTGTTAGTTTGCTGAGGATGATGATTTCCAGCTTCATCCATAAACCCAAAACCAAGAAAACCCTAGAAGAAAACCTAGGCAATACCATTCAGTACATAGGCATGGGCAAGGACTACATGTCTAAAACACCAAAAGCAATTGCAACAAAAGCCAAAATTGACAAATGGAAACTAATTAAACTAAAGAGCTTCTGCTCAGCAAAAGAAACTATCATCAGAGTGAACAGGCAACCTACAGAATACGAGAAAATTTTTGCAATCTATCCATCTGACAAAGGTCTAATATCCAGAATCTACAAGGAACTTAAACAAATTTACAAGAAAAATAACAAACAACCCCATCAAAAACTGTGTATCTTAGAACTCACAGTCCTACAGTCTTTGCCATGTGATTGGTTAGTATCTCGTTCTCAATGAGAGCTATTGGTATAAGAGAAGGCACACAAAGCCTGGATCAAAATAGTACATTAAGTACAGGCTTGGAGAGGGAGAGGAGGTGCTTAGTATTGCAATAGACCTACTGTGGATTCTACTGTAACCTCAAGGTTCTAACAGGAAAATCCCTTATTGGTAGGTAAACATCATGAGATATATCAAAGGCCCCAACCGTTTTGGCTTCAGGGACAGGCTTCCAGGAAGACATGGATGGGAGTTGGGGGGATGATTTTGAGATGACACTGTTCCATCTCAGATCATCAGGCCTTAGTTAGCTTCTCATAAGGAGCATGCAACCTACATCCCCTGCATGTGTAATTCACAATAGGGTTCGTGCTCCATGAGAATCTATTGCCATCCCTGATCAGACAGAAGGTGGAGCTCAGGCAGTAATGCTGCCTCACCTGCTGCTACCTCCTGCTGTGGAGCCCAGTTCCTGACAGGCCAAGGAACAATACCAATCGATGGGGAACTCTGAGTATTACTGTGATACTTTTAATATGATGGTGCTAAATGATTAGCTCAGAGTCCAAAGCAGCAAAAATGAAACATTTTATTTATAGTTTAGATCCAAATTCACAGGTTTAAAAGACATTCTCATACTCAGAGCTATCCTCCCCACTACCATCCCATCTTATCACTTACCTTTCATCTCTGAAGTGATCATTCATATTCATAAGAGACAAATTCTGTGAGGACTATTGTTTTGCTTAATCAATTATACAGAAATTTTACGATTCTTAAAATTGAATGAACAATTATTCATTTGAAATAAATTGCCTAAATAAATGTAAAGAATAATTATGATTCTTTGACATTAAATTATGAATCAGAATACTTATACTGTGTCAAACGTATAATAACATAAATCACTTTCAATTAGCTTCTGCACAAAGATGGAGTTTCATTGGCTTAAAGTCTTCTCCAGTTGTAAGATAGGGCCCTGCAAAGAAACACTGACTCTCAAACTAATAGTTGCATTTAAATAATACTCTAGACAAATGAATAGACTTAAAGAATGAAACATTCCTGACTTAAATCACAGTAACAGCATTGATACAAGGGCCATCCTTACCCACAGGTAAAACAGCTGCCTATCTGATTGGTGTGATTTGAAAAGTGTGGGAAGGACATCCATTGACCTGTCACTGATGACAGTGATTAATGAATCACTGCTTTAGATGAAAAATTTCCTTTTTCCCCAGATCCACTTTTAAAATGTGAATAAGCATGGGGAGAATAGTATATTAAATTACTAATACTCCACAATCTGTTCATTTTATTAGATGTCCTTCTGGTGGACATGAACTAATGAGGATAACCCAGCAACCTTAACCCCTATGGGTGGGTGAGGAAATAAATAAGGGAGTGAACCAACATTAAAAACAGGGTGGATAGAGGATGGAAAGGGGCACAGAATAGCCAGGCCATGGGGCCAAAACTTAACCTCATAGCCTCACAGTTTTGCCACTAGTCAGTTCTCTTGGATACTGCTGATATTCATTTTTAAACATCTATACTGTTTAACAATAGCATCCTAATCATTATGATGCTCTCGTCTTACTTCTTCATCAAACATTTAAGAATTCATTTCAGTTTTGCCTTTTCTAGATGTTTCTTAATAAGAAAAGTATGAGAGATAAACATGAAAACAACAATATTATGCAAGACATAATTCCACACATTACAAAGATTAGTGAGCAACTATTTTAAGATTTGGATCTTGTGAAAAAATGGCTTATCAGGATATATCATATAGAAAGGTTTCCAGGGTCTATTAACAGAATACTTAAAGTACAATAAGGTGCTTTTTTTTTTTTTTTTTTTTTTGCTTGAAGGAAAATGTAATTAACTAATAAAAAATAATAGTAGCTAATGTTTAATAAGCACTTTGTGCTAATTACCATTTTACATTATCGTGATGTTTTACCTTTCTTGAGGACCATATATTTGAAATTCTCTAATAATTTCTTGCAAATACTAATTTTAAAATAATCCTCATGCAGCAATGTTTCATGTCAATGTAAACTTGATAGGCCTTGTAAATGATAAAGATTTTCTGTTAGTTGTACCTTGTGGATTTCTACACTTAAACTGCATATTCAAACACTTATGCTAAAGTCAAGCTGTTTCCATCTGTTTAGGCTACACATTGCCTCACTTAGTGGTATAAAAAGAGCAGTTTTTCTTACACTCCTGGGACAAAAATCACACAGAATTCATAAGAGTTCCAACACATGAAAATTCATTTCCTGACTGGAAGCACTGCAATGCCATGTAGCACAAACTATTACTTTTTCATCGTGTTTATAATAAAGAAGTCAAGCAAACCGTGCCCTTCAGGGCTGGACACCTCATCACCTCACTTGAACGCAGCCACAGCCCTCAGCCATGGCATGTGGAGTTAATTACTCTGGGCATTGAGACACTGAGCACCACAATGACCCTATTTATGACTCTTCGTATCATGTGCTATGCTGAAGCAAATTCTTTCCCTACCTGCACACTCAGGGACACTGAATAAAGCAGTGGCTCTGGCATGCTGGAGGACAGTTCAACTGCCATCGCAAAGAGACATTTCTTTTCTCAGGTAACCATTTGATGGGGACTGACAACAGTCTTCAGTTAGTTACTGTCATTCTTCTAGTTCAGTTGGCTTCAAAACCCAAGGTTATGGCTCCAGTGAGAGTTTTAACATTATGATAGTTTCTCCAACACCTTGTGAATTTGTCATCTATAAAGCTGGGTCATTCCAAGAGCAATTTCTACAAGAATTGTGCAGCCATGAAAACATGACACTGTGCAGTTCTGTATGCACTGTAATCCTGGTAGCTGTTATCTGCTGAATTGCAGGAGCTCAGGCTTATTAAAATTCCCAGGAATCACTTACTGGTAACAGACTGTATTTAACCCTTTCAAAAGTATTGTCAAAACATAGTATTATGATAAAATAATCTTTATGAAGCAACAAAATGAGAGCCTGGGAAGTCTAGGGAAAATGCAAAGTGAAGGAAAATTTTATTTGTCCCACTCTTAGCTACTTTTTCTTGTGTCCATCTCATTCCTGTTATAGAACTTTCTGCTATCATCCCTGTGTCCCTGATCTCACAGAAGGAAATAATGAGAAGAACCAACTGACACTCAGATATTAATGACTTAACGTATTGCAATATATTATGAAATTCCTCTTTTACAATATTTTTTTATTTGCTGATACTCAAAAGGCTCTACAGTAGCCAGTAAATGTTTGTTTGTTTGTTTGTTTTTAAAATAAGAGAAGGAAGGAGAAAAAGAGAAAGAAAATAAGAAAGAAATGGGAAAAAGAAAAAGGAAGAGAGATACACTGTAGTAGAATCTAGGTACTGGTAGAGTCTGGCTTTGAAATGCTGACTTTGAATTGTGCTTTGTTTCTTAACTGCGGGCAAGTTATTTAATCTCTAAGACCTCAGTTCATGTTCCCGTACATATAAAGTTAAACATTTCTTCTAATTACACTTGAAAAGCTCTTTGTCATATTCATTCATAAAATTCTCAGCCAGAAGTATGTTTTATTTAGAGAGTTAAATTTAATTTTCAAATCGAGACTAGAGTTTATTTGCAGATTATTCCAATTATGTTCCAAAAATAGAATCTTACATCTGCATTAGTATGTGATTTGGAAAATGATACCAATAATTATTTGTAATATTCATCAGAATTTGGAGAGAATTAAATTGGAAAACAGTGACTTGTTTTTCATTTTTAGTTATGGTAAAAGGGAATAACTGCAGGAAAACTAAAAAAGATAAATGTTAATATATAGCTGTTAAAGTTAATACCATATAGGAACACAAAATATTTCATATATTTTATGATTTGGAATAACTCGTTATAATAAGCTACTTAAATCAAAAAAGAAATATAATTTAATATCAAATAGATTATGCAGGAGAAATGAGCATAGCTTAAGGCAGTTATTAAAGGCATTAATCTAAGGATAAAAAAGAGTGCAGAAAGGAGAAATGACAAGAAAGGTGATGAGCAAAGAGGAAAATAGAATCATGTTTAGAATTTTCACCCTCTTTCAATCAAAATTTTGTAATGCGAATTCAGTTATTGTGGCTGACTATATTATAATTCATCAACAGTTCAGTCTCTGTTGTTGAGGAGTTTCACTGTCTCTTTGACTTTAGGCCAATAAAATGTGTGTGTCATGTTCAAGTCTAGGCATTAACAAAGATGGCATTATTCCATTCTACCCTTTAGGGAAATGACCTGAATTCTCAAATATTGAGAAAAATTGAAGATTATTCCCATTATATAGCAAATAATCCACCCTCATATCTGTATTTGTATGTATCTGGATTAACATATCAAAATTATGTTGCAATATAATCAGGTCAGTCTCAGGGTCTTAGGAATGGGGAACAATAAAGAAAGACCTGGGCTCTGCACATGGAAGATCCAATGTGCTGAGTGTTTGTTCAAGTTGTAAGGAAAGACAAAAGGGCTTGGGCACAGCATGAGGCACGAAACACATGTGTGCTCTGCACTTCATTTAGTAGGATAGATATGTTACAATACGATTTATTTTGCCTGAGAGATGAGCAATGTATTAGCTATCTATTACAGTATGACAGATTACCCCCAACTTTATTGGCTTGAAACAATAACTTCCAGATAGACTATTTTGTCACACCTTTCAAAAAGTTTGTCAGGATGGATTTAGTCTGCTCTCCATCCTCAAAATTGCCCCCAGTTGATGCATTCTTCAATTGTTGACTCCCATATTTAACACACACACATGTATACACATGTCAGTCTCACAGGCATGATTATTGTGAAAAGAATAGCTTTTAAAGGCTGGAGGCAGTGGCTCACACCTGTAATCCCAACACTGTGGGAGGCCAAGGTGGGCAGATTGCTTGAGCTCAGGACTTTGAGACCAGCATGGGAAGCATGGCAAAACCCCGTCTACCAAAATACAAAAATTAGCCAGGTGTGGTGGTGCACATCTGTAGTTCCAGCTACTTGGGAGGCTAGGGTGAGAGGATTGCTTGAGCCAAGGAGGCAGAGGTTGCAGTGAGCCAAGATCACACCATTGCATTTCAGCCTGCGTGACAGAGCAAACCCTTTCTCAAAAAAAAAAAATTTTTTTAATAGCATTGAAAACTCAGTTATCTTCTTGAATGGTTCACAAACTACTCTCAGTGTATCACTTAAATAAAGATGAAAATTCAAACCCAAAAAAATGAACAAACAAACAATAAGAGGTCAGGTTATTTTGAAGATGTCTTTTGGAAAAGTCATTTCCATTAGGAAAAGCAGAAAATGAGACTCAACCACTCCTACATAATCCACAGATAAGTAACACAGAGATCAGTAATTAAACTTTTACCTGCTAGTGCTCCAAACCAATGCATACTAAACAATTCCTTCACAGGTCCTAGGAAAGCAGTAAGCTGAAGGATGTCATATTCTATTGTGTGGCAGATGTGTTCCCACTCATAAAAAACTCTGTGGAACTCTTTTTTTTCAACTTAGCAATTTTTCTATTTACTTCAATTTAAACTTTGCAATACCTCATGAGATTAGCAAACCTCTTCTAGAGGGAAGAAAATTAACATGCTTACAGAGCAGGTTTTCCTAAGCTATCAGGGAACTAAAAGGCAGCTGCCAACTCCCCTGAAACAAAAGCAGCAGCAACAGAATGAAGGAAAAAGCACTTCAGAAAATTCTATATTCTGTTAGCACCTTTCCCCTTAAACACAGAAACCTCAAGCATCAGAACAGACAACCATGAAGGTGACACTTCGAGAAAACTAAAGGAGGTGAGATCTCAAACGGTTTTACTTGAATTGTCCGTTAAATGCATATTTGACCCATACTAAAAGGAAAATATCAGGTTACCCTGACACAATTTCCCAGGTTGCTTGAATTTTCATCTAAAGGAATTTAAGAAACACACATCCTCTGAAGATGGTACAGTAAATTATTTTGTGCAGGACTTAGACATTTAAAAGGCATCTATAGTATTAAATGTTTAATATTTTTGGCAATAAATATATTATTTGCTACTAATGCCCAGAAAAAAAAAAACTCTATATGATTTCAACTAACACCACTTCTCTTTTCATTCCTATTTTCAGTCTTCCTACATTAGTTGAGAAAGCTCAATATTCTTGTCATTTATAATTGCATTTCTGTTTGAGCATTGTTTCTGATGCTTTGTTTTCTCAGTTTACAAACCAAAGCACTTGCCATTAATCTCTCTAGACAGAAGACCTGAAGGTTGGCCATTACATCTCTTAATATCAGTCACTATTTAGAAGAAGCAAAGTGTGTGTTAGAACATTTACAGCAATCCATTTGTCACATGAATAATATAAATGGTACAAAAAAATGCTTCTACATGATGGAACAGGATTATAAAGTAAATCATTTTAACTATATTCAAACAGAGATTGAAAACTAACCAAAAATCTGAGAAATCCATACTATGTTCAGTTGAGGCTCATGTGAAGTGCACATTACAGTGAATGCTCAAAAATTCTGTGCCCCAGCCTGGCAACATACAGAGACTCCATCTCTACAAAAAAAAAATTGTTTTAATAGCCAGGAATGGTGGTACGTACTTACTGTCCTTGCTACTTGAGAGACTGAGTCGGATGGGTCACTTGAGCCCAGGGGTTTGAGGCTACAGTAAGCTAGGATTGTGCTTCTGAACTCCAACCTGGGCCACAGAACAAGACTATGACTCTAAAAACATAAAAAATCTGTGCTGTATGCAAAAACACATTTTAAGGGTATAGACTTTCTTAATCTAGGGTCACTAATTTAATGAAGAAATGAACATGTCCATGTTAATATTCTCCTAAAGTACAAAAAATACAAGTTTGAAAAATTATTCTTACGAAAATTGTCTCTCGAGATTGTATTTTTCTTTACCCATGCACTAGGTACAATTTATTAGTTTGCTCACAAGCTTATTAACAAAAGCACGTATTCCTAATATTTGCTTTTGCTTTTTTTTAAATTTTTTTTTTCTTAGACAGAGTCTCACCCTGTTGCCCAGGCTGGAGTGCAGTGGCATAATCTCAGCTCAATTCAACCTCTGGCTCCAGGGTTCAAGTGATACTCCTGCCTCAGCCTCCTGAGTAGCTGAGACTACAGGGACCCCACCACCATGCCAGGCTAATTTTTTGTATTTTTAGTAGAGGCAAGGTTTTGCCATGTTGGCCAGGCTGACCTCAAACTCCTGGCCTCAAGTGATCTGCCTGCCTCGGCCTCCCAAGGTGTTAGGATTACAGGCGTGAGCCACCACGCCTGGCCAGTATTCTTAATATTGATGTGCATTCCATGTAAAGGCCGTGTCTGGGGTCTGAAACTTCTAGACAATTATTTCAATTTTTCTATATTCAACCATAAATGAACATATTGTTTCTCTTTTATAGGACAGGGTACTTATGCAGATATTTTTTCTGGAAAAAAATAAATTACAACTTTCTAATAGTGAAAAATGGCTAAATATTACTCTGTAATTACTTTGAATGCCTTTCAATGTTTTTTTCTGAAGCCAATATTTGAGGCTGTACATTGTCATCCACACTTTGTATGGAATATGTAGTCATATTATATATATATATATATATAGAATATATAGTCATATTCTATATAAATCGTGCATGTTAAAAAATACTATAAAGCATTATTAAAATAGAAATATTGTGATTTATAAGATGCTAAGATGCCAATTTTAAATCTACCAGATACTATTTCAATTACAGAGAAGTTAACTCTTATCTAATGTGCCATGTTTGAAAAAAAAAATTGGTTTTAATGCTGTTCTAGTCATCTATTGATGCATCACAAACCACCTCCACTTAGTGTCATAATAGTACTAAAGGCATTCATTTTGCTCACAAATCTTCAATTTGGAAGAGGCATATTGGGGAAAATTTAATCTCTGCTTGATGCCATATCAGTTGGTGTAGTTCAAAGGCCAGAAGCAATTTACCAACTGAAGCTAGAATTGCTTAATGTTCATGTAGGCAACCTATAGACCATAGGTCAAATCTGGCATACCTTCTGTTTTTGAAAAGAAACTTTGACTGGGACACAGCATTTCTCATTGGATTATGTATTGTCCTTTAACATTTGTTTTTATTTATGGCTATTTTCACAGAGAAGAATTAAGTAGCTCTGACAGAGACTGTATGGCCCCACGATGTAAACATTTGCTCTCTAGCCCCATTTATTAAAAAAATCTATGTTCTCTATGAAGACTCACTCAATCACATGTTTGGAGGTAGACTTTGGTTGTTGACTAGCACCTCAACTTTGGCTGTCATAAAAAATTCTACCCCATCCTCACCATGTAGCAGTTTGATTTTCTCATGACGTGGTGGCTAGGTTCCAAAAGTGAGCAATGCAAGAAACAGTAAATGGTAACAGCTAGTTTCTTAAGACATAGGCAATAACATAGTCCAGACTGAAGAGAAGGGGCATGCATACTCTCATCTCTTGAAAGAAGGAGTATCAATAAATTTATGTTACTTTTTAAAACCACCATTCACTCATGACCACATTTCAATGAAATATTTCAAAATACTTATGTCATAGAAATTACTTAAATGTTCTTCAACTATTTACTGAGCCCATATAATGTAGAATGCATCTATAAGTAAAATAGATATCATCCTTGCTTGAAGGAACTTATATTTGAGCGTAAGAAAAATGTGAATAATAACCGTGTAAATAAAAAATATAAACATGATAACTTTAGAGAACAATAAATATTACAACAAAGCGGAAGTGGAAGAGTTGGGAGTCTTACTACTTTTGATCAGGGAGGCCCTTGCTCTATCGATGACACTATCAGTCCTGAAAAGATATGATTGCCAAGCACAGCATGCATAAAGATAACAAACACAAACACTGTTAAACAAAAGCGAGCCTGTGATACTCAAACAGGAGAGGGAAGATAAGTGCGACTAGAGCATAATTGGTAAGGAATCCAAAAGAGACACAGTTAGAGAGGCAGAGGGAAGTCAGGCCATGGGGCTCTAACAAATAATGTGGGATTTTCTTCTGAGCTTAATAGGAAATCATTGCAGTGCTATAAATGAGTGGCAGGCTCTAATTTTGTTTTCAAAACTTACTCTTGTTGCTGGGAAGAAAGGATTCTGGCCAAGTAGGGCAGCTGAGGAGGGCAATTAATTGAGACAGTGAATATGATAACCAGGTAAAAGCAGACAAACTAATTGAAAAACAATTGCTATACTCAAGGCAAGAGATAGTGGTGACTTCAGCTTGGGTGCCAGGAGACAAGATGTAAATAAATGGAATAATAAGAATTTTAAAAATAGAGCCAACAGGATTGATTGTAGGAGGAGTGGAGAAAAAAGAAAGGTTGTATGGTGAATTACCCCTGAAACTCAGGTTGGCTTAACTCTGACCTAGTCTGGGACTGGGGGCTACTCATTTAGTAGTTAGAAGCGCTTCACCCAAATGTAACTTCTCATTGGAAGGCACTTCCTTTCTTTAGCAGTCCCAGTTCAACAAAGCTGAAGTTAGTAGTAGCTCGTCTTTCTTTGAATACTCCTTGCTCAACTGGCATCTGAAACCAGACTACTTGCCCTCTGAACTATAATTCTAATTTCTTGCAAATAAACCTGTTCTCATGCTTGCCTCAAAGTAGAATAGAAGGACTCAGGGTCTCTTCCCCAGACCAGTGTCCCAAAGCGTCTGCCAGCAGAGTCATAGCACTGTATGCTTCTTAGTGAGATGATGACAAAACAGGAAATTTTGTTGGCCTTTGTATTTAAAGGTCACTAACACAATGTGTGCTTTAGGTCATACCACATGATACTAACCTCACCACAGAAAATGATGCAAAGGGAGCACTCAACATGACTCCTTGGGTTTTGTTTTGGACCAAATGTTGCAATTTACTAAAAATGGAAAGAAAAATAACAGGTTTGGTGTATGTCTATGTAGAGAGGGAAGTGCAGTGAGAATTAAGAACTCCATTTTGGCCATGCCAAATCTGAGTTAGCTATCATGTGTTAAAGTTGCTGATGAAAAATGGAGAACTATATGGAACACAGAAGTTCTCAAGAAGACTAAAGAAGGAGCATAGATAATTTTAATACCCTCACAAATATACCATCAGTCATCAAATATTTTCCATTGACTGTAAGGGGAATGAGAGTTGTTGGAACAGGCAGGTAAATTCAGGCAGCTGAGCTTACTTCTGAACCTGAGTCTTTAATGGCCTCTCTTCTCCGGGAGCTCCCACCTGATAGAGAGAAAGTCATAATTTCTACCATGAGTTTTAAAAAGTGGTAGCCTTGGGAAAAAATTAAAAATAAAAAAATTTGAGATATTGGGAATATTTTCTAATTCCATTCTGCCCCAGAAGCTGGGTTAAAGCCATAAACAATATCCAGAAACTTTTTACTAACTTTCCACCCAGTTGATGACAAGCTGACTAAAACTGTGGGACTCACCTTAAGGAAAAAATATGCAGAATACTTCTCAAGAGCAGATGCCACTTTCTGTCACCTCATTTTTTTTTCTTTTCTATTCTTTTCTTTTCTTTTTTTTTTTTTTGAGATAGGGTCTTGCTCTGTTGCCCAGGCTTGAGTGCAGTGGTGTGATCTCGGCTCAATGTAACCTCTGCCTTCTGGATTCAAGCAATTTTCGTGCTTCAGCCTCCTGAGTAGCTGGGAGTACAGGTGTGCACCACCAAGCTTGGCCAATTTTTGTATTTTCAGTAGAGGTGGGGTCTTGCCATGTTGGCCAGACTGGTCTCGAACTCCTGACCTCAAGTGATCCATCCGCCTTGGCCTCCCAAAGAGCTGGATTACAAGCATGAGCCACCACGACTAGCCTCACCTTAACTTTTTTTCAAGCTTGGGTGGGAAGGCAGAATGAGAAAAAACACAGAGAGCTACTTATGTCCCCCAGTAATTTCCAGTGTAACAAAAGGCAAGATCAACAAGGGATGAAAATCTTGAGGGTACTATAAGGTAAGCAGGGGAGATAAGAAAAGGTGCTTTGCAGCCCTTGTTGTTCCTCTATCTACTAGGTATTGATAATACTTGGAAAAATCCTTGGGTTCCCCTGTGTTTACCGATCTTCATTCAGGAAGAAAGTAGGAACAGATCTTGCAGAATGGCAGGTGGAGATGGGCATGTAAGTTCATGTCTAATAGTCTCTGAAATCTTCTGTTAAGAGTATCCTTTCACCTGAATTAGTAGAACCATACAGAGTCCAGAGATAATCCTCATGGAATAAGACACACCCAGCTATGACATAAAATCCACATAAAATATTATATATCAAATGATTATATATCTGTGTTAAATAATAATTCATTAAATAATGAATTATTTAATCTTCATTCAAATACACGAATGCATGGTCAAGTGCTTGGGACATTCCCAGGCACACAGTAAATATGCACTAACTATTGGTCATCAATATTATTTCTATTTTAGAATTGCTGATATTATCTGTAATTGGCTTATATTATACATTCTGCTAAGGTTACTTTTTGACAATGAAGTAGGTATTTACAAAGTAAAATCTCATGCTCCAGCTTGTGAGGATTTAGCCTCTCCCTTCCACTAGGAAGTCGTTTTAGATCTGGTAAAACAAACCTTCACATTTGAAAAGAAATGCTTGAAGATAAGAATTTGCACAATAAAAGACAGTTTATACATGTTTGAATTCAGCTTTTCCTCATCTCACTAAAAGTGGACACAACAAGTGCTGAAATAATACATTTGGATGCTTTACCCTGAATGCACTGTGTCAACATTTCAAGCATTTTCAAAAATACTCTTTTTCTGCTTCAAGATATAGCTCCAAATTTTGATGATGAACAGAGATGCCAGTTTGCTTGCTTGGATTTTAGTCCTCACATTTGCTGAAACATAGCTAAATGAGTTTAGGAAGACACAATACAAATAGCCCTGCACAAAAGATTTCAAATCAAATGATGCTGGTTCTATTTCCATCTACCTACATGTGCCATTTTACAGTTTTATCAACTTCGCTCTTCCTTTTCTAAAAAGGAAGGGAGTCCAGCTGCCCTAATTCATTATTCCTCAGGCCTCACCCCAGGAATTTCTCTGCTCTGGCCAAAACTGATAATGACTTTAGGGTCCTCTACAAGTAACCTGTAAGTGAGCTAAATATTAACCCTGGAGATATCATTTTCAGTAGCCTAGGTGCCAGTAGCCTTTTGGGAACTCCTCAAATCTTTTCTATGTATTTTTTTACAGGTTCAAAACTTTATTGTTTTAAAATTGCACGTCTTTTAAAATGTAATATTTTGTTATATAAATAGCGCTTAAAAATTTCTTCTAAATGGTTTATGATCACCAAATTTTTTAAATAAAAACAAACAGAAACTTAGAGTTCACTACTAAAGAATTACGATGGGATGGCTGGGCGTGGTGGCTCACACCTATAATCCCAGCACTCTAGAAAGCCGAGGGGGACAGATCACTTGAGGCCAGGAGTTTCAGACCAGTCTGGCCAACATGGTGAAACCCCATCTCTGGAAAAAAACAAAAGTTAGCCAGGCATCGTGGCAGGTGCCTGTAATCCCAGCTACTCGGGAGGCTGAGGCACAAGAACCCCCTGAACCTAGAAGGCAGAGGTTCCTGTAAGCTAAGATCACACCACTGCACTCCAGCCTGGGTGACAGAACAGGATAGCAAGATCCCATTTCAAAAAAAAGGAAAAAAGAATTATAATGGGAAATACACATACACTCAAATTTACATTTTGGTTTTTAGATATAATATACCCATCATACAGTGTCACATATACTGTATGTCTATATAAGTGTGTGTAAATATGTACAATACACACCATACAACAGAGTCTTTCCCTAATAATGTGTATTCTGGGGAATAGGGGAATCACAATGGTCCCATATCTCTGGGCTAGGGAAAATGTGGAGAGGACAGCAGATCTCACATTGGCAGCTAAGAAAAGAAAGGGAGAGAACCAAGAGAGGAGGTAGGATCATGGAAGACAGATTTGATCTTTGTCTATTCTTGGACTAAAGACAAGGATATTTTAAAATAAAAATTGTGTTGAGTATCAGGCATTTCATATGATACATGCTAACTTATATAATTTTCCAACAATTTTATGAAACATGTATGCTGTGTTTATTTGAACTGACACTCAAAGGGATTTTGTTTTACTATTAGTAATTATATTTTCTACCATTTATTGGGTGCCTTAATTGCACCAATTCTCATTATAATTCTTAGAAAAACTCTATGAAGTGTGAATTATCAATCTCATGCTTCTTATAAGAATACCAGGGTCTAAAATATAAATAATCTGCACAAGGTAAAACTACTAAGTAGCAGATTTGGGTTTATGTCCATTGAGTGAACACATTAATTGACTGGGTTTTCCGTTGTGAGGGAAACTCATTCATACTTACCATATTTCCACAGATGTGAATGAGTTTCCTTTCCAGTGCCCAGGAAGGATACATATAGGCAAGCACTGCTAGGTTTCTTCCACCTTTTCCCTCACTCCCTTCAGGAATGAAGGACTGGCTTGTCTGTTTGGTGACCTAGGCTGAGGGGATAGAGCATGCTCAGTTTGACTTCCGTCTGTAATTTCAGAGTCAGCCTGACCACTGTTCACGTGCTTTCTCTTCTCTTCTGGCTTGAAGCTTATAGTGACAGAATCACTTGGGCCTGATGAATGAGTCAGAATGTGGAACAAGGTTATGTAGAGCCTTACAAAATAAGACAGAGAAGTCAACAGCCCTTCTGGCACTCGTAACTGGTATAATGCCTGAGCAATCTGGGTCTTCTACATTGATATCGTTACATAATTATGAAAGAGGCTAGAAGAAAAAGGTATACATTCTAAATATGCAAAGAAGAAAAAATGGGAAGGTTGTTATTTTATCTGCAGAATAGAAATAAAAATAGAAGAGAAACAATTGCCCTTAATCAATGAAATAAACTCAGCTTCAATTACAGAGGTGAGCATATAGCTGATATGCAATTTTTGTTTATTTTAATTTGTTTGGATGTAGGCATCTACAATCCAAATCACACAATAGGAATAAGAGCATGTAGAAGTAGGGAGGCGCTAATAATGTTTTAATATTTTTTATCTGCAAAAAAGAAAGAGACGACATCTTAAAGAAATTTCATGTATTTTTTCTATCTACACATCTTTGCAGTCTTTGGATCTGATCTAATATAAAGTATAATGTCAGCACTGATTGACAAGTAATTTAGAACAATCTTCTCCTAAATAATACACAACTGACAGATACTGTAGAACAACCTTCTCTGTAGCAGCTAGACTCATAGCAACTTGGAAAATTGGAATTTTCAAACCCTGGGTCAACTGAGGCAATAGTATGAGGTATTAGTGTGTGTGTCTCTGTTTCAGGTAGTGATAAACTAGCTTTACACAACCACCTTTGCCACTGACAAAGACAGACCTGCTTGCGTTGGGCCCCTTTTCTTAAAAAGAGGCCCTGCCACATGGAACTGCTATCCAGTAACTTTCTGTAAATGGATCTCATGCATTTTCTACCATTTATGTCTTGTCTCTAGCTAACTTCTGCTAATTTTGTCTTCAAACACTTTATTACCTTGACTCCTGTATAAGTTTCAGCTACTTCCAAAGTGAGATACCAGATCACCAATGCAAAGGAGGGGACCAAAAAGAAAAATCAATTTTACACACATTGCTTTGGTTCCAATATATGTGTTCCTCCAAAATTCGTGTGTCGGAACTCAAACCCAAAATTTAAGTTAAGATGGTATTAAGAGGTGAGGTCTTTGAGAGACAATTGGTATTCATCATGTATGGAATTAATGTCCTTATAAAAGTGGCTTCAGAGAGCTGCCTCATCTTTTTCATCCCTTCCATTTCTTCTGCCATGTGAAGACACAGCTTCAGTCTCTTTTTGCTTCCTTCTGCCATATGAGGATGCAAAAAAAAAGTGCCATTTTGGAAGCAGAAAGTAACAATGAACAAAAACTGATTCTGTTGACACCTTAATCTTGAACTACAGAGGCCTCCAGAACTATAATAAATAGATTTCTATTCTATATAAATTAACCAGTTTCTGGTATTTTGTTATAGCAGAAAGAACAGGCTAAGACACACATTTTATCTGACCATCCACCTCCCGCCAACAAAAGAGGTTTGTGAGGCTGAGAGATGAGTTGGAGATCCAAGGCAGACTTCCTCTGGAATGTGTTGGAGCAGAATCATTTTCCTTGTCCACTGCGAGGGAGAGTGATATTCCATCCTATTTTTTGCCCAATGAAAAGAAAGTCAAGGATATAATTCTGAGAACCTGATGCCATTTTTTAAGTGATATGATATGAGAATTGGTTACTCCAACTTGAGGAATGAAGAGTAGAAGCTTTGCTGAAATGACCTGTAGCATCAGAGTAGAGAGCTGTAATTTGAGAATAAATTGCATTTCCACCAACAGGACAAATTTACACATTTTCTAAGGAAGAGATGCAGAGAGAAAGACAGAACAAATGAACCCATGCTGAGCTTGATAAAGGGGACTTTTCCTAAGATAGTAATGGCACTTCTACTGAGAAAGTCTGAGTGATGGTGGGTTGCAAAGAAACCAGGAGCAGAGAGAGAAGACAGAAGGCAGAATTTGTTCTTTTTTTTTTTTTTTTTTTTTTTTTTTTTTTTGAAGATGGAGTTTCACTCTCATCACCCAGGCTGGAGTGCAATGGTGTGATCTTGGCTCACTGCAATCTCCATCTTCCAGGTTCAAGCAATTCTCCTGCCTCAGTCTCCCAAGTAGCTGGGATTACAGGTGCCCACCATCATGCCTGGCTAATTTTCATATTTTTAATAGAGACGAGGTTTCACCATGTTGGCCAGAATGATCTCGAACTCATGACCTTAGGTGATTCACCTGCCTTGGCCTTCCAAAGTGCTGGGATTACAGGCGTGAGCCACAGCACCTGGCCTAATTTCTTCTTTAAAAGGAGCAAGTGAAAAAACCCCACTGACTGGTGTCTCTGAAACCTCCACAGAAGTGCTCATGAGTGAGAGTCAGCATTAAAACATCCACTGTGGTTACAAAGGGAAACCTATGGCATCTGTGCTGAAACTTTTTAGATCTTAACCTTTACTTCCTTCCTTGTATTCCCTCCTTTAGGCTCCAAAAATCCAGGTTTGCAAGACAAAAATTGGTAGGAAACGGTAGGAAAGCAAGCATATCCTTTTCCCACCATAGAATTCCTGCTGCTGGTAACTGGCCCAAGTTACCAGCTTGGTGGAGGGGTAGAATTTTGATTTGAAGTTCAGCATATGGTTTACATTGTACTAAAAATAATAATTATTGATCCAGGGCTAAAATGACTTGAAGACAAGTTAATATTTAAAAGTGACCTCTGGGCCATGTCCTAGATATAATCCAAGGGATTAAACAAGCCCCCAAATAGGGATATTAAGTAGTTGTTATAAGAAAAGAGTAACCTTGCTCTCTTTGCCATGCTAAGACTTCAATTTTTCAACATAAAAGTTATAAGGAATTCTGTCTTAGGCTTTGATGCTGATTGTTCATTGTCACTCTTTGTCTCATTGCTACTGGCTAATATGGACACACTTAAGGGTGGACTACACATGAAAGTTCTCTAAGGGAAAAGGGTTTACATGGCTCAGGTCCCAGAGAGAAGAGAAGGCATAGGCAGCGGCCCTGTGCATCAGCTTGCTGGGGCTGAGTAATACTATATGAAAAAAGAGATGTCCTCTTCCACATGAGTTAAGAGAGACAGAGGGAGAAAAGATGAAAATACTCATTCTAGGGATATCACAGAGAGAATCCACATTCTAAAAGAAGTCAAGTTTAAATATCTCATCACATCATACTATTTGAATCAATGAGGACATGACCACACCACTGTTATCTATTACAGAGAGTTGCCTGGCTAGAAATGACAAATGAACAGTTTAATGTCAGACAATATTTGCAATAGATCATAACAGAGTATATGTAATAAACGGGTAGTTTGACATAAAATCCAATTCCTATGCATCCCTGGGCAGTGCTTCTTGAAGAACAGAAACAGCCCAGGGAATTATTTATCTTCTCCCAAGTCGTAAAATTAAGAAAGTTTTAGCTCTGGGAAAATATTTCTAACAACTAAACTTATGAGTATGAGTCCATTATGTCTGCTGCAAACCAGGTAGGCCAATCTTCAGAAGTCAGTGGGCTTCTGGTCACTTTTTTTTTTTTTTTTTTTAATTCAACCTACCATCATGGAGTAGCCTGCTGAGGCTAAAGTCCCATATCCAGTCTTCCTTTTCTGCTCAACTTCTTGTTGATCTTTATTTCTGCCTGGCCCACCAATGTCATCCAGACTGTATTTCTCCAACTTCTGATCAACCTGCAACTGGCTAATTACAAAAGCCACTCACATGGCAGCATGAGTCGGACACACTTATGCTGTGGCCACAAGAGCCTAAGTGTTCTGTTCTAGCCATGCCTGTGAATAGAAGAACTGCATGCCTATGGCCAGGGGTTCTCTCAAATTTGTACCTGTCTACTCTAAAGACAGAATTGGAAAAGTTCAATCCTATGCGATTTCTGGAGGGACAAAACGTAATCACATTTTTCCTGAACCAATTATCTTTTCACCATGGCAGGAATCAGATTCATTGCCAGTGGGCCTAACATTTGCTGCCATCAAGTTTTTTGTAGTTGTTGCTCCACATACATCTTTAAGGCAAACCTCGATTTTTCTTTGCAAACTCAGATTAATTATGTGACCCCATCTACTACTGACAATGCTTTTATATACAACAGCTGATGTGGAACTAATCACTTCCTCTTATAGGTGCTAGTTGAGTGAGGTGATAAGCTATCCTTTTTAGACCTCTGCATTTCCATTGGTTGAGATGTGATATGTTATGCACTTTACCTAATCATAAACACAGCTCTAGAGGCAGTGTGTGGTTTGTGTTGATGCTTTCAAATGGCACTGGCTCTTTTCAAGACTTATTCTGAGGAATCAAAAGTTCTTTTAATCAGATGAAGTTTCATTTTTCCCTCATTGGCACAAAACACAATTGATATATCTTTAAAATACACATTGACAATTTCCTTTCATTTCCTCCTTCTCTTGTAAATATAGATACAACCAGATTATCACCATGACAAAACTGAAACTACATTAATTGCCTCACCTAGCAAGGCATTTTCCTTTTACTGGGAAATCTGACTTGTATCACTCACTTCACTGTAACCTGCTTCTAACACACAGAGCTTTTATATGAATAAATTCTTGCCCTTGATAATTTTTTAAGTAAATGTAAATATACACTCTGAATAAAATGCCGTTAGATACAAGCATATTTATAAAATTACATTTTGATTTTATAAGAATCATTCCACCTACAAATCTCAAGATATTGTAGGCAATAAATTCTAAATGAATTAAATTGCTGCCAGATGTGTATTTGGATTCTTTGAGCTTTTTTTTTTTTTTTTTTTAAACAAATCTTCATTAGGTTGGTATTTATCAAAGATAAGGAATTAAGTAATTTTCCAATAATTTAGGTGATACTTGGTGAATATTTCTGTGGCTCATAGGAAACTTGAAAACAGTGCATGTGTTAGGTCACAGCAATGACGGTCAATGGCAAAACAAAATTGGAGAGAGAGTAGCCCTTCCATCTGTGAACCATGAGACAGGGTACACACAGCCTCAGCTGCTGTGCTGGCTGTCTTATGAATACAATGTGTGATCACATAGAGGGTGTGACTACAAAAGCCATGAGGAGGTGGCCCTAACCTAAAATGGATTTTGTACCCATCAGTCACAATCTAAAGATTTCATTATTTTAGCTTAATTCATTTAAGTAAACCACTATGGTTTTTAAAAAATATCTTCTTTTAAAAATGCAAATTTTTCTGAAAGGAAAAATCTTATATCACTTACACTTTGGGAAAAATTAATTTAACACTCCTCGTCATAACCTGAGAAACAGGAGGCAGTGTAAGGTCACTAGCTGTCACAGGAGCATAAGCAGATTAGACAATGAAAGGAGGTACAAAGCCGAAGATAAACTTCACTAGCTTCACAATTTTTTTCAAGATGCTCCTATTCAGTGCAATATGTCTCTAAGGAAAGATCACAAACTGTAACCTGTCTCAGGCTATTTTTCTTTCTCACAATCATGTTCTGTCTTAATTTCCAGGCAAGTTTATCCATGATTCTTAAATCCCCGTTAAGTTTTAAATTCAGCCCAGGATTCGGGTCAGAACAAATGGATTTGAATACCAGCTTCGTCACTTAAAGACTGTATGATTTTGAACAAGCTACTCAGCGTGCCTGGACTCCAGTTTCCTCAGGGCTAATACATCTAACCCTCTGGATTGTTGTGGGGATTTGATAGAATGATAACCATCAAGGGCTTAGCAGAGTACCTGGCTCATAGCAACTGTAATAATTACTGGATTTACAGGGTCATGGACAGATTGGAGAGCAGCTCAGTGGTAGAAGTCAGGACAGTCACCTATGAAACAAGGGAAGAGAAAGCAGTAGAAAAGACCCTTGAAAGACAAGCATGACGTAAATCAGGTAGTGTTTATCTTGCCTTTGGTTTTCAGGACTGAAAACAATCTCCCTGTCTTCCCATATCCAAAAACATCCCTGGAAGCTAATAACAAGAGAGAGTATTAAAGAGGCTGCCCCTGACATGGCATGCAAGCTAATGAACCAACTAGAAGAGATTCTGTTACTGAGATATCTGTAGATACTGACATAAGGCATTTTTCTCCCAGTCTTCTCTTCACCATGCAGACAATTGTTCCAGAACAATAGATGCTTATCCCCTGTTCTTCACATCACCACCACAAATATCATTCTAAATAACATTTTAAATTACTTTTTAATGTAATTTAAAAAAACTATAAGGACTGAAATAATTAGAAGACAGATAAGAATACCATATCAAAATAAAGGCCTTATTAATTGAATTAATAAGAAAATTAATTTATTCAAATTACAAGAATCCAGACAAGGGATTCATGAATAATTTATAGTTGCATGGATTTGAAATCTATAGACCAATTGGCCTTAAACAAACATAATTATTTTTATCAGTCTAAAAATCCTAGTTAAGCTGCAGCGTGATGACTTTGAATCATGTTATTCGTTTATATCTGTTTTGTTTATGTGAATACAAACAGAAAGTATTTCATAATTTTCACCAAGAGATGCATTTAATAAGGGAGACCATCTGGAAATCAATGTCCTATGAATAATTTTGAAATAGAAATTATATAAGCAGGAAACTACGACAATGGCATGAAAATGATGATATCTGGTTTTGGAGACAATGATATGTAGTACAGAAGAACAACCTCTGTCCGAAGCTGAACAGCAGTTAGAGGCTCAGGAAGTATCTATTTCCCGGGAATATTGCCATCGTGTATAAATTGACATTAACTGAGGTTATTACTACCTTTTGTCTTGGATTTGTAATATAAACACAACTCATTTTATTGTCCTTCACATTATTGTATTTCACAGCTATTTCATTTCTTACAAATTGAAGGTTTGTGGCAACCTTGCATCTAGCCATAACAACAGGTGCTCATTTCCTGTCTAATTTTGGTAAGTTTTGCAATATTTCAAACTTTGAATTATTTATATCTGTTGTGGTGATATGTGATCAGTGATCTTTGCTTGATGTTACTATTGTAATTGTTTTGGGGTGCCACAACATTTATATAAGATGGAAAACTTAGTCGATAAATGTTGTATGTATTCTGACTGCTTCCCTAACCAACTTTTCCACTCTCTATCCCACTCCTTAAGCCTCCTTATTTCCTGACATGGAACAACGTTGAAATGAGGCCAACTAATAAGCATATAATGGCCTCTAAATGTTCAAGTGAAAAGAAGAGTCATAAATCACTCACTTTAAATAAACTAGAAATGATTAAGCTTAGTGAGGAAGGCATGTCAAAAGCCAAGACAAGTGGAAAGCTAGGTCTCTTGGGTCAAACATTTAGCCAAATTGTGAATGCGAAGTAAAAGTTCCTGAAGGAAATTAAAAGTGCTACACCAGTGAACACACAGATGATAAGCAAAACAGTCTTATTGCTGATATGGAGAAAATGTTAGTGGTCTGGATAGAAAATCAAATCAGCCACAACATCTTTTAAGCCAAAATCTAATCCAAAGAAAAGAGCTAACTGTCCTCAATTTTGTGAAGACTGAGAGAGGTGAAAAATCTGCAAAGGAAGAGTCTGAAGCCAGCAAGGTTGGTTCATGAGTTTTAAAGAAAGAAGTCATCTGCATAACATAATAATTCAAAAATGAAGCAGCAGATGCTGATGTAGAAGGTGCAGCAAGTTATCGAGATTTAGCTAAATGGCTACACTAAACAACAGATTTTCCATGTAGATGAAACAGGCTTCTGTTGGATGAAGATGCTATGCATGACTTCCATAGCTAGAGAGAAGTCAATGCCTGGCTGCAAAGCTTCCAAGACTGGTTGACTCTCTTATTAGGGGCTAAGGCAGCTGCTGGCTTTAAGCTGAAGCTGGCACTCATTTACCATTCAAAAAAATCATAAGGCATTTAAGGATTATGCTAAGCCTATTCTTCCTGTGCTCTGTCAGTAAAACAACAAAGCCTAGCTGATAGCACATGTGTTTACAGCATGGTTTACTGAATATTTTAAGCTAAGGATTTGAGACCTACTGCTCAGGAAAAAAGATTCATTTTAAAATATTACATTGACAATGTACCTAGTCACCCAAGAGCCCTGTAGACATGTACAAGAAGGCTAATGTCAGATTCATTGACGATGCACCTAGTCACCCAAGAGCCCTATAGAGATATCCAAGAAGGCTAATGTTTTCATACCTGCTAATACAACATCCAGTCTGCAGGTAGTGACTCAAAGGGTAATTTTGACTTTCAAGTCTTATTATTTAAGAAATATAGTTGTAAGGCTATAGCTACCAAAGACAGTGCTTTCCCTGTTGAAATTAGTACATTGAAAACCTACCAGAAAGGATTTATCATTCTAGATGCCATTAATATTTATATAGTTTGGATGTTCATCCCTTGCAAATCTGATGTTGAAATATGATTCCCAGTGTTAAAGGAGGGACCTGGTGGGAGGTGGTCAGATCATGGGGGCAGATCTCTCACGAACGGTTTAGTACCATCCTCTTGGTAATAAGTGAGTTCACATTTAGTTAGGTCAAATGACATCTGTTTGTTTAAAAGTATCTAGGACCTCCCTCTTCTTTCTCTCTTGCTCTGGCTCTCACCATGTAACGTGCTTGCTTCCACTTCAATTTCTGCCATGATTGTAAGCTTCCTGAGGCCCTCGCCAGAAGCTGAGCAGATGTTGGTGTCATGCTTGTATCGCCTGCAGAAGTATGAGCCAATTAAACTTCTTTTTAAATAAATTACCTAGTCTCAGATATTATTTTACCGTAATGCAAAAGCAGACTAACATAGAAAATAATTAATAATTCATGAGAGAAGGTCAAAAGATCAACATTCATAGGAGTTTGGATAAAGTTGGTTCCAACACTCCTGGATGACTTTGAGGGGCTCAAGACTTCAGAGAATTATGTAACTGCAGACTCGGTGAAAATAGCAAGAGAACTGGAATTAGATGTGGGGCCTGAAGATGTGACTGAATTGCTATAATCTCATGACAAAATTTGAACAGATGAAGAGTTGCTTCTCGTGGATGAGCGAAGATAATAATCTTTTGCAATTGTTCTATTGCTGGTGAAGATGTTGTAAACACTGTTGAAATCACAACAAAGACATTAGAATATTACATAAACTTACTTGATAAAGCAGCAGCAGGTTATGATAGGATTTACTCCAATTTTGAAAGAAGTTCTACTGTGAATAAAATTCCATGCTATAGAGGTAAATCTTTCATGAAAGAAAAGGCCATGGTGTGGAAATTTTCACTGTTGTCTTATTCTAAGCAATTGCCACAGCCACCCCAACCTTTAGCAACCACCACCCTATTACTCAGCAGCCCTTAACATGGCGGCAAGTACTTGCACCAGCAAAACGATTATTACTCACTAAAGGCTCAGATGATTGTTAGTATTTTTCAGCAATAAAGTATTTTCTAATTAAGATATATACTTTTTATTTTTTTATTTTTTTATTTTTATTTTTTTATTTATTTATTTATTTTTAATTTATTTATTATTATTATACTTTAAGTTGTAGGGTACATGTGCATAACGTGCAGGTTTGTTACATATGTATACTTGTGTCATGTTGGTGTGCTGCACCCATCAACTCGTCGTTTACATCAGGTATAACTCCCAATGCAATCCCTCCCCCCTCCCCCCTCCCCATGATAGGCCCTGGTGTGTGATGTTCCCCTTCCCGAGTCCAAGTGATCTCATTGTTCAGTTCCCACATATCAGTGAGAACATGCGGTGTTTGGTTTTCTGTTCTTGTGATAGTTTGCTAAGAATGATGGTTTCCAGCTGCATCCATGTCCCTACAAAGGACACAAACTCATCCTTTTTTATGGCTGCATAGTATTCCATGGTGTATATGTGCCACATTTTCTTAATCCAATCTGTCACTGATGGACATTTGGGTTGATTCCAAGTCTTTGCTATTGTGAATAGTGCTGCAATAAACATAAGTGTGCATGTGTCTTTATAGCAGCATGATTTATAATCCTTTGGGTATATACCCAGTAATGGGATGGCTGGGTCATATGGTACATCTAGTTCTAGATCCTTGAGGAATCGCCATACTGTTTTCCATAATGGTTGAACTAGTTTACAATCCCACCAACAGTGTAAAAGTGTTCCTATTTCTCCACATCCTCTCCAGCACCTGTTGTTTCCTGACTTTTGAATGATCGCCATTCTAACTGGTGTGAGATGGTATCTCATTGTGGTTTTGATTTGCATTTCTCTGATGGCCAGTGATGATGAGCATTTTTTCATGTGTCTGTTGGCTGTATGAATGTCTTCTTTTGAGAAATGTCTGTTCATATCCTTTGCCCACTTTATGATGGGGTTGTTTGTTTTTTTTCTTGTAAATTTGTTTGAGTTCTTTGTAGGTTCTAGATATTAGCCCTTTGTCAGATGAGTAGATTGCAGAAATGTTCTCCCATTCTGTAGGTTGCCTGTTCACTCTGATGGTAGTTTCTTTTGCTGTGCAGAAGCTCTTTAGTTTAATGAGATCCCATTTGTCAATTTTGGCTTTTGCTGCCGTTGCTTTTGGTGTTTTAGACATGAAGTCTTTGCCCATGCCTATGTCCTGAATGGTACTACCTAGGTTTTCCTCTAGGATTTTTATGGTATTAGGTCTAACATTTAAGTCTCTAATCCATCTTGAATTAATTTTCGTATAAGGAGTAAGGAAAGGATCCAGTTTCAGCTTTCTACTTATGGCTAGCCAATTTTCCCAGCACCATTTATTAAATAGGGAATCCTTTCCCCATTTCTTGTTTCTCTCAGGTTTGTCAAAGATCAGATGGCTGTAGATGTGTGGTATTATTTCTGAGGACTCTGTTCTGTTCCATTGGTCTATATCTCTGTTTTGGTACCAGTACCATGCTGTTTTGGTTACTGTAGCCTTGTAGTATAGTTTGAAGTCAGGTAGCGTGATGCCTCCAGCTTTGTTCTTTTGACTTAGGATTGTCTTGGAGATGCGGGCTCTTTTTTGGTTCCATATGAACTTTAAAGCAGTTTTTTCCAATTCTGTGAAGAAGCTCATTGGTAGCTTGATGGGGATGGCATTGAATCTATAAATTACCTTGGGCAGTATGGCCATTTTCACGATATTGATTCTTCCTATCCATGAGCATGGTATGTTCTTCCATTTGTTTGTGTCCTCTTTTATTTCACTGAGCAGTGGTTTGTAGTTCTCCTTGAAGAGATCCTTTACATCCCATGTAAGTTGGATTCCTAGGTATTTTATTCTCTTTGAAGCAATTGTGAATGGAAGTTCATTCCTGATTTGGCTCTCTGTTTGTCTGTTACTGGTGTATAAGAATGCTTGTGATTTTTGCACATTAATTTTGTATCCTGAGACTTTGCTGAAGTTGCTTATCAGCTTAAGGAGATTTTGGGCTGAGACAATGGGGTTTTCTAAATATACAATCATGTCATCTGCAAACAGGGACAATTTGACTTCTTCTTTTCCTAACTGAATCCCCTTGATTTCTTTCTCTTGCCTGATTGCCCTAGCCAGAACTTCCAACACTATGTTGAATAGGAGTGGTGAGAGAGGGCATCCCTGTCTTGTGCCAGTTTTCAAAAGGAATTTTTCCAGTTTATGCCCATTCAGTATGATATTGGCTGTGAGTTTGTCATAAATAGCTCTTATGATTTTGAGATATGTTCCATCAATACCGAATTTATTGAGCGTTTTTAGCATGAAGGGCTGTTGAATTTTGTCAAAAGCCTTTTCTGCATCTATTGAGATAATCACGTGGTTCTTGTCTTTGGTTCTGTTTATATGCTGGATTATGTTTATTGATTTGCGAATGTTGAACCAGCCTTGCATCCCAGGGATGACGCCCACTTGATCATGGTGGATAAGCTTTTTGATGTGTTGCTGAATCCGGTTTGCCAGTATTTTATTGAGGATTTTTGCATCGATGTTCATCAGGGATATTGGTCTAAAATTCTCTTTTTTTGTTGTGTCTCTTCCAGGCTTTGGTATCAGGATGATGTTGGCCTCATAAAATGAGTTAGGGAGGATTCCCTCTTTTTCTATTGATTGGAATAGTTTCAGAAGGAATGGTACCAACTCCTCCTTGTACCTCTGGTAGAATTCAGCTGTGAATCCATCTGGTCCTGGACTTTTTTTGGTTGGTAGGCTATTAATTATTGCCTCAATTTCAGAGCCTGCTATTGGTCTATTCAGGGATTCAACTTCTTCCTGGTTTAGTCTTGGAAGAGTGTAAGTGTCCAGGAAATTATCCATTTCTTCTAGATTTTCCAGTTTATTTGCGTAGAGGTGTTTATAGTATTCTCTGATGGTAGTTTGTATTTCTGTGGGGTCGGTGGTGATATCCCCTTTATCATTTTTAATTGCGTCGATTTGATTCTTCTCTCTTTTCTTCTTTATTAGTCTTGCTAGTGGTCTGTCAATTTTGTTGATCTTTTCAAAAAACCATTCCTGGATTCATTGATTTTTTGGAGGGTTTTTTGTGTCTCTATCTCCTTCAGTTCTGTCCTGATCTTAGTTATTTCTTGCCTTCTGCTAGCTTTCGAATGTGTTTGCTCTTGCTTCTCTAGTTCTTTTAATTGTGATGTTAGAGTGTCAATTTTAGATCTTTCCTGCTTTCTCTTGTGGGCATTTAGTGCTATAAATTTCCCTCTACACACTGCTTTAAATGTGTCCCAGAGATTCTGGTATGTTGTATCTTTGTTCTCATTGGTTTCAAAGAACATCTTTATTTCTGCCTTCATTTCGTTATGTACCCAGTAGTCATTCAGGAGCAGGTTGTTCAGTTTCCATGTAGTTGAGCGGTTTTGATTGAGTTTCTTAGTCCTGAGTTCTAGTTTGATTGCACTGTGGTCTGAGAGACAGTTTGTTATAATTTCTGTTCTTGTACATTTGCTGAGGAGTGCTTTACTTCCAATTACGTGGTCAATTTTGGAGTAAGTATGATGTGGTGCTGAGAAGAATGTATATTCTGTTGATTTGGGGTGGAGAGTTCTATAGATGTCTATTAGGTCTGCTTGCTGCAGAGACGAGTTCAATTCCTGGATATCCTTGTTAACTTTCTGTCTCATTGATCTGTCTAATGTTGACAGTGGAGTGTTGAAGTCTCCCATTATTATTGTATGGGAGTCTAAGTCTCTTTGTAAGTCTCTAAGGACTTGCTTTATGAATCTGGGTGCTCCTGTATTGGGTGCATATATATTTAGGATAGTTAGCTCTTCCTGTTGAATTGATCCCTTTACCATTATGTAATGGCCTTCTTTGTCTCTTTTGATCTTTGATGGTTTAAAGTCTGTTTTATCAGAGACTAGGATTGCAACCCCCGCTTTTTTTTGTTCTCCATTTGCTTGGTAAATCTTCCTCCATCCCTTTATTTTGAGCCTATGTATGTCTCTGCATGTGAGATGGGTCTCCTGAATACAGCAGACTGATGGGTCTTGACTCTTTATCCAGTTTGCCAGTCTGTGTCTTTTAATTGGAGCATTTAGTCCATTTACATTTAAGGTTAAGATTGTTATGTGTGAACTTGATCCTGCCATTATGATATTAACTGGTTATTTTGCTCGTTAATTGATGCAGTTTCTTCCAAGCCTTGATGGTCTTTACATTTTGGCATGTTTTTGCAATGGCTGGTACCGGTTGTTCCTTTCCATGTTTAGTGCTTCCTTCAGGGCCTCCTGTAAGGCAGGCGTAGTGGTGACAAAATCTCTAAGCATTTGCTTATCTGTAAAGGATTTTATTTCTCCTTCACTTATGAAACTTAGTTTGGCTGGATATAAAATTCTGGGTTTAAAATTCTTTTCTTTAAGAATGTTGAATATTGGCCCCCACTCTCTTCTGGCTTGAAGAGTTTCTGCCGAGAGATCTGCTGTTAGTCTGATGGGCTTCCCTTTGTGGGTAACCCGACCTTTCTCTCTGGCTGCCCTTAAGATTTTTCCCTTCATTTCAACTTTGGTGAATCTGGCAATTATGTGTCTTGGAGTTGCTCTTCTCGAGGAGTATCTTTGTGGCGTTCTCTGTATTTCCTGGATTTGAATGTTGGCCTGCCCTACTAGGTTGGGGAAGTTCTCCTGAATGATATCCTGAAGAGTGTTTTCCAACTTGGTTCCATTTTCCCCCTCACTTTCAGGCACCCCAATCAGACGTAGATTTGGTCTTTTTACTTTCCCATACTTCTTGCAGGCTTTGTTCATTTCTTTTTCTTCTTTTTTCTTTTGGTTTCTCTTCTCGCTTCATTTCATTCATTTGATCCTCCATCGCTGACATTCTTTCTTCCAGTCGATCGAGTCGGTTACTGAAGCTTGTGCATTTGTCACGTATTTCTCGTGTCATGGTTTTCGTCTCTTTCATTTCGTTTATGACCTTCTCTGCATTAATTACTCTAGCCATCAATTCTTCCACTTTTTTTTCAAGATTTTTAGTTTCTTTGCGCTGGGTACGTAATTCCTCCTTTAGCTCTGAGAAATTTGATGGACTGAAGCCTTCTTCTCTCATCTCGTGGAAGTCATTCTCCGTCCAGCTTTGATCCGTTGCTGGCGATGAGCTGTGCTCCTTTGCCGGGGGAGATGTGCTCTTATTTTTTGAATTTCCAGCTTTTCTGCCCTGCTTTTTCCCATCTTTGTGGTTTTATCTGCCTCTGGTCTTTGATGATGGTGATGTACTGATGGGGTTTTGGTGTAGGTGTCCTTCCTGTTTGATAGTTTTCCTTCTAACAGTCAGGACCCTCAGCTGTAAGTCTGTTGGAGATTGCCTGAGGTCCACTCCAGACCCTGTTTGCCTGGGTATCAGCAGCAGAGGCTGCAGAAGATAGAATATTTCTGAACAGCGAGTGTACCTGTCTGATTCTTGCTTTGGAAGCTTCCTCTCAGGGGTGTACTCCACCCTGTGAGGTGTGGGGTGTCAGACTGCCCCTAGTGGGGGATGTCTCCCAGTTAGGCTACTCAGGGGTCAGGGACCCACTTGAGCAGGGAGTCTGTCCCTTCTCAGATCTCAACCTCCGTGTTGGGAGATCTACTGCTCTCTTCAAAGCTGTCAGACAGAGTCGTTTGCGTCTGCAGAGCTTTCTGCTGTGTTTGTTATTGTTTACTGTGCCCTGTCCCAGAGGTGGAGTCTACAGAGACAGGCAGGTTTCCTTGAGCTGCTGTGAGCTCCACCCAGTTCGAGCTTCCCAGCAGCTTTGTTTACCTACTTAAGCCTCAGCAATGGCGGGCGCCCCTCCCCCAGCCTCGCTGCTGCCTTGCCGGTAGATCACAGACTGCTGTGCTAGCAATGAGGGAGGCTCCGTGGGTGTGGGACCCTCCCGGCCAGGTGTGGGATATGATCTCCTGTAGTGCCTGTTTGCTTAAAGCGCAGTATTGGGGTGGGAGTTACCCGATTTTCCAGGTGTTGTGTGTCTCAGTTCCCCTGGCTAGGAAAAGGGATTCCCTTCCCCCTTGCGCTTCCCAGGTGAGGCAATGCCTCGCCCTGCTTCAGCTCTCGCTGGTCGGGCTGCAGCAGCTGACCAGCACCGATCGTCTGGCACTCCCCAGTGAGATGAACCCAGTACCTCAGTTGAAAATGCAGAAATCACCGGTCTTCTGTGTTGCTCGCGCTGGGAGTTGGAGACTGGAGCTGTTCCTATTCGGCCATCTTGCTCCGCCTGAGATATATACTTTTTAATATAAAGATTTTGCACAGTTGATAGACTACAATATGGTGTAAATATAACTTTTGCATGCACATTGGGAAATAAAAAAATGTGTGTGACTCAATTTGTTGCAATGTTAGCTTTATTGCCCTCATCTGTAGGGGAACCCACAATGCCTCTGAGGTATGCCTCTAACTCATTTTTATCCTTCCTTCTCTATTCATTTAATTCATTTTTAAAATTTATTATTATCTTTTATTTTTGACCTCTGCCCCACCCTCTCTTCCATATTATTTCAGCTCCACACCAAAATTGCACTAATTTTCCAAATAATGCATCTCTAATAATTTTATTTTCTGCTTAAAAATCCTTGAGCATTACCTGTATAGTATTGTGTTAATCTACTTCCTTGATTTAAAATACTCAAATATACTTAATTATCAAGCCAATTCAAATGACTAATTTTTCTTTGTTTGTTTTCTGTATTCTGAAATACTCTCTCCACCTCCCATTTCCACTGAGTAAAGTTGTATGAAAAGACAGTCCAGAAAAGTCGTAGTGTGGTTTCCAGTGTTAGATAGGCTTGAGATCAAATAGAGATTGTACCTGATCATCTTCTTTTCATCCTGGAGACAAAATTACACAAAAGACTGTACCACTCCCTGAAAGCGTAAATTGTGGCAAGTAAAAACCTTTGTACCTATGTACCTGAGAGTATAGCTGATTATTTATGAGTATAGGGAAGATGTATGAACTAGTCCATGCAAAGTTTTTAGTACAGTGCCTGGCACACAGTAAATTCTTTATACATGTCAACCATCAACAATACCATTGTTACTATCATTCTTTATTTATTTGTTTTTGGAGACAAGGTTTTGCTCTGTTGTGGATGCTACAGTACAGTGGCACCATTGTGGGTCACTGCAGTTCTCTTGGACTCAAGTTCTTCTCCCACCTCAGCCTTCTGAGTAGCTGAGATGAAAGGCACATGCCACCATGCCTGGCTAATTTTGTCTTTTCTCCTTCTTTTATTTTTGTACAGACTGGGTCTTGCTACGTTGTCCAGGCTGGTCTCAGACTCCTAGGCTCAAACAATCCTCCTGTTTCAGTTTCCTGAATAAATGGCTGAGACTACAGGGGAGCACTCATAGGTTAATTTTTTCTTTGCTTTCTGTTATTTGTGTGTTTACTGTATTTGTTTTTGTTTTTGTAGCAACAGGATCTCACTATGTTGCCTAGGCTGGTCTCAAACTCCTGGGCTCAAGTCATTCTTTCACTTCAACCCCCCAAAATGCTGGGATTATAGGCATGGGCCATTGTGCCTGGCCTATAATTTATTTTGACCCCTAAGTTATTTTAAGGCCCAAAATAATATATTCTTCATTCATGACACTTAATTTATCATCTTCATCTCAAAGTAATGTGTACATCTATATAATGAGAAATAAAGCAATAAGGTTATCAGATTTAATAATTTAAATCTTTTTTAAATTTCAGGGTGGGTAGTTGAAATTTTATAGTAAAGAGGGCCATAACCAAATAATCAAATCCGTAATATTTAAAGACAATACATAATGCAGGGTGTAAGATGCATCAGTATAAGGAAAGATGGGACAGGCACACCAGTTAGGAGATCACTAGAAAAATATAAATGAACTGTCTCTGTTACCAGTGACAGAAGACACTGTGGAGGCAGACCAAATATGAGAGTTAAGCAAAGTGAAGAGAATAATTCCTATGCCTCAAATACAAATAGAAACAAAATATTAGAGGCTAAGATGAAAGGCATGTATTTTGTTGTGTCAGATGTCAGGAGCCTCAGATTATCAGTAATAGAAATGTGCAGCCAGCAATTACAAACAGGATTCTACAACATAAGAGATAAGTCAGTGCTAGAGACAAAACGTCCTATGGTCAGATTGAGGCACAGAATTAAATAAACTCACGAAAGATAATTGCATTTCATGATGTAAAGAAATCCAAGGTACCCGTTAAGACCATCTGGTGTATTGATGAGAACAGTTGTAAAAAAGAAACAAACAAACAAAAAACAGGACAGAAGAGCAAAGTATCATGGAAGCCAAAAGAAAACAGATATTTCAAGAAGGCATGGCAGAAAGCTGCAGTTGCATCTCTCTAAACCTGTGTTTCTTCTTTCTGGGTCCACAGTTAAAGTCCACTTCCCAGGTCCCCCTTACAGTTAAATACAGCCATGGAAGTCAATTCTCAAGCCTGGAGTATGAACAAACTGATATTTGCTACTTCCACACCTGGGTCATAAAATGTCCCACCTGTGATTCTTGGTATTTATCCAGCTGGATAACTTTTAGAGCAATCTTGGCAACTTGTCGAAGAAGGTAAATATTGAAGATGGAAGAGCTGCTCTCAACCTGGGCCTCAGAATGGAAGTGTGGAGCCCGGCGCACCTACTGTGGCCATTCACATGACTTAGGAAACAACTGGCACATCTTTGGTAGATGAATGGCACTTTCACAATTTTCCTTGTTTTCATTCCTGGGGATGAGCTGTATAACATTCATTTTTTAAAAATCCCCATGGGCCCATTAAATGAGTGAGAATTAAAATTCCACAGTTTTTAGCCATCGTTGAATTTGTAGGGTTTGTCACAGGAGTGGGGCTTTCTTAACTAGCATAGAAAGGTTATTTATAAGTTCTGACTGAGAAGATGAGGAGTGAAAGGTCTTGAGATTTAATGTTCTTCAGGGAACAGTTTCAGGAAAGTGTGGAGAAAAAAAGCTATGTTTTCACAAGTGAAAGAATGATCGCTATGGAGAGGACGAATTTTGTGCTGAATAGAAAGTAAGACACGAGACAATAACCTAATCAGAACACAGGGTCAAACAGGCTTTTTGTAAGGTTGTAGAATCGTAACAATATCTAAATGATGGACAGGAGGAAAGAGGTGCTGGAGATGGAGAGATTGAAAATGCAAGAAGAAGAAAGATTTATACAGCAAAATCACAAAGTGAAAAAGGAGAAGAATGTGAGAACCGGTAATGCTTTTAGCCTTTTACAAAAAAAGTAGGGCTTTTCTTATTCCTTAATAGGTAGGGAGGTGATAATTTAATGAGAAAGAGTAGGAAGACTAGAAAAGGGTTGAGATTCACTGTGTAAATGGGTGTCATGTATGCCCTAAAAATGCCTCTTTATGGACTCTACCTATGACTCTCTGAAGCCCACATAGAAGCCCCTATTGCCGGCCCAGTTTAATCTAGCATGTAAAAAAACGCCAAGTGTCTTTTATCCTATGGGGCTGTGGTAAAGGAGGAGTTCTTCTATACAAATAATAACTATAAAAAGAAGTATTTGTGAAGTCTATTAAAATCTGTTTATACAGCACAAGTTTCATCTTGAGAACTCTTAGTTATTCCACAAATATTTTTTGAATGTCTACCACATACTATAACTAGGAGCACTGTCAAGAAAGAAATAACAAATAAGTAAACAAACAAATAATTTTAAATTATAAGTGCTATGTACGATATTATAATTTAAAGAGAGACTACGAGGGGCTGTATAGGAGAGAATAACCTTTCAGTTTACTCACCATCGCATACTAAATGCATTCTACTTATAAATTAGAGGATTATGAAAAATGGTAAGTGGAGCTATAATCAATTCAGTGATTTGTCCAAAGTTATACCATTTTGGCCATTCATTCTAATTTCTGGCACCATTTTTAGAGCCAATTTAATTTCAGTTAGACCATGTTTGAAACTGTATAATTTTAGAAAATTTGTAAATGCTTTAAAAATATAGTTTTGTTGTATGTCCCTCAATAAGGTATCTTAACAGTACCATATTAAGATACTCTTACCTTCATACAAGTTGATAGCTTTACTTTAAAACTTTTGTTTTGATAAGATGTATTAAAATCATATGCGTACACTCATATATGCATATATAATTTAAACCTGAATATATATATATATATTAAAATTTAATAGTGAATTTAAACAACATTATGTAACAACAACATTTCTTGCACTGCTGTTTGGCATCCTTTGTTTATCCTTGTGAAAAACTTCTTTCAAGGGTGTGTGATAATAATTCATTTTCAAGTAACCTGCTCTCAATGCATGTGAGTTCTTGAGAAAATTCTTTGGAGAACCAGATTCACAATGTATTTTTATATATTTGCTGAAATAAATGATAAGAGATAAATCACAACAACGACAGTAAAATGTGAAATAAATAATATTACATGTGTGATTGATTTACTTTTTATCTCTAGAGGCATTATTTTTTCTTTATCTGCTGTGAAGCTTTAGTCAAATGGCCAGTAATATAAAATGTTTATGGTTTTGTGGATTGGAATTACAGTTTCTTGACCTATCTGATTCAGACTAGATCCTTGTCACAGTTTTTCATTTTAATGAATAGAGAAAACTTGTGAGAATGCTTATATGCTGCTTTCTTTTTTACACTGGAACCTCAGAGAGTTGGAAAAAAAAATTCCTTTTCCAAACACAGCTACAATTTCACACAGATTGTATTCATTTCCATAAAAGATAGAATATTTCAAAGTAGCACTCTGATTTTCAATGGCATAAAATAATGACTTATTTTCAGAATATGTCCAATTTTAATATCATAAACTTTAGCTTCTTACCCAGACTTCCAAAATAATGTGTAGAGAATTGAATATGTAAACAACTTCATCTGCTCTTTTATTTTCCTACAAGAATCTCTTCCCTGTTTAAAAATTCTGTGCAGTCATGCACTGCATAATATTTCAGTCCACAACAGACTGCATATGCAGTGGTGGCCTCATCAGAAGCTACTGTGACTGAAAATTTCTTATCACCTAGTGACACTATAGTCATCATAACATCATAGTGTATATTTCTGAAAAGAGTGACATCTCCTCAACAAGAACCTCAGGCAAGTCCATCAGGAGCCATTATCGCTATCATAGAATATGACAGCTCCATGCAAGTCCTTGCCCCTGAAGCCTTTCCAGTGGGACAAGTTGCACTGGTGAAAGATAGCGATATTGATGATCCTGACCCTGTATGGGCCCTGTATTGGCCCTAGACTTATGTGTGTGTTTGTGTCTTAGTTTTTTTAACAAAAGATTTAAAAAGTTAACAAAAATTAAACACTTTTAAAAAAGAAGGAAGCTTATAAAAGTGGATATTTAAAAACTTATTTTTTGAAAATTATACTTTAAGTTCTGGGGTATGTGTGCAGAATGTGCAGGTTTGTTACATAGGTATACACGTGCCATGGTGGTTTGCTGCACCCATCAACCCGTCATCTACATTAGGTATTTCTCCTAATGCCATTCCTCTCATTGCCCCCACCTCCCTAACAGGTCCCAGTGTGTGATGTTCCCCTCCCTGTGTCCATGTGTTGTCAGAGTTCAGCTCCCACTTATGCAGTGTTTGGTTTTCTGTTCCTGTGTTAGTTTGCTGAGAATGATAGCTTCCAGCTTCATCCATGTCCCTGCAAAGGACATCAACTCATCCTTTTTTATGGCTGCATAGTATTTCATGGTGTATATGTGCCACATTTTCTTTATCCAGTCTATCATTGATGAGTATTTGGGTTGGTTCCAAGTCTTTGTTATTGTGAATAGTGCTACAATAAACATACGTGTGCAAGTGTTTTTATACTAGAATGATTTATAATCCTTTGGGTATATACATAGTAATGGGATTGCTAGGACAAATGGTATTTCTGGTTCAAGATCCTTTAGGAATTACCACACTGTCTTCCATAATGGTTGAACTAATTTACACTCCCACCAACAGTATAAAAGCATTCCTATTTCTTCACATCCTCTCCAGCATCTGCTGTTTCCTGACTTTTTAATGATCGTCATTCTAACCGTCATGAGATGGTATCTCATTGTGGTTTTGATTTGCATTTCTCTAATGATCAGTGATGATGAGCTTTTTCTCATGTTTGTGAGCCACATAAATGTCTTCTTTTGAGAAGTGTCTGTTCATATTCTTCACCCACTTTTTGATGGGATTTTTTTTTCTTGTAAATTTGTTGAAGTTCCTTGTAGATTCTGGATTCTAGAAGATTCTAGCCCTTTGTCAGATGGATACATTGCAAAATTTTTCTCCCATTCTGTAGGTTCCCTATTCACTTTGATGATAGTTTCTTTTGTTGTGCAGAAGTTCTTTAGTTTAATTAGATCCCATTTGTCAATTTTGGCTTTTGTTGCCATTGCCTTTGGTGTTTTAATCATGAAGTCTTTGCCCATGCCTATGTCCTGAATGGTATTGCCTAGGCTTTCTTCTCGTATTTTTATGGTTTTAGGCCTTATGTTTAAGTCTTTAGTCCATCTTGTGTTGATTTTTGTATGAGCAGTCCAGTTTCAGTTTTCTGCATATGGCTAGCTAGTTTTCCCAACACCATTGTATTAAATAGGGAATCCTTTTCCCATTGCTTGTTTCTGTCAGGTTTGTCAAAGATCAGACGGTTGTAGATGTGAGTTGTTGTTTCTGAGGTCTCTGTTCTGTTCTATTGGTCTATATCTCTGTTTTGCTACCAGTACCACCCTGTTTTGGTTACTGTAACCTGGCAGTCTAGTTTGAAGTCAGGAAGCATGATGCCTCCAGCTTTGTTCTTTTGCTTAGGATTGTCTTGGCTATATGGGCTCTTTTTCGGTTCCATATGAAATTTAAAGTATTTTTTTCTAACTCTATGAAGAAAGTCAATTGTAGCTTGATGGGGATAGCATTGAATCTATAAATTACTTTGGGCAGAATGGCCATTTTCACAATATTGATTCTTCTTATCCACAAGCATGGAATGTTTTTCATTTGTTTGTGTCCTCTTTTATTTCACTGAGCAGTGGTTTGTAGTTCTCCTTGAAGAGGTCCTTCACATCCCTTGTAAGTTGTATTCCTAGGTATTTTATTGTCTTTGTAGCACTTGTGAATGTGAGTTCACTCATGAGTTGGCTCTCTACTATTGGTGTATAGGAATGCTTGTGATTTTTGCACGGTAATTTTGTATGCTGAGACTTTGCTGAAGTTGCTTATCAGCTTAAGGAGATTTTGGGCTGAGATGATGGGGTTTTCTAAATATACAATCATGTCATCTGCAAACAGGGACAATTTGACTTCCTCTCTTCTGATTTGAATACGCTTTATTTCTTTCTCTTGCCTGATTTCCCAGGCCAGAACTTCCAAAACAATGTTGAATAGGAGTGGTCAGAGATGGCATCCTTTCCTTGTGCCAGTTTTCAAAGGGAATGCGTCCAGCTTTTGCCCATTCAGTATAATATTGACTGTGGGTTTACCATAAATAGCTCTTATTATTTGGAGACACGTTCCATCCACACCTAGTTTATTGAGAGATTTTAGCATGAAGGGGTGTTGAATTTTATCAAAAGCAGGAGATGCAGTCTTAGTCTCTGATGAAACAGACTTTAAGCCAACAAAGATTAAAAAAAAGACAAAGAAGGGCATTACTTAATGGTAAAGGGATAAACACAACAAGAAGAGCTAACTAACCTAAATATATTTGCACCCAATACAGAACCACCCAGATTCATAAAGCAAGTTCTTAGAGACCTACAAAGAGACTTAGACTCCCACAAAATTATAGTGGGAGACTTTAATGCCCCTCTGTCAATATTAAACAGATCAACAAGACATAAAATTAACAAGGATATTCAGGACTTGAACTCAGTTCTGGGCCAAGTGGACCTAATAGACATCTACGAAACTCTCCACCCCAAATCAACAGAATATACATTCTTCTCAGCACCACATCCCACTTATTCTAAAACTGACCACATAATTGAAAGTAAAACACTCCTCAACAAGTACAAAAGAACAGAAATCATAACAAACAGTCTCTCAGACCACAGTGCAATCAAATTAGAACTTAGGATTAAGAAACTCACTCAAAACCACACAACTGCATGGAAACTGAACAATCTGCTCCTGAATGACTACTGGGTATGTAATGAAATTAAGGCCGAAATAAGTAAGTTCTTTGAAACCAATGAGAACAAAGACACAATGTACCAGAATCTCTGAGACACAGCTAAAGCAGTGTTTGGAGGGAAATTTATAGCACTAAATGTCCACAGGAGAAAGCAGGAAAGATCTAAAATCGACACCCTAACATCACAATTAAAAGAACTAGAGAATCAAGAGCAAACAAACTCAAAAGCTAGCAGAAGACAAGAAATAACTAAAATCGGAGCAGAACTGAAGAAGAGAGAGACACGAAAAACCCTTCAAAAAAATCAATGAATCCAGGAACTGGCTTTTTGAAAAGGTCAACAAAATAGATAGACCACTAGCCAGACTAATAAAGAAGAAAAGAGAGAAGTATCAAATAGACACAATAAAAAAAAAAAAAAATGATAAAGGGGAGATCACCACTGATCCCATAGAAATACAAACTATCATCAGAGAATACTATAAACACCTCTATGCTAATAAACTAGAACATCTAGAAGAAATGGATAAATTCCTGGACACATACACCCTCCCAAGACTAAACCAGGAAGAAGTCGAATCACTGAGTGACCAATAACAAGTTCTGAAATTCAGGCAGTAATGAACAGCTTACCAACAAAAAAGCCCAGGACCAGACGGATTCACAGCCGAATTCTACCAGAGGTACAAAGAGGAGCTGGTACCACTCCTTCTGAAACTACTCCAAACAACAGAAAAAGAGGGAATCCTCCCTAACTCATTTTATGAGGCCAACATCATCCTGATACCAAAACCTGGCAGAGGCACAACAAAAAAAATTTCAGGCCAATGTCCCTGATAAACATCAATGCAAAAATCGTCAGTAAAATACTGGCAAACCAAATCCAGCAGCATATCAAAAAGCTTATCCACCATGGTCAAGTCAGCTTCATCCCTGGGGTGCAAGGCTGGTTCAACATACGCAAATCAAGAAACGTAACCCATTATATAAACAGAACGAATGACATAAACCACATAATTATCTCAATAGATGAAGAAATGGTTTTTGTACAGTTGTACAATGTGTGTTTTAAGCTAAGTGTTATCATAAGAGTCTAAATGTTAAAAAAAATGAAAAGTTTATAGGGTAAGAAGTTACAGTAAGCTAAAGTTAATTTATTATTGAAGAATAAAAAATATTTCTGGTAAATTTAACGGAGCCTAAGTGTACAGTGTTTATAACGTCTACGTGAGTGTACTGTTATGTCTTAGACCTTCATATTCACTCAGTACTCATTCACTGACCCACCCAGAGCAACTTCCAGTCCTGCCAGCTCCATTCATGGTAAATACTGTATACAGGTATATCACATTTATCTTTTAAATCATATTTTCGTTGTGCCTTTTCTATGTTTGAATATGTTCAGATACACAAATATCATAGTGTTAAAATTGCCTAGAGTTTTCACTACAGTGACATGCTGTACAGGTTTGTAGCCCAGGAGCAATAGGGCTGTACCATACAACCTAGGTGTGTAGTAGGCTATACCATCCAAGTCTGTGTAGTTACACTCTATGATGCTCATGCAATGACAAAAATCACCTAAAGATGCATTTCTTAGAGTGTATTCCTGTCATTATGTGACATATGACTGTATTCAAAACATTATGTCAGATTTATTTGCTTTTACTGTCTTTGTTGTTTTTATCTTAATGAGTCCTTAAACTAATTCATTTCACTTTGCTATTTTGTTTGTTATACTTCTTCAATATCCTCCAGTACAAATTGTATATTTCACAAAATGACAGATAAAAAATTGAACAAAACATTTTACCAAGTCTTAGATAAAAAAAAAAAAAGCTTTTATTCTCAACACATTTTGCCTTTTCTACCCCCAAATATCACTGTTTTAAATATGTTCTTAATTAAGACAAAAGGAATCACTCATGGGGGAAGATGGAAGGGAGTCATACATTTCAATTAAATATCATATTTTTACTCTTAGTACCTGAAATTAAATTACTTCATTTACATTCTTATTAATCAGACTGAAGAATATGTATTATATATGTATAATATACAGAATTTGCATAATATGTATTATACTGAGAGCAGAAACGTATCAAAAACTAAGTAGTTATGAACACAGTTTGAATCCCTCAATCAGATAAAACACCTGTAAGCTTTTCCTAAGGGGAAATTATAAGTCATTATATATAAAGCCCTAAAAAAAAAGAGGGAGCACTGTCTTATTATATATAATCTCTATAATTTTAGGAGCAAAGCCAAGTTTGAACTGGGGATTATCACACATACTATTTTTTTTGTTTTATTTTTCTCCATTCACTGATCTATGATTCTCACTGATGGAGTTCAAAAACATTTCACTAACTACCCAGTGTTTGTGATATATAAATAAAACGCACATTTTGAAATAAAATATTGGAAGCTTTTTTAACTCTTTCAATATCTACATTAAAAGATAAATGCCAGGTTACAGATGCTTGTCCGGTCTACACTGAACATTACTATCCAGTGTGTTCTTTCCTTACACTCGTATATGATTTAGATCTCTCTTTTCAACTTCTGGACATACATTTCTGTTGGGATCTGAATCAGCTGAAGCAGCAATTTTTGCACTGGCTCACCTGTACGGACAAGGGAAATTCTGGATGATGACTGTAGTAGCCTAGATCACTATGAATAAATGCTTACTTCACCCACCCACCTCTCTCTCTCCATATTCTCAGGCTTCTTGACTTCAGGCTGGGTCATATGACTTGGTTTTGCTGACAGGATATGAAGAAGATTGAAATGAGTTTGCATGATTGATCTTACTTTCCTACACTTCTGTCATTGCTATGGAAAGAATATACTCCTGATAGCTGGCTGGTCCCAGAATATTGAGAGATATTTGGAACAGACCTGAACTCATTCTACAGCCCCAAGCCAAACCCAGTCCAGCTCAGCTTAGTTCTACAAAACCACAGCCAATTTGCAGACAAATGACTGAGAAATAAATGTTTTATTTTTACACCACTGAGATTTTTGTGGTTATTTATTATACAGGGATAGCTATTTAAAACCAGAATATTTGAGAAAAGGTGACTGAATCATACATTTCAAAGGAGAAGAAAAGACGCAAACCTTATTATCGCTGATTTTCTAGGATCAGAAATTTTCTTTCAAGTTACTCTTATGAATGTTTTCTTTTTCCTTTTGTCTTTTTTTTCTTTCTTTCTTTCTTTCTTTCTCTTTTTGTAAGACAGAGTCTTGCTCTGTTACTCAGGTTGGAGTACAGTGGTGTGATCTTAGCTCACTGCAACCTCCACCTCCTGGGTTCAAGCGATTCTCCTGCCTCAGCCTCCCGAGTAGCTGGGACTACAGGGGTGTGCCACCATGCCTGGCTAATTTTTTGTATTTTAAGTAGAGATGGGGTTTCACAATGTTGGCCAGGCTGGTTTCGAACTCCTGACCTTGTGATCCACTCACCTCGTGGGATGCCATGACTTCCATTTTATAGAGGATGAAACTGTCTTGGAAAAGTTAAATTAATTGCCGTTGTCCACACAGGTAACCCAACGCAGAATGGCTGCCTCACCTAACTCAGATCTCAATGGAAAGGTATGTCAGGAAGTTGAAAAAGGAAATCTAAGTAGTATATGAAAAGGAGGAAGGAAAAACACACTGGATAATACGACAAGCATCTGTAATCTGATATTTATCTTTTAATCAAGGATGACAAGTGAGAATATTTAAATAACTTCAATGTTCATAATGCAATCATTACTCATAATATTCTCTAGATGATACTTTGGTTTTAGAGAAATGAGAATCACACAGGGTACAATAAGAAGAATGACATTAATGCAAAGATACATAAGTGGCAGAAAGCAAAAAGCACATAAGGCAGTTCCTATATCCATTGTTCTCACGAACTCTTTCTCTCTAATTGTGTAGCTACTTCGGTCTGAAGTTTTGCTGCTTGTTCCAAACTTGCCAGTGCATTTTGGATTCTGTAGTCTAAATTAAGAAGGGATATATTCTGTTTGGTTTAGCAAATTGCTACTGTTTTACAGGTAGGAATTATTGTAATAATGTGTTTTACAAATAGAATTCCACTGGGTCAAATCAAGTCCAATTAATGGCAAGCCTAGTCCACCTGTCTGAACAGGATGCTATGGCCAATGCAACCAGGAAGGCCTACTAGACATCACAGATATTGATCACTGTATTTAGTGTGGCCAGTTACAGCTGTACTAAAGAACAGATCACCCTGATGAGGAATAGGAGATACTTATTTCCATGCACCTAAGTGAGTTCAGGTCTGAGTAGAGTCCTCTAGCTTTTGGTGCATTCCTTTTTTCTAAATACTGAATATCCTAGAGAAAACTGGAAAACTAATGCCTTACTACAATTAATCATAAACAGCACATGTCATGAATAAATCTTAGATCTTATAAATTATGATTTGAATGCAAAACAATTGGTGCTCCCTTAAGATTTTCAACAGCTTCCAAAGATGAACATTTTCTCCAGAATCAGTCTATTATCCACTACTCTACCAAAAAGAGCACACTGATGGGCAGAATCACCAATTTATGAGGGAAAAGACTTTGTATAACAGCGTTATCTGTGATTCTGCCTGTTCCTTTAGGCCTTCTTCTGATGCTGGAAGATTAATTTGCCTTCAGAGCAACTGACAAGCATTCATTTACCGAATAATGATTTTCTAAATTCATAATTTATCTTGTTATATGATGTCACTAATTAAGTAAAGCTATAATTTACAAGGTTGAACATTCTTTCAGCTAGTCACTGTCATTGATTTGATGTAGTTGTATGGGAAATGAATATTTCCCTACACAGTACATCCTCGAGTTTAGAGACTAGACAAAAAAGAAAGCCAGGGTCCCTTATGTCCTTTTCATCATAATATAAACTGCATTATAAAGGACTTATCTATGAGGCCACAAGGAATATTAAGGAAAATATAAACGTGACCCCTCTAGTTATTTGGAGAGAGTACATAAACATTTTCAAATATGCTCTAGGAAGGCAAGATATATAAGAACAAAAATAATAAAACAAAAAATGTTGTGAAAAGTCAATTCAGAAAAGAAATTGGAGTGGTATTTTATCAAAAAGAGTTTTAATATGTTCATAGCCCTTGGTTCATTATATTCATAGCGTGTCTTTTAAAACCAGAGAGAAAATGCAGTATGCTAAGAAATCTAATAACCAGTGTTATAAAAGTAACACTCAACCCAGACTAAGGATGGCCTTTGTATAGTGAAAACATTCTCAGTTTCAGAATGTTTTTCTTAAATGTACTAGTTTTCTGAGAATAAAATCAAAAGACACCACTTCCAAAGAATACACATTGAGCTTGTGTTCCAGTCCTCATAGCAAGAAAAAAGTCATACCAGTCCTGATGCTGGCTTTCTGATAAAACAATAAGGCAATACTAAAAGATGTTTGACAGCATCTTAAAGACCAAGTAAAAGAGTATTATTGATAAATTAACAGTTATTTTATTTACATATATCAATTCCTATTTAAGGGGAAAAAGTCACTATAAGTTTTCTCCAAACAGCTGGAAAATATATTATTTTTTTGAGCTGTTATGTTAAGATTTGTGCCTGTGGACATTTCCTGAAATAAACTCCAAATCTATGATATTTATCTAAGCATATAGGCCAGGAAAAATGGGAATATTATCCAATTAATTTGATTTGCTAGGACCAAATTCCTTATAGTTTTGGTGGCATGATTCTGTGAAATAGTTGGTAATTTTTTAATTAGTCCTGTTTTATGGGACCTTAATATCCTGCCAAGTGTACTTGAGCTTTATATTGCCATTTCTTACTGTTTTATAGCCATGGCCACTTTCCTTTTCCTTTTTTTTTTTTTTTTTTTATTATACTTCAAGATCTGGGTTACACGTGCAGAATGTGCATTTTTTTTTTTTTTTACATAGGTATACAAGCGCCATGGTGGTTTGCTGCACCCATCAAACCTTCACTTACATTAGGTATTTCTCCTAATGTTACCTCTCCCCTAACTCCCCACCCCCCACAGGTCTTGGTGTGTGATGTTCCCCTCCCTGTGTCCATGTGTTCTCATTGTTCAACTCCCACTTATGAGTGAGAACATGCAGTGTTTGGTTTTCTTTTCTTGTGATAGTTTGCTGAGAATGATGGTTTCCAGCTGCATCCATGTCCCTGCAAAGGACATGAACTCATCTTTTCATGGCTGCATGGTTTTCCATGGTGTATATGTGCCGCATTTTCTTAATGCAGTCTATCACCGATGGATATTTGGGTTGGTTCCAAGTCTTTGCTATTGTGAATAGTGCTGCAATAAACATACGTGTGCATGTGTCTTTATTGCAGAATGGTTGATAATCCTTTGGTTATATGCCCAGTAATGAGATTGCTGGGTCCAGTGGTATTTCTGGTTCAAGTTCCTTGAGGAATCACCACACTGTCTTCCACAATGGTTGAACTAATTTACACTCCCAATAATAGTGTAAAAGCATTCCTATTTTTCCACAATCTTTCCAGCGTCTCTTTCCTGACTTTTTAATGATCGCCATTCTAACTGGTATGAGATGGTATCTCATTATGGGTTTGATTTTTTTTTAATTTTTTTTTATTATTATACTTTAAGTTCTAGGGTACATGTGCATAACATGCAGGTTTGTTACATATGTACATTTGTGCCATGTTGGTGTGCTGCACCCATTAACTCGTCAGCACCCATCAACTCGTCGTTTACATCAGGTATAACTCCCAATGCAATTCCTCCCCCCTCCCCCCTCCCCATAATAGGCCCTGGTGTGTGATGTTCCCCTTCCCGAGTCCAAGTGATCTCATTGTTCAGTTCCCACCTATGAGTGAGAACATGCGGTGTTTGGCTTTGTGTTCTTGTGATAGTTTGCTGAGAATGATGGTTTCCAGCTGCATCCATGTCCCTACAAAGGACACAAACTCATCCTTTTTTATGGCTGCATAGTATTCCATGGTGTGTATGTGCCACATTTTCTTAATCCAATCTGTCACTGATGGACATTTGGGTTGATTCCAAGTCTATGCTATTGTGAATAGTGCCGCAATGAACATACGTGTGCATGTGTCTTTATAGCAGCATGATTTATAATCCTTTGGGTATATACCCAGTAATGGGATGGCTGGGTCATATGGTACTTCTAGTTCTAGATCCTTGAGGAATTGCCATACTGTTTTCCATAATGGTTGAACTAGTTTACAATCCCACCAACAGTGTAAAAGTGTTCCTATTTCTCCACATCCTCTCCAGCACCTGTTGTTTCCTGACTTTTGAATGATCGCCATTCTGACTGGTGTGAGATGGTATCTCATTGTGGTTTTGATTTGCATTTCTCTGATGGCCAGTGATGATGAGCATTTTTTCATATGTCTGTCGGCTGCATAAATGTCTTCTTTTAAGAAGTGTCCATTCATATCTTCTGCCCATTTTTTGATGGAGTAGTTTGCTTCTTTCTTGTAAATTTGTTTAAGTTCTTTGTAGATTCTGGATATTAGCCCTTTGTCAGATGAATAGATTGCAAAAAGTTTCTCCCATTCTGTAGGTTGCCTGTTCACTCTGATGATAGTTTCTTTTGCTATGCAGAAGCTCTTTAGCTTAATTAGATCCCATTTGTCAATTTTGATTTTTGTTGCCATTGCTTTTGGTGTTTTAGACATCAAGTCTTGCCCATGCCTGTGTCCTGAATGGTATTGGCCAAGCTTTCTTCTTGATTTTTATGGTCCTAGGCTTATGTTGATTTAAGTCTTTGATCCATCTGGAGTTGATTTTTGTATAAGGTGTAAGGAAGGGGTCCAGTTTCAGTTTTCTGCATATGGCTAGCCAGCTTTCCCAACACCATTCATTAAATAGGGAATCAATTAATTTGATTCGTTAGGACCAGATTCCTTATACTTTTGGTGGCATGATTCTGTGAAATGGTTGGTAATTTTTTAACTAGTCCTGTTTTATAGGACCTTAATACCCTGCCAAGTGTACTTGAGCTTTATATTGCTATTTCTTACTCTTTTATAGCCATGGCCACTTTCTTTTTCTTTCTTTTTTTTTTTTTTTACACTCCAACGCAAATTTATTTTCAAAAAGGGCTCTGTGGTATCCTATAGTTTGTCTTTTTTTGTATAATTATACAAACTTTGAAAGTTACATAAGTTGTAATGATCTAATATTATTAATAGCCATCCAAAAAACACTTTCCCATCCTCTCAACAACCATCCAGGGGGAAGTAAAAGTCCTGAAAAGAGGCCGGTTCAACATGGCCTCTACCCTGGTAGAAACATAAAGTGAAAAGAGAAGAAAACAGAAATTAACTAAGAGGTGTTGCCAGTGTCTCTCAGGAGTGGGGCCCCGGCTGCTGCCAGGGGTCATGAAAGGCAGAGCCTGCAGCATGCAGTATGGCGGCCAGGAGACCTTGCAGCCTTATCTTCCTCACCCCCGCACATCCACATCCCAACTTAGGTGTCATGGAAATCCTTCAGCAGGGTTCTCCCCACCTGCTCGGCTATATGCATCTGCTTCTCCAAGTCCCCTCTGTCACAGCTGTCTGCAGGCTTCACTTTCCATGAGAGGTGTTCGATCTCAGCCTCCAGCTGAGCCTGCTGGTATTCAAACAGCTTCTTCCTGGGTCCAGACTCCATGTAATATGCATATGGATTGGTGTATTGCAGGGTGTATTGACACTTGGCCAAGAGCTTGGCAGCATTCTGTAGGTACTGTCAGTCAATCCATGTCCCCAGATTGTTCATGACCCTCTCCTGAATCTTCTCATGTATCTGCTGGTATGTCTGTGCCTCTAGCTGCAAGCTTTTGTTGTGGTTTTCCCACCTCTCTAAGTAGAATAAGTACTTCTTGAGGCCTTCCCTCTCCTGGGCTTGTTGGCACTGGTTCACAATGTCAGGATTCTCCTTGTAAGTACTGTGATCATATTATTCACTGCCATGAGCCTTCCAATCTTCTGGATACATCCAGTAGAAGTCGTGTATACATTTGGAGCGTTGCATGTGATTGCAGCCTCCATTCTTCTCAATGCAGATGTTGCATTTGGGACAGTCTTTAATGTGAGCACTAATGTAATTGACTGTTTCAGAGTCGTCTGCACACTTCGTGAGCCATTTTCAGATTGTGACACAGTCTTTGGGTGCGTGATATATTTGATGACACTTAAAACAGAAGACCTCATTGCACTGATTGCACTGTATTTGGCGAGCTCTAGGCTCCTGTACCCGAATAACCATGAGGCAGTCTGCACCAGGGCACAGCTGGAGCTGGTAATGACTCTCCACATAGCCCCTGAAGAGGTAGAACCTGTATTTCTCTCTCAATTCTTCCTTGGGAAGCAATGGAAACACAAAGTCCTCTGGTGTATGGAGTGGGACAGTCCTGAGCCATGCGAGAGACTCCCACACCCACACCATCCTTGATGAGAACTGAGCAGTGCTGCTCCCAGCAGCTGCGGCAAAACTGGTGCTGACTGATCAGGGAGAGTAGGTTTTTCTTTTGTGCAAGCTGCATACACACTGCACAATGGTGAGGGGGATGAGATGTGGGAACATGTTTTATGGATTAACCTGAACTCAAGCCTTAATGAGCAGTTGAGCAGAATTGGACTTGTACCTGTCCAAATCTCTGAAACTTGCCAGTGGAAATTGACTAATATAAGTTTAACAACTGAATGAGATACCTTTAGGACAGAGTCTAAGCTGGTCATGTGCTCATTCAGGGCACCCTCAGATTTCTTGTAGGTCAAGTAAGTGAACTGGTACTCCTCGGGATCAAAGGCATCAGCCCCCTGCTGCTCCACATCGGTGGCTAGTCCCAGGTGATAGTCCTCTATGTCCCCAGGGTCTGCATCCTCTTCTTCTTCCACTTCCTCACAATTTCAGTCATAGTGCTCTTCATTGCTGTCAGATGCCTGGCTATTCATGTCCACAGACATCTCAGCATCCAGCCAAGTTGCAGAAAAGCAGTTGCCTTTTCCCCCTCCCCCCAAAAACTACCGCTTTCTCAAATGCATTAGTATTTTTGTTTTCTGTAATTCTTGGAGACCTCTCAGGCAGATGTCACCCAAATATTCTATGTAATATAATTTCCATCAGTAGCTGCAGCTCCGCGGCTGCTGAGCCCAGGCGAGCCAGACCAGGTCAGGCCGGGCCAGAGGGATTTGACTGGGGCCCTGCTGCAGCAGAGGCGGAGGCAGTGGGCCGGCCCAGGTCCAGCCATGGCCACTTTCAATACGTTTAGAAGATAGTGCATACGTATTGACAACTATGTTACACATAAACGTGTCAGAACAAGTGTTTACCTTTTATATTCCCTAATTCGTATTTGGAAAGGAAACTTTTCCCAAACTTGTATTATACTACTAAATTGCACAAGCTGCACATATCACTAATACTGTGAGATTCTGTTTTCTCCAATAAGAAGTTTTAACTTCACAGTTGAAATTCACTGCTTGAAGCTATGTATAATGGGAAAGCTCCATTTAACTAAGATCATTTAGGCATATCACTTCTAGATTCTTGGGCATTTTTAAAGTCAAATTATATAGCAGTCGTCGATCAATTAACCACAAACTGTTTCTGGATGCATACACTGTGATAAGTTTATGTAGAAAACAAAACAATACAGGGAAGTGAGTCATGCACTAAATCTGGTGAGGAAAATATGCCTAAATAGATAATTATAGTATAACATAATACATCTTACAGAAAAGGTAGATACCAGGTATTTTAAAGTTCAAAATTTGAAGCTTTTTGTTTTGTTTTGTTTTGTTATTTTTAGTTTGAAGTTTTTAACCTGCTGAAGTGGAAGGAGAGATTCTTGGGAAAGCTTTACAAAAAAAGATGACATTTTAGCTGAGTTAAAAAGAGTAACTATAGTTTACTCGACAGCAAAGAGATGAGGAAGAAGAAATTCTGGGCGGAAAGAATAGCTTATGGAACATCAAAAAGGCATAGAGGATAAAGACATAGCTGTGGAGGAGAAATATGTGAATTTTATTTTAGCCTTGTCTGTTTATTCTTCTTGCCACATTGGGCAGCTTATGTAGCCTCTCAAATGCCCAATTTTTTTCTTTTTGAAATGGGGAGAATGATTATACCTTACCCTTAAAGTTGAGCAAAAGTTAAATGAGATAAAAATGTCAAATATTTGATACATTCTCTCTTATAATTCTAGTGTTCAAATACTCCTTTCATTTCTCGTGGAGGTACTAAGCCACACAATGTAAGTGGAAAAACTACAGGATAGTTCAGTATAGCATGGGTTGTGTGAGAAATGAGTGCAACAATGGTAACACTCACTTGGATGTTTGTGGTAACAGATAGGAATACCTATGAAAGACTTCAAGCAGGGAAGAGATGTGATCAGATTTTTGTTCTAGCTATCTAACATTGCTAGCAGCATGAAAAAAGGATAAATGAGGCTGGTAAGTGAGGGCAAGGACACTATTGAAATAATGAGGAAAACTAACAAAGGAGGTACACATCAGAGTAGAATGGGGTAGAATCTTCAAGGAACTTAATGAATGATTGCCCAAGGCGAGAAAAAAGAGGAGCAGGAAGAAGTCAGAGAGAGTTAGTCTAGAAGAACTTCCAAACATTATGCTTTAATGACTAGGTGAAATAAGAACAGATAATATTACAAGAAAAAAAAAAATACGATAAACTGCAGACTGTTATGTTGTTCTAACTACCGGAGCTATAGGACCGAGAGCTGAAAGTGGTTTATGAAAACTAGAAGCAGAGGGATGATCTTACAGGAGAAGGTGGTCCTGAGTTGAGCTTTACATAGAAATAAGGTGCACACTGCGAATAGAGAAACAGTTATTAGATGAATTCACAACATGAACGCACGAAGCTGGATCGACAAAACTTTGTAGTACCATATGTCATCGGGCTGCTTTATGTATTTGTTTATTTATTTATTTATTTATATCACATCAGATTCCACAGAGTAAGGGTCCCCAGCCCTCAGGCGGGAATGGGTACCATGGCCTGTTAAGAACCTGGCCGCACAGCCGGAGGTGAGCGGCGGACGAGCCAGCGTTACCACCTGAACTCTGCCTCCTGTCAGATCAGTGGGGACAGTAGATTCTCATAGGATCGCAAACCCTATTGTGAACTGCACAGACAAGGGATCTAGGTCGCGTGCTCCTTACTAGAATCTAACTAATTAATGCCTGATGATCTGAGGTGGAACAGTTTCATCTTGAAACCATTTCCCCCGCCTCAGTCCATGGAAATAGTCTCTTCCATGAAGCCGGTCCCTGGTGCCAAATGAGTTGGGCACCACTGCCATAGAGAACTGGAGACAGCTAGTGGCTTCTATGTACCCAATCATTGTTGGAAAGAGTGAAGGTTAACATAAAATATTTTGAGGAAAGGATGCATTAAAATACAAATTCAAATAATACAACACAGCAGTGTAAAATTTGCCAAAAGTTGGAAAATTACTTGTTTTGTGCAAGTCATTTTGAGCAGAGACACTTGGCACCTGGGAGGTAACAAAGCCGGGCTTTAAACAGATAGGTCTTGGAATAACAGTTTTACTTCCTTAATGAGTTCTACCATATTCAAATTAGAATGATCTATTATTTCAAACAGAATCATCTATAGACACATTATTTTCTCAAGTGTTTGATGCAGCATGACAGTGGTCGTTGAATCACTTTGTATAAAGAGAGTCCTTTTTACTGTTTTTGCTAGTCTTTTGGGTTAAATCTTATTATGTTTTTACTAATAGACATCCTATATGGAATATAGTACTTAAAAGTTAAATGTTGGCTGGGCGCAGTGCCTCACGCCTATAATCACAGCACTTTGGGAGGCCAGGGTGGATGGATTACCTGAGGTCAGGGGTTCAAGACCAGCCTTACCAATATGGTGAAGCCCTGTCTCTATTTAAAATACAAAGATTAGGGCGGGCCTGGTGGCTCACTCCTGTAATCCCAGAACTTTAGGAGGCCGAGGCAGGTGGATCACGAGGTCAGGAGATCAAGACCATCCTGGCTAACACGGTGAAACCCCATCTCTACAAAAATACAAAAAATTAGCTGGGCATGGTGGCGGGTGCCTGTAGTCCCAGCTACTCGGGAGGCTGAGGCAGGAGAATGGCATGAACCCGGGAGGCGGAGCTTGCAGTGAGCAGAGATTGTGCCACTGCACTCCAGTCGGGGCGACAGAACAAGATTCCGTCTCAAAAAAAAAAAAAAAAAAAATTAACCAGGTACAGTGGCAGGTGCCTGTAATCCCAGCTACTCAGGAGGCTGAGGCAGGAGAATAGCTTGAACCTGGGAGGCGGAGGTTGCAGTGAGCAGAGATTGCAACATTAAACTCCAGCCTGAGCAACAGAGCAAGACTCTGTCTCAAGAAAAAGAAAAAAAAAAAAAAGGTAAATGTTAATTGAGGAAGTAAACATACAACTCAGTCAGCAGCAATAAAACCAATACGACTTTAGTTAGTCTACATCATGAAAAGTGGAAGAATGAGAAGTTCAAATATAATATGATCAATGGTGAAGCAACTAGAGATACTGCACCCAGGCGGAAAAGATTTATAAGGGGACATGGTAGTTGTACTCACATATTTAAAATGACTTCATCAGAAATTGGAATTAAATACTTTATATGACCCTGAAGAATAAAACAAGCTTGTGCTTGAGAGTTATAGATTGGTTTGTTTCAGTAAAATATGTGTAAGAACTTTGAAAAAATATGAATGAAATGATTTTCATCATGTGATATTCATGTCTGTATTTCTGAAAGCTCAAAAAAAGTTGAATGATCGCTTTTCTGGGTCTTGTAGAGGTAACACATTCCAACTTGTTCCAAGGGGCTCCATCACTCACCAGGAAACACCTGACATATGTTAGACCCCTTTGGAGCTTCTTATTCATTGTAAAGCTGGAATAATATTACATACCCTGCAGAGGCATTGTGAAGAATATAAAGGTTTGGCAAATCAGAAAGTGACTAACACTTAATGGGCATTTAACACATGCTAGTTGAACATGAATATGAAAGATTCAATTGGGTTTATGACAAGCACCACAGTTCAAAGATAGCTCAAAGAATAAAGCCATCAGGTTTAAAAATACCTATTAAAACACTGGCATATAGAGAAATCCATATACGCCTTATTTTATGAAAATCCTTTATGTCTTTCATGAAGCTTTACAGTTATATATACACCGGAAGACACCAGTCTTTCCTTACCACAACAGAAATCTGGAGCAGAAAAAGTATAATATCAGTAAACATTAAGTTCACCTGCATACAGCAACAACAATACAATAAATTAGTTAAATAAGGTAGTAGTTTATTTCTCTCTTACCTAAGAACAAACTCTGAGAAGACAGTCCAGTTCTGGTGTGGCAGCTCCATATTCTTCAGGGTCCCAGCTTCCTCTCCTCTTGCTTTTCTAACCATCTTTATTGTCCTGCCCCATGCTGCAAGATAAGTGTTCATTTTCCAGTCATAATTGTATGCACTTTGGTCCCTGGGAAGGAAAAGCACAGAATCCGAGAAAGCAGATACAGTCACCCATTCCTTAACAGTAGAGACGAGTTTTGAGAAACACATCTTTAAGTGATTTGGGTGTTACGCGAACATCATAGAGTATACTTACACAAACCTAGATGGTATCCGTATCTGTATCTATATCTATATTTAGATCTATATCTACATAGAAATAAGATGTCCCAGCACCATTATTCTCCCTACTTCATCTGCAATGCCAATATCAAGTGCCATAAATCAGGTTTCCATATATGTGCATTATAATCTTACTAGCCCACCATCATATATGTGTTCCTTAGTTGACTGAAACATCCTTATGCAGTACATGACTGTAGTGTGGACACAAAATGCTTTCAATGACATCTTATTGGCCAAAACATAATCATTGATTATGTCTCTGTGCAAGTGATGCTGGGAAATAAAGTCTTTCAGCTAGATGGCGAAATGTCCACTGAAAAATTGAAGTTCTTATTGGAACGAATGGCCAAAGAATATTGAATTGGCACCTCTGCCACAGGTGGATGTACTCCAGCATAGAATTTTCTTTAGGAAGTAACTTTATACCTGAACAAATGTAGGCTTTAATTCCCAGAAATTCATATGCTTATAGCCAAAATTATTTTCCCCTCAAAAACATTTAAATAAAAGGTGACTACCAATCCACGAATGTGCTAGAAAATGTCAAAAGACATTGTATCAGTTTATCCGGTACTCAGAAATATGATTTCCCACCATACCCACTAAGACCAACTAACTTCAAGTATCACACTTTAACCTTGAAAACAAAATGTATTAACTTGTGGAATTATCAGTTATACATAATTTGGAAACTTAGAAATTATGTATATAAATTTAATTTTCCTAGTTTTAGAATAGTAAGGTTTTTTATAGCAGTATTAAACAAATAAGATAAAATATTTATATGTAGTTCATTCCCTACTTTTAAGAAAATCATGCCATCACCCTACAGAAAGTATTTATTCTTATATATTTGGTTAGAGGATAATTCATTCAAAATAATTCCAATTGAAGTGTTTGTAACATGAAAGATGATCCAAGACACAGGATTGTTTCACAGGGATCGAGATAGCTATCTTATATATACAGGTGACATTTCTTCTTACTGGGACTCTTTTATTAAGTGTTTAAGTTACAATGAAGCCATATTTATGATTATAAAGAAAAAATTAAGTTTTAGCTGTATACTCAAAAAGTAATGGTTATGAAACAAAAGAAAATATTTTACTATGTCTGTTTTAAAAATTTCAAATAATTCAACTAAAGAGATTTTTTAAAATAAGTCATAAATATAGAAGATATCATTCACCTAAAATTTATTAATAATGAAGTCGGCAAATGTTGATTTTTTTCTTTATGTAATTCTTCATGAATTAATTTTACAAATTGATTTACGATATACTATTATTTCTCCTGTCTAATACATTTCAATAAATGTTTATAATATAAAAAATATTTTATTTAAAATTATAAACGTGTTTAACCTCACTCAAACTACCAAGGTAAACTAATAATGTAACCATCAACATTGATGCACAAATAATTTTTGAATTATCTGTCCAATTCTTTCCTTTATTATACACTTATTTCAATTTATTTGAAATAGAAATTTTCATAGTATAAAAAGGTAACTTTGGAGGAGCTGGAAACATATCCATTACCTGAGATATGAAAATATCTAAGAAGAAAAATATATTTTAAAAGAAGCTTTAGAAACATGCTTAACATAATATAACTGGATGTTAAATCTGTGTTGAATTCAGTCATTAGTAAATGATAAAGTTCTAAAATTACCTATATTGTCATTTGCTTAAAAATGTGGGAGAATTCTAGCACTCAAAGTTTCTATTCTTTGACTTTAATGTAATACAGTGAGAACTTCATTATAATGTAGTGTTCAAAACATATTGCCAATTTTTTTAATAAATTCATTTTGCTTTTAAGCTAACAGTTTATAAGCAATTTCAAATGGGAGTTCTTGAAGTTTTTAATGGTATCCATCTTTAATGCAGCTCTTTTTTATTTCATTAAAAGTAAATTATGTTTCAAAATCTAAATTCACTAATTGAAATATTTACAATTAACAACATAAATGCACTTTCTTAATTAGAAGCTCATCATCTCTCAAGACTTCAATAACAGTTCTTAATGTATCTCCCACTCCCTAATCCCCTTCAACCCACAACAAAAAGTGTGATTAATATTGGGAAACAAATTTGGAACATTTTAAAGTAATTTTTATTTGTCTGTGCCAAATTAGCCAAAACAATTTTAACTTATGTAAAATAAGTCCTTTATTCCTATACACATCTTTATTCTTACATGGAAATTCTAAACAGAGAAAATAACAATTGCCATCATATATTGAGCACATACTAAATTTCACTTTTTATATTACCCACTTTTCTCATATTATTTCACCTTATTATCGTAACATCAGTATAAGAAAACCATTGCTCTTTTGAAACAAAACCCTGGAATGTTATTTAATTGGCTTAAGCTTTCACTACAGATAGTTAGTGGCAGAACTGTGATTCAAGACCAAATCTATTATTTTAAATGGTGTTCTCTTGACCATTATACTCTACTGATTTGCAGTCATTCTTGACAAAAACAAACAGCAAAAATCAATCATTTAAATGTATTTGCATATTCTGATTTGTAATAATATTTTTGTTTTATTTTTAATTTTATATATAGTATCTCTGACCATTAAAGACATGTAAGCTATAGGTAAAATAGAAGTAAATATGAACCTGTTTCTCTTGAGCTGATTAAATTCCACATGGTTAAGACATACTCAATGCTTTCACAAAATATGAAACACTTAGAAAATATATTAAACAACTAAGAAATATAAATATTCTGTTAATTATTTGAATTGTTCTCATTACAACGTGGCTTCTTCTGACAGATATATTTTGCAGAAACTCTATACTGTTAGGGGGTTGACTTGTTCATGTATCAAGCAGCTGAGAGCTCTAAAAGACAAGAATTGGGTTCCTAGTATGTTAAAAGCAGCATTGCTACCTTTCTTTCCTCATATTGTGTCAGTGTGAACTCTTTGATGTTTGTTGGTATGTGGTAAAGTTCTGCTGGTATTTGCTAAGGAACCTAGTCATGGCCAAAACTACCCTCCCATCTGCATATTCCCTCATTTGAATTCTTGAGAAAGTGGCACAAACAAGGAGCAGTGATCATTTGGGAAATACAAGCACAAAGTTATCAATAGTCAATTGCACAAAATGCTCACTTTACAGTTCTATAATAAATCTAGATATAACACAACCTGGACTCAAATGAGGAACATTAAAGCACAATGTATTGAAACTTACCAATAAGATTAACAACTGCTCAGTTTCCTCTTGTCCTCTGTCCTTCTCTCTCACCCTTTTCCTTCCTCCTTCCCTTCTTTCCTTCCTTCTTCTCTTTCTTCCTTCCTTTTCTTCCATCTTCCTTCCCTCCTTTCCTCTTCTTACCTTCCCTCCTTCTTTTTTCTTTCCTCCCTTCCTCTCTTCCCTCATTCTTTCTTTTCTTCCTTTCTCATTTTTTTCCTTTTTTCTTCTTTTTACCAGGTGCTAGTAAGTAAAGCAGATATTTCAATATTATTTTTTTCTGTTTCTTAATGTTATTCTGCCCTTGGTCTGCTGTTGTCTAGGCATATTTCCTTGAAGATTCCTTTCATTTCCTTTATGTGAATAGATTCCATATCTGTTTTTCTGGTCTTTAAGTCTTCCCTGATGTGTGGTCTAGCATTTCCTTTGCCTTCTTGACACAGCTTATTGACACAGATTATTGTACTCTAAATTCCATGTGTTGAAAACTGAAATTGTAACTGTCCACTAAAAATAACTTATCCAATAAACAATACAAAAGATAAATAAAACACACAGCTGGTTCTTGGAAAAGATAAACATAACTGATAGGCCATTAGTTTGATTAATCAAGAAAGGAAGAGATGATTCTAATCAACTGAATTAGAAACGAAACTGGAGTCATTACAAGAAACACTACAGAAATATAAAAGATCATTTGAGACTACTATGAACACCTCTATGCACATAAACAAGAAAATATAGAGGAAATGTGCAAGTTCCAGGAAACATATAACCCTCCTAGATTAAATTAGAAGAAATAGAAATACTGAACAGACCAATAACAAGCTATGAGATTAAATCAGTAATTTAAAAATTGCCAACAACACAAAAAAGTCCAGGGCCAGATGGTCACCCATTCAAAGAAGAAAGGGTGCTGATCTTAATGAAACTATTCCAAAAGATTGAGAAGGAGGAAATTCTCCCTAACTCATTCTATGAAGCCAATATCATCCTGATACCAAAATCAGTACAGGGCATAACAAAAAAGGACAACTACAGACCAATATCCCCAGTGAACATAGATGTAAACATTCTCAACAAAATACTATCTAACTGAATCCAATAGCATATCAAAAAGATAATACACTATGATCAAGCGGGTTTCATCCCAGAAATTCAGGAATGGTTTAACATATGCAAGTCAATAAATGTGAAACATCACATTAACAGAATTAAAAACAAAAGACATGATCATTTTGATAGATGCAGAAATAGCATTTGATAAAATCTAGCATTCCTGTAGAACACAAACAGTCAACAAACTAGGCGTAGAAGAGACTTACCTCAAAATAATAAATGCCACATATGACAGACCCACAGCCAACATCATACTGAATGGGAAAAAGTTGAAAGCATTTATGCTGAGAACTAGAACAAGACAAGGATGCCCACTTTTACCACTTCTACTCAACATAGTACTGGAAGTCCTAACCAGAGTAATCATGCAAGAGAAAGAAATGAAGGGCATCAAATTGGAAAAGAGGAAGTCAAGCTATTGGTGTTTGCTGATGGCATCAAATTGGAAAAGAGGAAGTCAAGCTATTGGTGTTTGCTGATGGCATGACAGTATACCTCGAAAACCCTATAAACTCCTCCAAAAGACTGCTAGATTTGATAAACACATTCAGTAAAGTCTCAGGTTACAAAATCAATGTACAAAAATTAGTAACCCTGCTATACACCAACAATGACCAAGCTGAGGATAAAATTAAGAACTCAACCCCTTTTATAACTGCTGAGAAAAGAGAACAACAACAAAACGCTAGGAATATACTTATCCAAGAACGTGAAAGACCTAGACAGGAAAACTACAAAACGCAGCTGAAACTTTCTCATTTCTACTGATGTCACCTTTATAGTCACTCATCTGGGTTGAAAACATGAGAGTCGTTTCCAATTCATTCTCTTCTCTTCTCTTCCCTCTTTGAGTCCCACTGATCCCATCCTTATTCAGGTTTTCTTTATTTCTTTCCTTGACTAAGAGCATTCCTCTTGACTGACTTCCCTCCTCTCTGCCTCTCTCTTTCTCAATTCAACTTTCATATTGTCATATTAATCTATCTAAAATTTAGGTCAAACTACATCATTGAAGAGACTCAGAGAAATTTACTTTTATCTGTGGTAGTCCTTATAATATTCCCTGAATTCAGATATAAGGAACTAGTTAATGCTTTCCAAACTTCCATAATCCAAGCTTTACCTTTTTTGTTCATGCTGTTTCTTCCCTTCTGCTTCAATCTTCCTCTCTTTCCTTAAGACCTAACTCAAACCTCACTTCTGTATGAGTTTTTGTCTGAAACTATAATAACTATGCTATCTGAACCCCTATATGCATTTAATAAATATGTACCTTATGATACTTATCATAGTTCATTCTATAATTTAGTTATAATGTTTGTCTCATTTTCTCTTCCCTCTTTCCAATAACTCTAGTTCTTCATATTTTTTTCTCCATAACGCCTAGTAAAATGGTCAGCAATTAACACATATTTATTAAGTTTTATAGAATTAAATACTAAATGTATTTTATAGTATTAAAATGTAGTGTACAAATAATAGTCTAAATTAGGCATGAGAAAAAATCATATTTATATGATTTAAAAACTAAAGGATACCTTATAGATCAACTACGCAACACTAGCATTCATAATTAAAGAATTTAAGATCCAAAAGTTTGGCTCTCTACCTCAAGACATGTAACCAACCAGTGGCAGAGTCACTGGAATCCCAGCTTGTTTTCTCCCAAGGTGATTATTAATTGGTAAGTTAAACTGCCGATTTGAAACAACTAATATGCAGAATGGGATGTTAGATATGTCTACAACTTTCTTTCTCCCTTTTTGTTTATCAAGTGCAAGATAAAGTCTTCCTATTAAATCATATTCAAATATTAACAGAGTTTTTGGTAAAAGTGGTAAAATATTGCCAGTCTAAAAAAATCTTCATCCAATTTCTACTCAATTTAATGAAAACACATAGTCAAAGGCACTTTAAATAGAAAAGAAAGCACAACCTCTTGTCATAAACTTCAAAACTTGAGGGCCACAATAAACACAGTTTTGGTGAGACCCCTGTGCACCCTATATCCATTCTGACCTCTGCACTGGAAGTGGTACATTTATAAAATCCTAGTAAATTTTATAATATTATAATACTTGAACAAGAACAAATGGCATGGATATTGTTTTCTTACTTGGAGGAAGTGAAAATCATTTCCAAGAGAAAGATGTGAAATAGGAGAGGTAAAAAATTAGGATATGCTTTCTCTGATATTAAAAAAAAACAAACAAACTAGGCTTTAGGGATTCTTCCTGAGTTGAGGTAATGACATCAAGTTGCAAGGGTATTCCCCATGGGAACAGGAAGTACTTCCCAGTGGGTGAAGTAAATCCTGGTACAGAATATTTTGCTCATTTTTACAAAGTACCACAGACTAGTAGTTTCAAGTGGGTTCTATCTCAGCTCAGCCTCCTTACCATAAGATGGACTACAGCAAAGTCAGTAAAACACAATCACAGTCCTTGAACTCTGAGTCAGAGGAGATGACAACCATGCCTCAATAATGATAAAAGGTGAGTAAAACAGAAGTCACTTATATGAAATTGAATTATTTATTTCAAAAGTCTGAAAAAATTTTCACTTCAAGTCTGAGCAAGTTTTAAAAATAAGCATACCAGAGAAATAAGCAGAAGCAAAAATGAGAAGAACAAATGAACACATCAGAAAAAAGAAAAAAAGAAAAAATACAATCTGGAAAAAATACAATACAGGGAACAGAAATTGCATTTCTATGATAACTGCACTATAGAAGAACTTAATGAAAATTTACTTTTGATAAAACAAGAGATTAAATCAAAAATAAAACCAGAACAATAAAATGAAAATTTAAATTACAGAGTTAAGAAAACATTAAACTCAAAATAATACTAATAAGTATAGTTTTGGGATGCCCCTTAAAATGAGCAGTTTCCTGATTAATCACACATAGAGTGAGTTCAACCTCTCACACACCAGATCTTCCAGTTAATATATAAGTTCACTCTTACATATAAACAGACAGGTGAAGATTTATAGATAATTGAGAAAAGTTTTCAACATGAACTATAGACAGCAACAACAACATAATTAAAAAGACAAGTGAAAGAAACAATGCAGAAAGGCAAAGGCATTGAATAAGCATTTCTCCAAAGATGGTAAACAAATACCAAATGAGCATAAGAAAAGATGCTCAGCATCACTATTATGGAAATGCAAGTCAAAACTACAATGAGATATCACCTTGACCTCATTAGGATGGCCATTATCAAAGCAAAACAAAACCCCTGAAAATAACAAGTGTCAGTGAAGATGTGGAGAAATTGGAACTCATGCACTGTTGGTAAAAAATGTGAACGGTTCATCTGCTATAGAAAACATTATAGAGGTTCCTCAATAAAATTAAAAAGAGAATTACCCTATGGTTCAGCAATTCCACTTCTGGTAATATCCAAAAGGACTGAATGCAGATATTCACAATAGCCAAAATATAAAAACAACCTAGATATCCATGAGTGGATGAATTGATAAACAAAATGTGGCATATGCAGACATTGCAATGGAATATTATTCAGCCTTAAACAGGAAGAAATTCGTGCTACAAGATAGATAGACCATGAGGACATTATGCAAAGTGAAATAAGCCAATCACAAAAAGGCAAGTAATGTGTAATGCTACTGCAGTATACAGAGTAGTCAAATGCATAGAACCAGATGGTAGAATGGTGGTTTCTGGAAGCTTGGGGAAGAGAAAAATGGGGGCTTGCTGTTTAATGGGCATAGAGTTTCAGTTTTGCAATAATTAAAAATTCTGGAGATTAGTTATACAGCAATGTAAATATACTTAACCCTACTGAACTGTGCACTTAAAAATGACTACGACAGTAAATTTTGTGTTACTGGTATTTTATCATAAAAAAGACGGATTAGAGAAATTGTATATCCTCTGTGAGCCAGAATTCAAATCTAGAAAAAAGGAATGTTTGGAAAGCAAGAAAGAGGTTTGGAAAATCAAATATTTGATAGCAAAACTAAAAATTCAACAAAAAGATGGGAAAATAAAATTGAGGAAATCTCCAAGAAGAACAAAAAAGACAAGATTAAAAATGTTAAAAATTTTTTAAAAATTAGCCTAGGATTCAGATTTTCAGAAAATGTGAGTTACAGAAAGAGAAAACAGAAAGGAGCAAATTGCCACAGAAATAGTTCATTAAATCTCATCAAAACACAGAATATGAAATTTCAGAATGAAAGTCTCCATGAACCAGACAACAAAATGAGTGGAAAAAAACTCAAAATTAGGTGAAAGTTTTACAAATCTTTAGAATCCTTGGAATAAAAGGAAGATTTCAATGGCTTTAGGAAAGTGAAGAGGAGAAAAACAAGTAACCAAGAAAACAAAATCAGGATATGGAAATTTAATAGACTTTTTGTCAAAATCACTGTAGTCTATAACAATGAAGTAGTGCCTTTAAAATTGTGAGAAAACATGGTCTTCACCTAGAATTTTCCATACAGATTGTCAATCAAGTGTGAAGGATGGATAATGAAATTATAAGATAGGTAAGGTCTCAAAAATTTTCCCTTGATATACTGCCAGGGAAAAGCAACTGGAAGATTGGTACGTTTAATATAATTTATTTACTGGAGTTATAATAATTATACTATGGAAGATAGAGACACATAATGCTGATAATACAGAATCCAATTGAGTGGATATACAAATAGACCGAAAGGAACATGGCGAGAGAAAACCTAAGATCATAATTGTAAAGCAAGCCTAGAGAACAAATCAGTCCACATAGAAGCAGAAGAGCGTTGGCCTCCAGGGGGCATGTTGCCAAGAAGATAATGATTGTAATAGAGTAACTGATGTATTTCTGTGGACTTTCTAGATCATCAGTAATGTCAATGAACTTAGTGATTAATGAATTATACAGGAAATGGAGCAAATAAAAGAAAATCGAGGCTGTCATTAATTCCAGGGCAAATGAAACATTGCACAAGTAAAGGCTTTGTAATAGTAGTTCAATACTTCCCTTAGCTGTAAATCATATTTACAGTGTAATGAAGTGATGACTACTAAAAATGGACTTAACCCAAAAGAATGATATATAAACATTAGGAACATGAGAAGAAGATAATCCCTGACCCTCCCCCTTAAAAATATATGAGTATATTTCATGAGAGAAAGCTATTAAGTCATATTTAAAACAGAAAGACGAAGAGATGATTTAAGAATGCTATTTGTAAATATAGAGACAATTAGCAGAAGAAACTGTTCAATGGGTTTAAAGTAAGGCCTCAGTGGATTAGAAATCAGTAAAGGGGGCAATAGGAAGCTCAATGCTTTCATCATAGGCTTTTATAGTACAACTATTTGACTTTTAAAATTATATATGGGGAAAATGTTATTTAAGTAAACAAAAAAAAAATTTAGAGATTTTTCATGTCTCTAGAAAGAAAACAAGTAGGACTGTTGGGCAGAAGAAAGGCTAAAATCTGCAAAGAAGTAAGGAATAAAATTGTGATGTAAGACCAGTGTACAACCAAGTCATGAATCCATGTAAGTAAACAATCAGGCATTTTTAAATACTCTAACCTACGGGCAATTCACCATCATGGGAGTTTTCTTTTTAAATACATAAATGTAGTAAAACCATTTGAACATAAAATTTAGCCAATGAAAAGATACATGTAAAAAGAGGAAAATAGTACAGGATTATATTTATGAAACAGAATACAAATGTTGTAAAATTTGACAATTAAAATAAAATCTAACTTTAAAAAATTGAAATGTATTGGAGTGAAGGTGGGAGAATTTGTAAGAGGTGTATTAAATATTTTACAAAGCCTATCTAAAATTAAAATATGTGCTTCAAAAAATAGAGCACAGTGATTCTGATCTTTTGGTCTTTCTCTCATAGTTTTTCCATAAATTCAGAGGGAACTATAGTAAATAATTGTCAAAATAGTTGCTATTTATTCAGATGCTTTGCTATTTTTATAATCAAGCCAGAATAAGTTGAACAATTTTATGGATTAGCATTCATAGTACCACCCTGTTTTACAGCATTTGATCTCCCTATCAAACCATATTTTTATCTCTACATCCTTCTAACTGCATTTGTCAGAGAAAGACATCTGAATGTTGTTAGCTTAATGTTAACATGGTTATTTTGAGGGTTTTGTTTATTTTCTTCTTTGTATTCTTGTTAGTTGTCTGAGTGCTTTAACATGAGGCTGACTCATATAACCGTTTATTAAAAAAAGATGAAGAAAATTGTAAAATATCTGGTAACCAAAAAGTTCTGTCAAAGGAAAAGAAGAAACACAAATACCCATTAATGTCAATGAGGAGATCCCAGTCCAAGTTTTCTATTACACCGATTGGCAGAAGTTTTCCAGAAGATCTGGAATCCATGACTATCTAAGGAAGCCTTCCCACCCCAGGTGTTTATCTTCAGTTTTACCACCATGTTCTTCCTCTACATGACAGGAAACTTTGTAAGTCTGACAGAACATCATGTCTCTCTCTATGCACTTTGAATCCCATTTTCTCAAGATAGTTTAACCTCATTTTCCTCTTAATCAGTTTCTAGGTTTTTCTTATAAGGCTAAATCTGACTTCAGACCTAGAATATGCCAGCCACTTTAAATGTGTCCATGACAGTCTTCAGTATTTATTCAGAGAAGCTCATTTTGCCCTTTACACTCCACTGTATATTTGTCCTATTCTTTCCTGGTGTAAACTAAAAACAAAATCTTACGATCCTCACTAATTGAACAGATTTCCTCTTGGCCAAGAGGATCCCAGGAAAACCTTAAAAACTGAATTTCTAGACACGACAAGATGGGAGATCAGACATGCCTCATTATAGCCCCCTCCCTTTTGCTGTTTAGACACAACAACTGTATTAATGTTAAAATGGAGATCATAAGACTGACAGAATGGACTGTTTGTGACAATAAAGTACTAAATTATAAACAGGACCTAAACCATTCCAAGCAATGATTTAAATCATGCCCAACTATGGTTAAAAAATATGCTATGTTCTAACTGCCACAATGTTCCTTTTTCTCTAGGAGCTAAACAAGCACAGGCCTTTAGATAACCAGTTGAAGCAACTGCAGGTCACCAACCATCAGACACTGACTAATTGAGCCTCCCACCCCTACCTCCCTGCCAACCATCTCACTCCTCACTCCTATTCCACCAACCATAGCTACAGCTTTGATTAGACAAGAGACTGGTTTCTGCAACTTTCTCCTGATAAGACCAACAGTCATGGACTGGTTCTGACCAGTTTACAGAGGCTGTGCAATGAGTGCCTTGGTATCCTGAAAAGACCTTTTGACTTACATAGAACCTAAATATAATTAATTTAAATGCTAGGTTTCCACCCCAGGGTGAACATGAGTCATATGTTACCTACATGTTTGTTCACTACACATGCATCAGGACCACCTTCATGAATATTCATAACTCCTCCTTAACCCGTTGAATATGTATGTTTAGCCAATCTTTTCAGCAGAAAGCTCCTACCTGAATACCTTCACTTTCCAAGTGCCTGGTAATGGCTTCAGCCTGAAGCACACTTCCCAGCCTGTCAGAATGGCCACCTTGCAGGCTGTAATACTTAATAAGAAAAATGTCTCCTTTTCCAAATTTATAAAGATCTTGTGATTTTTAAGTTAACACTGGATTGCTGTCTCCCAGCCCACACCCCACTCTTGTCATACTGACCACACTTCACTGCTAATCGTGCCCTAAAAATCCCCGTGCTCTGATAGGCAGGTTGATCTGCTTCTCAGAATGTACCACAGACTTGATTCTGGCATGTATCCTGTTTCTATGCACTGGAGAAGCTGGACAGCTCCACGTCCCTCCTCACTATGCCTCCTCTGGTGTAAGGCAATGCAGGGCGACTCTTGAGAGATCTGTGTGGCAGTTACACATCAAACAAAATGTTATTCAAAAGACTGTCTGTAGAATTAATAATCAAAGACAAAAACAGTAGCTAAGAAAAAAAAGTAAAGCAGGCACCCAGATGTAAAGACGGTGAACCATCAGAGTGAAAATTCATAAATAGAAGATAAGTGGATAAGTCTCTCTCCTAATGAGGGAGATGGGAAAAAAATAGAATGACAAATGATTTCTAAAGTGGTTGAGATCCAGGTGGTTAAGAATCTAAATTGGGGGATTGTTTTAAGCAGGCCAATGCTAAAAGGAGTTAAATCTGTACTTGTAGGAGTGCAGATTATTTCATGCATTTAGGGCTGAGTGAACTAGCTTTAGGTACACTCCGGGTATTGTTGAAGGTCCTGGGATCCTTATTTAGAACCAACTCTGATATCTGGTGTAACTGCTAAAATGCACAAGATATCTGTTATAGATAAATATGTTGCAATATTCATTATGCTTAACCTTCATTCTCCATCCTGCTAGATAGGATCTCAGAGCCCTGTGCCATCCAAGATGGGGCAGCTAAAGATTAAATTCCAACTCTTGCACTTGGCTTATTCTTTTAGGATACACAATGTACCCATTTAAAAAAATCTAGAGAAGAACGATACTCTTATCAACCCTGTTCTCTAGCTGGACCCAATGGCAAGTATGACTGCTATAAGACCAGAATATGTACCTTTCACAGACTCTTTGGTTCTGCTCCCAGTTGGTTTATGACACTGAAAGCGGCACATCAGGGCTCCTTCTCTAAAAGGGGGCTTTAGTCAATGTCTATGGCATGCAGTTTCAAGAAAGTGATCTCTTGTGTGTGCTGCTTAGGCTCTGTCCTGCTGTCCCAGAATCCAGTTTGCTTTTTGCCTGGGATATGAGTGAGAGATGTATCAGCTTGGCACTCCTGCCATTACTTAGCTTAGTGGTTTAGAGTATAAGCCCCAAAATCAAGCTCAGAAATTAGATGGACTCTACTACTCACTGCCTGTGTGAACATGGGTAAATTTCTTAAATTCTCTGTGCCTGTTTTCTTGTCTGTAAAATTGAGCTAATTATACTACCAATTTTTAAATGTGAAAGTATGTTAAATTAGAAAGTTGCACAGAGACAAATGAAGTTGCAATCAAAAAGATTCAGCAAGAGGATCACAGAAAATCCACAAGTACCCTATGAAAGAGTCAGCTTTAAATATCAGTCAGTCTCAGAGAGCATGAAGACAATATTGAGGAAGTAAGAATTGTCATAACCTCCTTACCTCTCCTCCTTACCCTCTACCCAATCCAACCAAGGAGGGATCCGAAAACAGACTAAGGAGAAATGGAGATAAAGGAGAATCACAGGAAAATCCAATTATATTTCTCTCCCCTTAGTTAAGAGAGGAGGGTCATTAACTTGCACTGAGGAATGAAGTGTTTATTAATATATCAAAATGCCATTCTAATAGAGACTGGTACCTTGAAGCAAAAAAATAACTTTACCTAAAATCCATCAGAGAAATTGTGTGACTTCCTGAGTTTGCATTCAGTGACTGGAGCGACACCACCTCCACAGAAGGTGTAAATGGACTGTAAGGGTGAAAATACAGGTAGGTTCTGGTTTCTTCCCATGGGTCCTGCTTATTCTATACATGGAAGATCATTGTGAAGATTAAATTAGTTGACACATATGAGTTGTTTAGGATAGCACAAGGCACCTGTGGGAGCTCAGAAAGCTGACCAATAAAGTCATCATCATCATCATCATTATCATCATCATCAATACCAGCTAAAACTTTTCATAACAGATCATGTCTATTTTATGCATTACAAAGCCTACTTTAAAAAATCCCTTACAACTTTCCTCCTCATCAAAATCCCTCTGGACAAAACCAAACAAACAAAAACAAACAAACAAAAAACATTAGTGTAAAATTTCCCTACCTTCCATTAAATTCAAAGATGTCTTTCTCTTTTCCTTTTAGTTCATATTCACAATTGAATCTTGGTTCTGCCACCTCTGAGTTGAGAGAGATTTTAATTGGGTCATTTTACCTCTTGGAACCTCAGATTTCTCTTCTGTAAAATGAATGTGTTAACACCTACCTTTACAAGGGATGTGGGAATATTTGAGCTGCTGTATTTTAAGTGTATGCTACCTACTAAAATACTCATGTTTCAATGTGCTAAAAGGACCAGGGAGACATGGCCCTCCTGAACCCATCTCCCATGCTCCTTCTGCCCTAGACACAGCGAAAGTTGAATCATGTCAATCTTCTGCTCAACACTTTCTGATGTTTTTTTGTTTTGTTTTGTTTTGTTTCACTCTAAGTAAAGGCCACAGTTCTTATAGTGATCTATGAGATCCCATAGGATCTGCCTTTGGATCACATGATCTCCCATTATAATTACTCCATATATGGAAGTTCAACTCCCTTGCCCCCTCTCTTCATGGTACCAGCCAGGTAAACTTCAACCCTAGGGAAACCAGCTTTCTATTTATTCCTTGACAGTAGCTGAACAGTTAAACATGACTGAATAAAAACACTCTGATGCTGACTGGAGCACAAACCTCAAATGACTATTCCCAGCATTCTTTATAGAGGTCCCCTAGTCAATTTTCTTTCCCTTTCTCTAAATATCTCTTTCACATTTCTCATCTCTCCTCATACCATCAACATCTGACTCCTCATCACTCTCAGATGGCAAAAATGAAGCTCCTTACCCTTCTCACCATCAACTCTACCAGGCTGTATGTATGTATTGATAAGCATTGCCAGGTTTTTCATTATAGCAGATGAATTGCTCATATTCTAAAACCCACCATTCTATGGGCTTCCATCCACTCTCACTTTCTCAAGAACTTTGCCCCAGTAATGATTCCTCAATTTCCTCTGCATCACCTACATCAGTGCAAATGCATACTGCAATTTCTCTGATATTAAACAAAAAGTCTCTGATACCATATCTCTATGTAGCTCTGAAATAAATCTGCATTGCTCCACAGAAAAAAAAAAATCCTCACAAGAACTGTCTGTATAGTTTCCATCTTCTCATCTCCCATTCTTCCATGATTTTAATTTAATCAGGTTTTTGTCTCCAAAACTCCACAGAAAACACTTTCTTCAAGGTCACTAATACCTTCATATTGGCAAATGCAATAGTCAATGTTTTAAGGTGGTTTAGTTTCTTTTTTGTCTTTTTCTTTTCTTTTTTTTTTTTTTTTGAGACACAGTCTTGGGTGTCAGCCAGGCTGGAGTGCAGTGGCACCAACATGGTTCACTGGAGGGTGACTTGTTCATGAAATTCAATGTGAATGTTTATAACACAGTGGCCTTGATATAATGTTATAGAAATTAATTTTAAGGTCAATATTATTCTCTGTTTCATCTATTCTGTGTTTCATTCAATATCATTCTGCTGTTACAAGTAACTAGGTATGATTCATTTATTTCACCACTAAACAATATTTTTCTATATGAATATATCTGGTTTTCTTTAATCGAATGCACTTTTCTCATTTTTCTCTTAAAGATATGTCTAAATCTCTAGTAACCATCCTTGTATGTGACTCCTGGTGTATATGTATAACATTTTCTCATGAGTATATAGAAGGAATTTGAATCTGTTAACTTCAACCCTAGGGAAACCAGCTTTCTATTTATTCCTTGACAGCACCTGAACAGTTAAACATGACTGAAGAAAAACACTCTAATGCTGACTGGAGCACAAACCTCAAATGGCTATTCCCAGCATTCTTTTTGTTTGTTTGTTTGAGACAGAGTCTCGCTCTGTCGCCCAGGCTGGAGTGCAGTGTCCGGATCTCAGCTCACTGCAAGCTCCGCCTCCCGGGTTTACGCCATTCTCCTGCCTCAGCCTGTTACTATTTGACGTGTGAATATTTACCCACACAGAGGAATGCTAAAATATTTTAAAGTGGTTACCTACAACAATTTACAAGAATCTTTTAAATCCACATTCTCCCCAACATTTCATGGCATCACACTTACCAATGTTTGCAAATAGAATGGGTATGAAATGGTGTCTATGCACAGTCCAAATTTATGTTTCTCTAATCTCAAAGTAGAACATTTCTCCACGTGATTATTGGCCTGTATTAGTTTGCTTTCACACCGCTATAAAGATACTACCTGAGACTGTGTAATTTATAAACAAAAGAGGTTTAATGAACTCACATTTCCACATGGCAGATGGTGAAGGATAAACAGGCACCTTCACAAGATGGCAGGAGAGAGAGAACAAGTGAAAATTACCACTTTTAAAACCATCAGATCTCCTGAGAACTCCTTCACTATCACAAGAACAGCATGGAGGAAGCCGCCCCGTGATCCAGTCACCTCCCACCAGGTACCTCTTTAAAACGTGGGGATTACAATTCCAGATAAGATTTGGGTGGGGAGACAGAGCCAAACAATATCATGGTCAAACGCTATTTAATTTCTGTAAAACTCATGTTCACGTCTTTTGCCCAATTTTCTTTTTTTTTTCATTCTTTTTTATTTCTACCTTTTCTTTTTTATACTTTAAGTTCTAGGGTACATGTGCACAACTTGCAGGTTTGTTGCATATGTATACCTGTGCCATGTTGGTTTGCTGCACCCATTAACTCGTCATTTACATTAGGTATTTTTCCTAATGCTATCCCTCCCCCTGTACCCTACCCCGTGACAGGCCCTGGTATGCAATGTTCCCCGCCCTGTGTTCAAGTGTTCTCATTGTTCAGTTCCCACCTATGAGTGAGAATATGCAGTGTTTGGTTTTTTGTCATTGTGATAGTTTGCTCAGAATGATGGTTTCCAGCTTCATCCACGTCCCTGCAAAGAACAAGAATGCATCCTTTTTTATGGCTGTATAGTATTCCATGCCATATTTTCTTAATCCAGTCTATCATTGATGGACATTTGGGTTGGTTCCAAGTCTTCGCTATTGTGAATAGTGCCACAATAAATATACATGTGCATGTGTATTTATAGTAGCAAATCCTTTGGGTATATACCCAGTAATGGGATGGCTGGGTCAAATGGTATTTCTGGTTCTAGATCCTTGAGAAATTATCACACTGTCTTCCATAATGGTTGAACTAGTTTGTACTCCCATTGACAGTGTAAAACTGTTCCTGTTTCTCCACATCCTCTCCAGCATCTGCTGCTTTTATCCATTTTTCTATTGAGCTGTTTTTTTCATTGACTTAAAGACTATATATTCTTCACTTAATGTTTTGTCAGTGATATTAATTTCAAATATATTACGCAGTTTGTAAATTATCTTTTAAGTAAAAAAGATAATCCTTAATATATTATGGTAAATTATTCAAAATTTAGAAAAACAGACAAAAATATAAGCAACATAACCTTTCAATATTATTCAAGTGAAAGACCACCCAATGATTATCTCAGAAAATATATGTAGTTAAATCCACTGTTCACCACTATTTAAAAGTCATAGATTTTGAGAAATTTCATGTTAATTTATAGATGTTATTCTTTCAGAGATAAAAATAATTTCAACATGGTAAAAGTGATAATTACAAAAGTTATAATTTATTGCCCTGTTGGACATTAACAAGTTATGTATCTAATTTTTCAATTATCCTAAAACATTTTTACTAACTTTTGTATTATATTAGGTTCAATCAGAGAAGAAGACCCAGTAGGAGATTATACATATCTATTTGAATGTACTATATGTTACAAACTCATATTTTTATAAGCACATATATATTTATAATGCTTATAAGGAATTGTCTTATACAATTCTAGAGAATAGCTGAGGAAGCCTAAAGTCTGTAAGAGAGCACACAGGAAAAAAATTGTAAGTAGGAATTACTTCCAAAGTGTTGGGTTGAAGGAAGTTTGTTGTCCACAGGTGGCAGCTAGAAAAGGAGAACCCCAGGAAAAGGAGAGTAATTTCAGACCCAGGAGCTCTTTGAATCTGTGATCTTAGGGAAGGTCTCCATCCTCTTCCAAAGTTCTTCAAACTGATTGTCGTTCCCAGTCAAGATAATTTGTCTCTTAATTAACTTAATGTCAATTGACATAAAGCGCTTTAATTACATTTGCAAAATTTATTTACAAAAATACCTAGATTAGTGTTTGGTTGAATAACTGGGAGAAATGTTTGCTATAAAACACTCACTGCCTCCCTCTGTCCTTCAACTCCCTCAAAGGAATATCCCTAGGGACCCACGTTAACAAGACACATGCTATAAAAGGAATCCTGGGGACTGGAGTTTAGCCTACTCAAACTGACACTTCAAAAAACCATCATATAGATGATACAGATATAGATAGATATGCAGATATAATAAACACAAACATGCATGCAGACGCGTGACACCTAGACATATATGTATCTATACATACATACAAACATTTGGCTAGTTTCTTAAATGTTCTTTTGATTGCTTTTAACTTTAAGAGGCTTTTCTCATTATTTAATAAATTAAACAAAATGTTTAAATTGTACTTATTTTATATTTGCATAAAAGTCATGATTTGGCCCTATCAAAACTGATTCTTCACTGATTTTTGGAGCTGTCACAGATTCACCTGAGACAGCCAAGTAAACTCTCTTGCCAAAGAAATGTATATATACTATGACCTGGTGGGCATTTTTTTAATTCCCATATTTAACTCCAACCAGTAAAAGAACTTTAACTTTGTCTTTCTAGTTTTGCTTTTAAGTGTGCTTTTGTGTTTTATTTACATTTTGGATTCACACAGGCTATACATTATTTCCCATTTGTAGCAATAATTAAGGATTTGGTTTTACAGAAGATCATTTGGTGATATCTGTTAGATAGATGATTGAAATCCTGTTCCTTAGAGGGATCTATGACAGAGAATCTAGTTAGCATTTTGTTTATGTGTACATCAATTTATGATCTCAAACCCATTAAAAATGTATGTTCACTGGGAACAACAGTTTTTGACACACAGACTGGAGAATTTTTGTGAGTCTATGTTTCCTTTTGATTTATGGCCAAAATTATAGAACTTAAGATATAAAGTATTTTTTGCAATTTAAAAAAGCCTTTATAACTCATTGTGTGAACATAAAATCTTTTTCTATATCTGGAAGGTATTAATAAATGGATTATTTATAATATCTCTTAAATTAAAGGAGATCTTTTGAAATTGCCTTATACAGTTAAATAAGTACTTATATGTCTATATATAAATTGAACATAGTCAAAATTCATAGAAAATATAACAACTTGTCTATTACTTTAAGTGTTGTATTAGGTTCTCAAGAAAAACGGAACCAATAGGATATATATAGAGACATATATAAGAGGAAATTTATTATGGGAATTGGTTCACATGATTATGGAGAAAAAGAAGTTCTACCATCTGCCATCTGCAAGCTGAAGACAGAAGAAGCTGGTGGTGTAATTCAGACTTACTTTGAAGTCCTGAAAGCTAGGGGAGCCAATGATGCAATTACCAGTCCAAGATCAAAGGCCTGAGAACCGGGTGGGAAATAATGGTGTATGTTCTGGAGTCTCAAGCCCTGAAAACCAGGAACTCTGGAGTGTGAGGGCATAAGAAGATGAATGGTCCAACTTCAGAAGAAAGAAAGAGGATTTGCCCTTCCTCCCTGTTTTTGTTCTATTTGGGCCTTCAATTGATTAGATAATGCAGGCTCACATTGGTAAAGGTGGATATTCTTTATTCAGTTTACCAGTGCAAGTGCTAATCTCTTCCAGAAACACACTCACAGACACACTCAAAGATGTTTTACTAGATATCTGGGTATCCCTTAACCCAGTCAAGTTGACAAATACAATTAACACAAGTGTGCAAGATTTTGGAAAACAAAATATTTCTTGTAGAATGCTAACTTAGAAACATTTAAACATTCAAGTCCACAAAATTAAGACAAATCTTTGGACAAATCAGGCATCTTTAATAATTATAGGCTAAGAAACTAAAAAAAAAACACTATATATTTTTTGTCTGATTTATCAGCATTAAGTATAATACAACATTACATTTTACTTTTATAAAATCATGAGTTTGTTTTCTAATGAAGAAACTAGTTAATCTAAACTTTTAAAGTTTTATTTCTTTATTATTATTATTATACTTTAAGTTCTAGGGTAATGTGCACAATGTGAAGTTTTGTTACATATGTATACATGTGCCATGTTGGTGTGCTGCATCCATCAACTCATCATTTACATTAGGTATATCTCCTGATGCTATCCCTCTCCCCTCCCCCTACCCCATGACAGGTCCCAGTGTGAGATGTTCCCCTTCCTATGTCCAAATGTTCTCATTGTTCAATTCCCACCTTTGAGTGAAAACATGCGGTGTTTGTTTTTTTGTCCTTGCGATAGTTTGCTGAGAATGGTTTTGAGCTGCATCCATGTCCCTACAAAGGACATGAACTCATCCTTTTTTATGGCTGCATAGTATTCCATGGTATATATGTGTCACATTTTCCTAATCCAGTCTATCATTGATGGATATTTGGGTTAGTTCCAAGTCTTTGCTATTGTGAACTGTGCTACAATAAACATACGTGTGCACGTGTCTTTATAGCAGCATTATATTGGTATATACCCAATAATGGGATGGCTGAGTCAAATGGTATTTCTAGTTCTAGATCCTTGAGGAATCGCCACACTGTCTTCCACAATGGTTGAACTAGTTTACAGTCCCACCAACAGTGTAAAAGTGTTCCTATTTCTCCACTTCCTCTCCAGCACCTGTTGTTTCCTGACCCTTTAATGATAGTCATTCTAACTGGTGTGAGATGATATCTCATTGTGGTTTTGATTTGCATTTCTCTGATGACCAGTGATGATGAGCATTTTTTTGTGTGTCTGTTGGCTGCATAAATGTCTTCTGAGAAGTGTCTGTTCATATCCTTTGCCCACATTTTGATGGGATTTTTTTTTTTCTTGTAAATTGGTTTGAGTTCTTTGTAGATTCTGAATATTAGTCCTTTGTCAGATGAGTAGATTGCAAAAATTTTCTCCCATCTGTAGGCTGATTGTTCACTCTGATGATAGTTTCTTTTGCTGTGCAGAAGCTCTTTAGTTTAATTAGATCCCATTTGTCAATTTTGGCTTTTGTTACCATTGCTTTTGGTGTTTTAGACATGAAGTCCTTGCCCATGCCTATGTCCTGGATGGTATTGCCTAGGTTTTCTTCTAGAGTTTCTATGATTTTAAGTCTAACAGTTCAGTCTTTAATCCATCATGACTTAATTTTTGTATAAGGTGAGGAAGGGATCCAGTTTCAGCTTTCTACATATAGCTAGCCAGTTTTCCCAGCACCATTTATTACATAGGGAATCCTTTCTCCATTGCTTGTTTTTGTCAGGTTTGTCAAAGAGCACATGGTTATTGATGTGTGGTATTATTTGTGAGGGCTCTGTTCTGTTTCATTGGTCCATATCTCAGTTTTGGTACCAGTACCATGCTGTTTTGGTTACTGTAGCCTTGTAGTATAGTTTGAAGTCAGGTAGCGTGATGCCTCCAGCTTTGTTCTTTTGGCTTAGGATTGTCTTGGCAATGCGGGCTCTTTTTTGGTTCCATATGAACTTTAAAGTAGTTTTTTCCAAATCTGTGAAGAAAGTCATTGGTAACTTGATAGGGATGGGATTGAATCTATAAATTACCTTGGGCAGTATGGCCGTTTTCAAGATATTGATTCTTCTTATCCATGAGCATGGAATGCTCTTCCATTTGTGTTCTCTTTTATTTTTTTGAGCAGCGTTTTGTAGTTCTCCTTGAAGAAGTCCTTCACATCCCCTGTAAGCTGGATTCCTAGCTATTTTATTCTCTTTGAAGCAATTGTGAATGGGAGTTCACTCATGATTTCACTCTCTGTGTGTCTGTTATCGGTGTATAAAAATGATTGTGATTTTTGTACATTGATTTTGTATCCTGAGACTTTGCTGAAGTTGCTTATCAGCTTGAGATTGTGGGCTGAGACGATGGGGTTTTCTAAATATACAATCATGTCATCTACACACATGGACAATTTTACTTCCTCTTTTCCTAATTGAATACCTTTTATTTCATTCTCCTGCCTGATTGCCCTGGCCAGAAGTTCCAACACTATGTTGAATAGGAGTGGTGAGAGAGGGCATCCATGTCTTGTACCAGTTTTCTGGAAAGGAAGAACCAGTACCAGCCACTGAAAAAACATGCCAAATTGTAAAGACCATTGATGCTAGGAAGAAACTGCATCAACCAACAAGCAGAATAATCAGCTAACATCATAATGACAGGATCAAATTCACACATAACAATATTAACCCTAAATGTAAATGGGCTAAATGCTCCAATTAAAAGACACAGAATGGCAAATTGGATAAAGAGTCAAGAGTGATCATTGTGCTGTATTCAGGAGACCCATATCACAGGCAGAGACACATATAGGCTCAAAATAAAGGGATGGAAGAAGATCTACCAAGCAAATGGAAAATAAAAAAAGACAGGGGTTGCAATACCAGTCTCTAATAAAACAGACTTTAAACCAACAAAGATCAAAAGAGATAAAGAAGGCCATTACATAATGGTAAAGGAATCAATTTTACAAGAAGAGCTAACTATCCTAAATATATATGTACCCAATACAGGAGCACCCAGATTCATAAAGCAAGTCCTTAGAGACCTATAAAGAGACTTAGACTCCAACACAATTATAACGGGAGACTTTAACTCCCCACTATCAACATTAGACAGATCCACAAGACAAAGTTAAAAAGGATATCCAGGAATTGAACTTAGCTCTGCACCAAGCAGACCTAATAGACATTTACAGAACTCTCCACCCCAAATCAACAGAATATACATTCTTCTCAGCACCACATTGCTCTTATTCCAAAATTGATCACATAGTTGGAAGTAAAGCACTCCTCAGCAAATGTAAAAGAACAGAAATTATAACAAACTACCTCTCAGACCACAGTGCAATCAAACTAGAACTCAGGACTAAGAAACTCAATCAAAACCGCTCAACTACATGGAAACTGAGCAACTTGCTCCTGAATGACTACTGAGTACATAACGAAATGAAGGCAGAAATAAAGATGTGAGAACAAAGATACAACATACCAGAATCTCTGGGACACATTTAAAGCATTGTGTAGGGGGAAATTTATAGCACTAAATGCCCACAAGAAAAAGCAGGAAAGATCTAAAATTGACACCCTAGCATCACAATTGAAAGAACTAGAGAAGCAAAAGCAAACACATTAAAAAGCTAGCAGAAGGCAAGAAATAACTAAGATCAGAGCAGAACTGAAGGAGATAGAGACACAAAAAACCCTCCAAAAAATGAATGAATCCAAGAGCTGGTTTTTTGAAAAGATCAACAAAATGGATAGACTGCTCACAAGACTAATAAAGAAGAAAAGAGAGAAGAATCAAATAGACACAATAAAAAGTGATAAAGGGGATATCACCACTGATCCCACAGAGATACAAACTACCATCAGATAATACTATAAACACTTCTATGCAAATAAACTAGAAAATCTGGAAGAAATGGATAAATTTCAGAACACATACACCCTCCCAAGACTAAACCAGGAAGAAGCTGAATCCCTGAATAGACCAATAACAGGCTCTGAAATTGAGGCAATAATTAATAGCCTACCAACCAAAAAAAGTCCAGAACCAGATGGATTCACAGCTGAATTCTACCAGAGATACAAGGAGGAGCTGATCCCATTCCTTCTGAAATTATTCCAATCAATAGAAAAAGTGGGAATCCTCCCTAACTCATTTTATGAGGCCAACATCATCCTGATACCAAAGCCTGTCAGAGACACAACAAAAAAAGAGAATTTTAGACCAATATCCCTGATGAACATCGATGCAAAAATCCTCAATAAAATACTGGCAAACCAAATCCAGCAGCACATCCAAAAGCTTATCCACCATGATCAAGTGGGCTTCATCCCTGGGATGCAAGGCTGGTTCAACATACGCAAATCAATAAACGCAGTCCAGCATATAAACAGAACCAAAGACAAAAACCACATGATTATCTCAATAGATGCAGAAAAGGCCTTTGACAAAATTCAACAGCCCTTCATGCTAAAAACTCTCAATAAATTAGGTATTGATAGGATGTATCTCAAAATAATAAGAGCTATTTATGACAAACACACAGCCAATATAATACTGAATGGTTAATCTAAACTTTCTAAGTTCCTTTATGGACTAAAGAAAATAATATAACTGCTACATAATGTTCAAGATTATAGAAATGTGACTTTAGATTCAACTAAATTAAATCATATTTATAAAAAATGTTTTTATAAGGGTATTTATGTTTTGTGTCAATGCAAACATGATTTCTAAAATCCTTAACTTAAAATTTTGAATTAATATCAAGTCAAGTTAAATAATAAATAAGTTTTGGATACCTGGATAATTTCCAAGTAACGCAGAGCAGTGAAACCATGCTGACTAAGCATAACTCCAATTTGTATAATACATCTTTGCTTATTTTGCTTATATGTTATAAAGTAGTTGTATCTTGGGCTTACATTAAGAAAAAAATTATTTTTGTTATTTTAAGAAGGTATAAAATATGGTTACCCATAGGAAATTTTGGCATAAGTATCATGAGTTTTGCTAACTGCAAAAATGCTTCTCCATGAGACTGTTTTCTCATCTCCTAGTTTTCTCTATCAAACAGAAAGTATTATTTTGGTTAAAAGTTACATTCATGTAGGTGATTATGACTATACTAGGAACCACAGTGAGAAGAAATACAACTCCGTATACAAGGTGATGTGATGACATTTTCTTTTTCAAGGAAAAAAGAGAGTAGTAATAGTGTCGGACTAAACTGTCAGTCTGTTTCATATGAAAGAACATACTGAAAGACAAAGCTTTAGAAATATTTAGAAACTTCCGGAGACTTCACAAACTTTAGAAAGTTTCAGAAAAGGAGACTCTATGGCTCTTAGTTTGTATTTGCTGAGTCTGAAAAAATGCTATAAAAGATATTAAAAATTCAGCAAAATCCTTTCCACATTAAGGGCTCATTTGTAAGATAATTTTTCAGGGGAACTCATAAACCTGAAATGTCAAATAATATAATCATGTAAAACTAGAATTTGACTTTCTCTTTGTTAAAAGAATAAATTGGTTTTTCAAGCTTTAATGAGGGATAGTAAAAGGTTATTTTTATTTTTTAACTTTCTATGTAATCAGGTCAGAGAGCAGAGATTTCATATTTCACCAGAATAACCTTCACTGCTTTTTTGTTGACTTTCTCATGGTTAATTGAAAACAAACAGTTCCTTACCTACATAAGAGCTAAAATTCTGTACAATTGTGTTTTCTTCTTCTGTGTTAATTTTAAAATTTACTGAACTATAATATCGTTACTCTGGCATTTGTAAATTTGACCTAATGAAGTAACAAAATCCACTCTGACAACTCTTTATAGTTTGCCTCTCCAGGGTTGGATTGAAGGAAAACGAAACTTTAGGATACCTTTCACACCTCAAACCATTTTTCAGATTTACCACAGCAGTCACAGGAAAAAATCACAATGATTTGCCATAAAAAGAGTGATGCTAGGAATATTAGAATTCTTTCTCATGTTTCTTAATTAGCTTCAAACTATTGTATAAACTGCGTAGGAAAATTTTAAAATAAAAGACACACTCAGACTTCCCTAGGTTAAGTTTCTACACTCCATAGGAAAGCCTTGGAGACTTGTAGTGATTTGTTAAACTCTTGTTATCCATAGAAATGTCCTCACCCCCAGGAGATCTATTGATCAAACTAGTATGAAATAGTTATATATTGTACCCACATAGAAATTTTACTCTCTTCAATTACCCTGTTACTGACAACAGTAATAAATTAACTATATTTCAGTCTCATTATAAAATATATAAAATACATCTGCTTTCATCTGATGTTTGCCTCAAGGATCTGCTAAAAGCTATTGGCTAGAATTGTGTCTCAAGGCTTATGAAAAGGATTATACTAGCTACTATGAATTATTGATGATTCAAAAAAATAGACTCTTGGGTAAAAGCTTACAAGCTGACAACCCTTAAATAATTTTCAGACAAAAATGAGTGGATTGAATAAAAGTTTTCTGGATTCTTTTTAGTCTATAGCAGATCAAAACCATGAATGCATAGTGTTGATTCAAAATACAGGATAAAAAAATTTAATTGCATATGGCTAAATAAATGGATATGAAAAGTTTTATTGTATGTATTTATTTTGAATAGCGTCAATTTTGTATTTTTTATGAACAGCTTTATGGAAGATATAGTTCACATATAATAAACTATGTATGTTTAAGTTGCACAATTTAATAAGTTTTGACATATACACCCTGTATAAGTATGTCATCACAATCAAGATTATGAACACATCCACAACCTCCACAAGTTTCCCTGTAGACCTTTTTAATTCCCCCTCTGGCCCACCTCTAACGTGCCCCTGTCCCTAGGCGACCACCGATCAGCTTTTTGTCAAAAAAATTAAGTTGTATTTTCTAGAATTTCATAAAATTAAAATCAAACTTTATGTACTCTTTTTTCATATGGCTTCTTTCACTTAGCATAATTTTTTGAGATCCATCCATGCTATTATGTGTATCAATAATGAGTTTCTTATTATTGCTGAGTAGCATTCTATTTCAGGGTTATACTACATTTTGTTTCTCCATTCAGCTATTGATAGACATTTGGATTGTTTACAATGTTTGGCTATTACAAATAAAGCTAGTACGAACATTTATGTGCTAGTCATTGTATGAACCTATGCCTTTATTATCTTGGGCGAATACCTATGGGTGGGATGACTGGATCATATAGCAGGTGTATACTGAATTTTTTAAGAAACTTCAAAAACATTTTTTGAAGTGGTCATGCCATTTTATATTCCCACCAGCTGTGTAGGAGAGGTACAGTTTTTCTATAACCTTGACAAAACATGGCATTGTCAATCATTTCGATTATAGATACTTCAGTAGGTATTTACTGGGATCTCATTGTGGTTTTAATTTGCATTTCCCTAATGAATTATTAGCAATTGGGGCAAGTTTTTATGTACTTACTTGCTATCCCTATGTCTTTTTTGAATTGTTTATTCAAATCTTTTGTCCATTTTTTATTTGAATTTTTTCTTATTATTGGGTCTTAAAATTCCTACACATATTATGGATACAAGTTATTCATTAGATATATGCTTTAGAAATACTTTCTTCAAATCTGGAGCTTGTCTTGTCATTCTCTTAACATTGATTTCAAAAATAAAGTGTTTCATTTAAAAGTTAAATTTATTGTTTTTATCTTTTACACATTATGCAACTAGTATCATATATAAAAAATTTTTGTCTAACCCAAAGTCACATAAATTTTCTCCTGTTTTCTTTTAGACGCTTTAAGGTTTTACATTCAGGTCTGTGATTAATTTTGAACAAATTTTATGTTGTGCGTGACGAATCAAATATTATTTTTTGCACATGGATATTGAATTGTTCTAGCACCATATATTAAAGACTGACCTTTTCCATTGAACTGTCTTTGCATTTTTATATATAATATTTTGTCCATATATTTTTAACAAATATGGGCTCTATTTCTGAACTGTCTATTCTGTTATGCTGACATCTGCCTTCATGCCAAATAACTATAATGTCATGATTATCTTATAATGAATATTGAATCAGGTATTGTATGTCCTTCCACTTTATCTTTTCAAAGTTGTGGTTATTCTTGGTTCCTTGCCTTCCCATATGAAGTTTAGAATGAGCTAGTCAGTTTGTACAAAAACCAAACCAAACCAAAACAAAAAAGTTCCCAGGATTTAGAATGGGACTTCGTTGAGTCTGTGGATCCTTTTGGGAAGAACTGAGCCTTTAACTATATTGAGCCTTCAAACGCAAAACAACCACTAATACCCCCATTTATTTAAGTCTTCTTTAATGTCCCCCAGTGATGTTTGATAGTACAGGACATGGATGTGTAGAGTGTACAGGACACGCTCGTCTTTTGTCAGATTTATCCCAATTTTATATTGTTCAATGCTTTGAAATTGTTGTTTTTAAAAATTTCTGCTTTCAGTAGTTCACTGCTAGAAATGCAATGCATAAAATGGAGAAATACAATTGCTTATTTTAGTGTCCTGCATTTTAACCTTACTTTTTAGATTTGGTAGCTTTCCTATAGATTCCATTAGATTTTCTACATAAGTGATTCTTCATCTGTGAAAAATGCAGTTTAACTTCTTCCTTTCAAATCTAGATGCCTTTTATTTCTGTCGCACTTTATTATATTTGTTCCAAAATAATGTCGAGTAAAAGTGGCGAGAGTAGACTTTGTTTGCTTCATGATCTCAAGGGTAAAATATTCATTCTTTCACTGTTAAATATAATATTAGCTGCAGGTTTTCCACAAACCTCTTTTTACCACGTTTAGGATATTGTATTTACTTAAACAGTTCTATCAGTCTTATACATAAGTCATATCTGACATTGATGGGTAGCATATGGGCATGGAACATCCACCTCTTAACTTGTTTGTTTCCTAGTTTACTGACAGTTTTTTATGAGTCTTTATCATTTGGACTTAATCCAGTGGTTTTCTTTATCTGTTAAACAATCATATTTTTTCCCTCTTTTTTAAACTTTATTGGTGAATTACATTGCTTATACAAAATGTTAACCAACTTGGCCGGGCGCGGTGGCTCACGCCTGTATTCCCAGGATTTTGGGAGGCTGAGGCAGGCGGATCACGAGGTCAGGAGATCGAGACCATCCTGGCTAACACGGGGAAATCGCATCTCTACTAAAAATACAAAAAAAATTAGCCGAGCATGGTGGCGGGCGCCTGTAATCCCAGCTACTCAGGAGGCTGAGGCAGGAGAATGGCGTGAACCCGGGAGGCAGAGCTTACAGTGAGCCAAATCACACCACTGCACTCCCAGCCTGGGCCACAGAGGGAGACTACGCCTCAAAAAAAAAAAAAAAAAAAAAAAGAATATATATACACACACACACACACACACACACACACACACACACACACTAATTCGAGTTCTTAGGATCAGCCTTACTTGGTTATGATATTTTGTCCTTCTTATTCAATTGGTATTTGAGTTGAAGTTTGTTTACAATTTAGCGTAAGTATGGGGGATATTGACCTGCAGATTTATGTTTCTATAATGCCTTTGTCTGGTTTTGCATTGCAATAATTTTGGCCTCATAAAATGAGTTAGAAAGAAAATTTTCCATTTTACGGACGATGTTTTGCAGAATAGTTATTACGTCTTCCTTAAGTAGTTTATAGAATTCATTTAGGACAGTTTCAATTATAAACTCAATTTCCTTAATAGATATAGAGTCATTCAAGTTATATATTTCTTCTGGAAAGGGATTTGTTAATTTTATCATTCATGAAATTTGTTCATTTCATGTTTTCAGATTTATTGTTATAAAATTATTAATAATTTGCCTCTGTTATCATTTTTTATTCACCGTTATTTGCAAAAAACAAAGCACATTTCAAGAGCTGAAATAAGAAACTTGCTATTTATATGTTAAAATGACCAACAAGCATGCTTAAAGGAAAAAAATATTTTTAGAAATTCAATTTAAAAATGTTTCCCTCTGATAGCAGTACAGTAAATCCTCACTTAACATCATGGATAGGCTCTTAGCAACTGCAACTATAAGTGAAACAATGTATAGTTAAACCATTTTTTTGTTCTCATCAACAACAAAATGAGATTGAAAGAAGCAGCATTATTTGACAACCTATTATAGGTCATTTTGCTTAAAGTCAGTTTCCAAGAACCTACTGACGATGTTAAGTAAGGATTTACTGTACTTATTTATTTATTTTTTTTCAGGAATTTTTTTATTATACTTTATATTCTAGGGTACATGTGCACAACGTGCATGTTTGTTACATATGTATACATGTGCCATGTAGGTGTGCTGCACCCATTAACTCATCATTTACATTAGGTATATCTCCTAATGCTATCCCTCCCCCCTCCCCTTACCCCATAACAGGCCCTGGTGTGTAATGTTCCCCTTCCTGTGTCCAAGTGTTCTCACTGTTCAATTCCCACCTATGAGTGAGAACATGCGGTGTTTGGTTTTCTGTTCTTGCGATAGTCTGCTGAGAAAGACGGTTTCCAGCTGCATCCATGTCCCTACAAAGGACACGAACTCATTCTTTTTTATGGCTGCATAAGGATGTGGAGAAATAGGAACACTTTTACACTGTTGGTGGGACTGCAAACTAGTTCAACCATTGTGGAAGACTGTGGTGATTCCTCAAGGATCTAGAACTAGAAATACCATTTGACCCAGCAATCCCATTAGTGGGTATATACCCAAAGGATTATAAATCATGCTGCTGTAAAGACACATGCACACATATGTTTATTGCGGTACTATTCAAAATAGCAAAGACTTGGAACCAACCCAAATGTCGATCAATGACAGACTGGATTAAGAAACTGTGGCCATCAGAGAATGCAAATCAAAACCACAATGAGATACCATCTCATACCAGTTAGAATGGCAATTATTAAAAAGTCAGAAAACAACAGGTACTGTACTTATTTCTTAACACAGTTATATATGCATGCACATGTAATATGTAATTCTTATATATTCAATACTTGTTATATAAGAAATTAAAAGAATGAAGTTATGTAAAAAATTAAATGCTAGGTCTATTCTCAGCCAACATCCCCTTCAATTGCACTCCACAACCATATGTCCCAATATTGGGAACATCTTGCCATGTGGAAGATAAATCTAGCATTTAAAAATACCCAATTTTATAAAGCATGGCCCCTACATACCACACAGCTTCTTCCTTTGGTGCTCAACTGATGAATCAGTAATTGATTCTCCTCTAAGTTGCAGTTGCAATTATAATCCAGTTGCAGTTATAACCCAGTTGCAGTTACAATCTAGTGACAATTTCTAAGAACTTATCCATGATGCTAGTGAGGACTTACTGTACTCCTAGAGTCACCTATCCCTCTCGAGGATTCTTTTGACAGTCCTGTTGGAGAATCAATTACTGATTCATTAGTTGAGTGGTGACTCAGACTGGTCACCTTTATTTTTCTGAGATCCTATGGACATCACTGACAAGGTTCCTATACAAGCTTCTTTCCAAGTATTACCCAAATGTCCCCCATGCTCCCACAGAGCCACTCAAAGACAATTGTTTAGTCTCTTCAGACTGTGTTTTTGCCTTTAAGTATACCTTATAATTGTTCTGTTGAAAGGTGGACAGGATGTACTGGGTAAAACGAGCTATAGGGAATAGGCCTTTAGTGATGTAGTGATAAGATGTGGGTAGGCAAGCATTCTATATCCCTATGATTAGGTCTCAGTCTTTTGGTGAGTCTGCACCCCTGGACTGTGAATTTTGCAGGTGTTTCTCAGCATTCCCCCTCTTTGTTAGGTAGAATAGAGTGGCTGGAAGGGGCTGATTTTGCGAGTTTTCCTTTCCCCAGGTAAATTAGGCTCTGATATAGCCCCGGTAGGTTAGGCTCTGGTAAAATAGTTTATCTTAGGGCAGGTCTTGTTAAGAACAGAATCCTTTGATATATTTCAGAATTATTTCTTTCTTTTTTGAATGTTTTGCTGTTTTTTGTTTTGTTTTGTTTTGTTTTGTTTCCTGCTCCACTGGAAGTATTAGGGGATATTTTCTGATATTCACTTTCAGACCTAGTAGAGCTCCTGGGGACAGAATTCACAAAATTATGGGGATGACTGAGCACTTATTTCAGCTCTCAGTACAACTGGTCTCCCTGGACATTTTAAATCACAGAGTTGTTCACGCTGAGCCTCCAGCAATTTGTCAATTAAAGTTTGGGTCTTCCTACTCCAGCACTGACTCCCTCAGAGTCTTGTGCTTGTGGGTTTCTGCTCACATAACTTGAGACTGCCTGTATCAGCCTGTTTCTTTCCAATATGGGAGGCAATGGTTTGTCGTGTGACCTCAAATCTCTGACAAATCTAAGCAGAGTTATTGATTTTTCAGTTTGTTCAGCTTTTTACTTGTTTTGGGGATGGAATGACAACTTCCAAGCTTCTCACTTGCCAAACCAAAACCTGGAAGCCTTTATTGTAATTTTAATATCTGTATTATCTGTAGTAATGTCACCTCTCTTATTTTTGATACCGACATGTTTGGTCTTACCTCTTTTCTTCCTAATCAGACTGACTAGAATTTATCAATTTTTAAAATTTTCTTAGAGAACTAGCTTTTGTTTTTATTTTCTCTACTTTTTATGTTTCATTGATTTCTACTCTGGAATTTATTATCTCCATTTGCCCGATTACTCTGGGTTTAGTTTGCTCTTCTAAGCTTTTAAACACCACTTAGTCAAATGCTTATTCTATATTTGTGTAAGTCTGATCCAATAGCTCTATGTCCATGTTAGTGTTCTTTAGTTTTTTAACCAACTCAGAAGTAACACGAATGCAAAATAATTCCCAAGTGAAGTCCTTGTTTTCTCAATTTGGAAATATTGCCCTTCCATGAGTACAGTTAAACCTTAAACTAATTTCTTCCCAATTGAAGTGAGGGTGAAAAAAGATATTAAACATTTTTTAATAGATTTTACTATCTCTTCTGCTCTAAAAGTACTCACTAATGAAAAATTCATTCCTCTGTTGACATTTTATTATAAGTTTTTAACTGAATACTCATTTCAGCCAACCTGAATCTCTGGTTTCCTTAATATGCTTATATTAATAAACTAGAAAGTTGGAAAATAATTTCAAAAATACCCACTTAATTTCATACGACAAAGCAAAAATGGTTACATAATTCTATAGAACCAAAACCCTGAAATCATAGAACTTTTAACCATAAAAACTCAAAAAATCTATCTTTTTCTCAAAAAGTTACACAATAATGAGTAGGTTAAGACCAAACAGTGAATTCCTCTATGGTCCAAAAAGAGTATCTGTGGAGAGCAGGTACTCTAGAGCAGAGTGTCCCTGCTCCTGGGCCACAGACCAGTACCTGTCTCTGGCCTGTCAAGAACCAGGCTTCACAGGGAGGTGAGGGGCAACCAGAGAGCAAAGCTGAGCTCTGTCTCCTGTCAGATCAGCAGTGGCATTAGATTCTCATAAGAGCTCAAATCCTATTGTGAACGGCACATGCGAGAGATCTAGGTTGCATACTCCTTATGAGAATCTAATGATAAATTAATGCACTTGAATCATCCTGAAACCACCTGTGCCCCCTGCCCCATGTCCATGGAATAATTGTTTTCCACAGAACCAGTCCTTGACGCCAGAAAGGTTGGGGACCACTGTTCTAGAGAACTATTTTCTTCCACACATATTTATATTTATTTCAATATTCTTTCCAGATGATTTTGTTTCATCATACAGGCCACTAGGTTCTAAAATTATTAGCGAGTTTACAACTTATTACTTGTGTATTTCTTCTGCCTACCCACTCCTTCTTCCTTTCTCCAAGAGCTCCATAAATGTAGACTGTAGTGCTTAGTTTCCAGTGACAGCTTCCAAGAGTTATTCCCCATCCTGTATGTGCACGCCACTCTTGACATCAAGTAGTACAGCTGGTTTCTCCTTTTTTTGACTCTGGTCTGCCTTAAAACTTGCTTTGGCAAGTTGAATACACTGGAAACGATGTTTTGGGACTTTCAAGTCTAAGCCTTTAGATAGCTGAAATTTCCCATTTTCCACTTTTTGGAACCCAACTGACAACTGCAAGGAGCCCAAGTCACAGGGTAATGCCATGAGGAGAAACAAAGTGTTCCTGTTGAAAGATTCCTCTGAGCACCCAGCCAACTGCAAGCCAAGTAAGGAGCCATCTTTAAGTTTGTAACTCATTTGCTTCCCCAGATGACTTGAAGTAGAAGAACCATCCAGCAGAGTTCAGTCAACCCACAGACTTGGAAGAGATTAGAAAGTAGTTGTTGTTTTAAGTCATTTGAATGATTAGAATTATTATACGATAGCAGAAAGCTAAAGTATAGGATGACAGAATATATGGTTTTAAATTTTCTTATTATTAGGGGGGCTTGAAATAAACATTCTAAAAATTCTGCTTCCTCCCTCACAAATAAGTTAAGCAGAAAAGCTATATTGATATTTTTGAGAAGTCAAACGTAGGAGATTCTTTATGAACAGGTTAATATTTTCCATGACTATGTGTACATTGCCAGGATTGTAGGACATAACATGAAAGAAAAGATAGAAGTAAAAGGCCATAAAATTAAGATTACAACATTTGGCTGCCATGAAGGTAGTTTTGTTGCCTAGGAAAGTACATAATATATTTACACGTATATAGTAACAAAATACTTTTAGGGCTATTACTGTCTTTTCTAGTATAATTAGCACACTTATTAGTAGGATGAATCAAAAGTAATATGACAAAATTCAGAACTATTTTATTTATTTTAGTCAAGGAATAATGAGAAGGGGAAAACCCTAAAATGTTAGAATGACCTGACTTTTCACAAGAAAAATTACTTTCAAAAAATGTCTTATTCATAACTTCTTACAATAGTTACTTATAATTTGCTAAATTATTGGAAGAATATGAGAAAGAAGTGATGCTTTGCAGAACATGGAATATTTTGGAAAACACCAGGAAATAATAAAATAGCCCAACATAAACTAATTAGAACTGAAAACGTCCATCTAATCATGATATACTGTGCATGACAATATAAAATGAAATGACTTAAAATTCCATTGTGACTTTTATGAGACTGAGAGATCAATATTAAGTTAATAAGAGGTCCACAGAAATGAAACAGGGTCAAACTTGCTTTAGAATCATTTCCTTTAGACTTGCTGTATACATTGTACTTACTTTAGTAAATAATTTGCAGCCTCATATGTAAGTTATTTCTGACATAGACTAGCAGGATGTGGTCATGAAACATCCAATTCTAAAATCTTTTGGCTTATAGTTCTGGTGGAGAGGTAAGTGAAGTTTACCAAAGCCGTGAATTGTCATTAAGCTAAAGGAGATGTGAATCTGAACAAGGAAAGCAGACTCACAGTAATCACAGTGGAGTGTTTTATGGCATGGATGAGATATAAGGGAAAAAACAAACAGCCTGCCCACCCATTTGGACACTACTACATTTAGAAAATATTATCAGAGAGCTTGTGAGAAAATTTGGCAGGGCTGTGCAACGTGCCTCCAAACCACTGTTCAGCATAAATCTAAAGTATCTAAAATAAAAAAGTGTCTGTGTTTAGCTCTGCTAACCAAAACTTTGTAAATGTACATGCATTTTGACCTACATATCCTATTTCAAGGATTAAAACCAAGGATATACAGGCAAAATCTTTTCGGGATGTCTGCATAAAGATATTTATTGCAATACTTTTTGTAATAATATTTTTAAAAGACATAAAGCGGTGTCCATCAGTAAGAAGCCTTAAAAATAAATTGTAGTATATACATAAAATGGAATAAAATTAGTCATAAAAATAATGAGGTTGAGGTTGAGTTGTATGTATTTATATGGAAATATATCTAAGACCTTAATTTTAGGAGGAAAAGCAAAATCCTGGAACATAGAGTATGATCTTTTGCAGGGAGGGGGGAACGTGAAAGAATATATAAATAGATGCATATATTTGGGCACACACATTGATTTCCTAAGAGGAAACTGACTCTTAAATTTCTAATGGTAGTTACCTTTGGGAAGTAGGACTAGATGGAGTAGAGAAAGTATCACTTTCATTTTATACTTGCATATATTGGTTCAATATTTTGAACTTTAACTTCTATTAATTTTTTAATTAATAAAAGCTGATACTAACCAGGTTCGTTGTGCCCATATGAAGAAAGCAATCACTGTGATGGTTTTGCAAGAGAAAAGGGTTAGTCACAAGCAAGGAGGAGGAAGAACAACTCTCAAACCTACCTCCCTGAAGATAGGGCTTAAGAATATGTACGGGTTAGAGAAGCGGAGCCGTCTAAGGTGTGGAGAAAGGTGTTTGGCAGTAGGAAAAAGCAATCAGCGGTCTGTGGAAGCCTAATCGGGGAATTTACCTTTTAACAAAACACGTGTTCAGAAAATGGTGGCCTTAGCATGATCTGAGGATGAAGTTTCTGGCCGTCCGATATTGAAAGGTCAACTCTTGGGCATTTCTTCCGGCCCAGTTGAAAGGTCGGTGGTCTCAGCTGGATTAAACTGAAGAGGAGGTGCCGCAAGTTCCTGAGAAACAACGTAAGTGACAATCCCCATGGTGATGGTAATAATACCATATATTATTAATATATTACCATCACCATAGTATAATATTTATAACATAAATGTTATCTATAAGAAAGCCAGGGAAGGTTAAGTTACAGCAGTCAATGGTGGTGCCTTCAGCTACATGGGTAAAAAATATTTAAAAAATAAAATAAAAAGCGGGCGACCAAAAGCAAGGGCAGGTTAAGTTTGGCAGACATAATGAGATCAGCCCATGGGTTTCAAAGTTATCTGGTGGGGAATAGGGACCATATCTCTTCTTTGAATTAACTATATTTTAAAACACTGTGTTAAATTAAATATACAAATAATGCTTCACATTTTAAAAGACATTTCAAAATAACTTCCTGGCTTTAATTCAGACTTTTCCTACAAAAATACCACACATTTAACTTAAGTTGGCCTCAGATATTTGATATGACTCCTTAGAGAGAAGTTGAAGAAGTCTTCAATAAAACGTTTCTTTCATCTTTCAAAACACTTATTAAATATCTACCATGTATAAAGCACTACATAACCATTGAATGTAACATTCGACCTGGGTTTTCAAGACACAAATGCATTTTCTAAGAGGTAAATGTGAGAAAGATCATTTTAGACAAAATAATGTCCATGAAAGGACATTCTAGGTTCAAGAAGCAGTGCATTCAGTATAATTATACAAGGTGCAGTCATGAGTGAGGAAACCAAGAAGGTAACTTAAGGTCACACCTTCAAGTGTCAGTAATACAATTTTAAAAATGTTTAGATATCTTCATTTGGTTACTGATTCATTAATTCAATAAATACGTATTGTGCGCTTATTCTCAAGTTTTGGTTTCAGAAAAAAAAAAAAACAAACAGATTTTGAGACAGCAATGTATGAAAGTAGTTCATTTAGGACATGATTTCAGGTCACATTGCAAAGGAATAAGGAGATGTGAAAGAGAAGAAGGGAGAGCCAATAAATCCTGTGGCAATCTTTGGTAACAGTCAAAACAACTAGGGTTCAATTTTCCTCAAGAACCCTCAGACAGATGGTGTGGAAAACACTTCAGAATTGTTTCACCAGGGATCTAGAATGCTCTGAAACTTAATTAAATATTTGTGTATCATTTGTAAAAGAATATATAAATGGATATAGTGAATTATAAGCAATAAGTAAATGCATGGAAATGATCAGTGAGAGACAGAAGAATTTAAAATAAGAGAACCAAAAATAAAATCTCATGGAATCCTAAAATTTAATGTGTATACTGAGAAGATAATGTCAGAGAAAAAAAGATGAAGATAATCCTAAACCTAACGAACATGGCAAAAGTAATGTTATGGAAATCTGGAGAAACATCAAGGAGAATGTGATCAATAACAATCAACATTAATGTACTAAATATCTGTTAAATGGCCACTAGGTGTTAGACGTTGTTAGAGCAAATAAGGATAGATTAAAAACAAGTCATGCTTGCCTCCTTGTAGGTTTTTCTGGAAGGATGCACCCAGAAACACAGATCTATCAAGGAATATAGATCTTTAAGTGGAACACCTCAGGAGACCAAACAGAATCCAGACGATGTAGGGAAAGTTAATGCCCAATAAGGAGCCAATAGACTGAAGAAAATGAAGGGATCACAGTGCTGAATGTCTTATGAGATCAAACAGCAGCTGGATATTGAGTGTCGAGACAGTTGGAAGATTGCAAGCAGTAGCCAAATTTATCCCCTCATATATAGTCTTGAAATATGTGAGGCAAAAACGTAACAGAACCAAAAAAGTTATAAATGTACATGACCAAAAGCATAATTTTCAGGTGTAGTGCAAAATGAAAATGTGGGACACCTACTTTAAAAATTTCCTAAGAATTTCAAGATGGCTATTGCAGAATATTAAAGCAATCATGGGTCCTGCTAAGTATGGGGCCCTGTGTGACTGTACAAATTGTATGCTTATGAAGATGGTCATGTGGTTATTTACATAGTCTTGATATATATAAAGCAAAAATTTTGACAGAACTAAATGGAAGAATTGACAATTCAAGTCTCACAGATATTAAAATGTAGCTCTCAAAGTCATTGACCCAGCACATGATTCTAAAGAACGTGGAAAATTTCAAAAGATTTGTCTAAGGATATTTATATAAAACCTACACTCAACAATAATAGAATACACATTCCTCTCAAGCAAATATTATGCATTATAAAACTTGGCCATATTTTCAGAAATCCAAATCCTAAACGTGTGTTATCATATCAATCATATTCTCTGACTAAAATGCAATTGACTTAAACCTAAATAATGAAGCTATTACTTGAAAACCATAAATTTATAAGTGTAGAAACTCATTTAATAACTCCTGGAATAGTAAAACAATTCATAACTGAATAAACATAATTACAACTAACTGATTATTAAGACACTTCATATGCAATATTATAAAAAGTAGGAATTTTATAGCCTTACAGGAAAAATGTAGTCATATGAGCTTATATTACGGAAGAAGAAAGGCTGTAAATCAATGAGACAAGCATCCCAATTAAGATATAAGAAAATAACATAATAAAACCAAAGAAAATAGTTTAAAACTAAATTAAATATAAAAAAATAATATAAAAGAAAAGACTAACAGAACTGAAAGTCAGCACTTGGGAAAAAAAATGAATAAAGTAGGAAAATTTCAGAAGATTAACCAAAAATAAGAGAGTAGGTAAAACATAAAGAAAAGTCAAAGAAGAGGACATGGAGATACAACAAAATAAAGACACATTAAAACTGATAAAATGTTATAAATATTTTACCTTTATAAGTTAAAGCCCTATATAAATTGAATAATTACTTAGAAAAAGATATTTTAAAGAATTATTTATTGTCCTAAACCCATTCAAGGAATTGAATTGATATTTCATAATCTAGGTCTACTGGTCCCATTTTTAACACTTGTTAAATAGAAAAATAACCAGGCGATCTTGATTATTAAGACAGTTTTAAAAATCCTACATAAAGTTAGCAAATAAAATCTAGCAATGTAAAAATTATTGATATAGCATGATATATTAGGATTATTTAAAGCACACAAAAATGGTTTTGATTTAATAAATAAATCTGACTGTTGGTTCTGGCCAAGATGGAAGAGGCCCATTCCTCTCAGGTCTTCATTCTCACAACTAAAATATTTTGGAAATAAATGGGATCCAACTTTTATAATGCAATGCACAAAATGCCCAGGATACAATGGCAGGTCAATTATTGCACTAAGAACCAGGAAAATAACTGGTGTGAGAAAAGAAAATCAATAGATACCAACAATGAGATAATTCAGATGTTGGAATTATCTGACAAAGATTTTATACCAGCCATCATAAAAATTTTCCAACAAGCAATTTAAAATATACTGAAAGAAATGAAAAATAATAGAAGGGCTCAGCAAAAAATAGAATTTATTTAAAGAATAAGACAAATTTACAGAACTGAAAACTATAACTAAATTTTTAAAAATACATTAACAGATGGACATAATAGCAGCAAAAATATGACAGATAAAAGAATCAGTGAACTTAAAGATAGAATGACAGAGATTATCTAAACTTAATAACAGAGAAATAGAGTAAAAAATGAACAAATTCTCAGTTACCTGTGGGACAATAACAAAAGATCTAACATGCCTATCATTGAAGTACAGAAGGAAAGGAGAAAGAGTTTGGGACTGGAAAAAATATTTGAATAAATAATGACTAAAAATTTTCCAGATTTAATGAAAAGTATAAACCTGTAGATTCAGATGCTAAGTAAAATCCATAAAGCAGAAATACAAAGACTCTGTGTCGAGACACATCATATTTAAAGTTTTGAACACTAAAGACAGGAAATATCTTCAAATATGTTAGAAAGAAACAATTTACCAATTTCCATGGGGCATTAGTTCCAGGACCCATGGATGCTCAAGCCCCTTATAAAAATGGCATGGTATTATATATAACCCACGCACATCCTCTCATATATTTTAAATCATCTCTAGATTGCTTATAATATCTAATACAATGTAAATACTGTGAAAATTGCTGTCATACTGTTATTTTTAAATTTGTATTATTGTATTATTTTTATTTTTATTGATTTTTCTTCAAATATTTTTAATCTGCAGTTGGTTGAATCCCTAGGTATGGAACCCGCGGATACAGAGGGACCATATTAGTACTTACAAGAGGACTCCAGTTTGAATGACAGTAGATTGCTCATCTGAAATACAGACCCCAAAGCAGCACAAGGTATTTCAAGTGCTGAAAGAAGACGAAAAAATAAAACTACCAAATGCAGAGTCTATACCTAGTGAAACTATCTTTCCAGAATGAAGAGAAAATTAAATATATTCTCAGATAAAGATAAGCTAAGAGAATTTGTCCGTAATAAAATATATCATTAAAGTAAGGCAAAAGGAAATTCTCCAAGAAAAGAATAATAGAAATGAAACTTCAGAAAAGAAAAAAACAAAACAATTAGTAAAACTGGGATAAATATATTAAATGATTCTCATGAATTTCTTAAATAACATTTGATTGTTGAAGCAAAAATTATTCTCTGATGTAACATGTATGTATATAGAGGAATGCTTGAGACAATTATATTTTAAAAGTGGAGCGGATAAAGAGACCTAAATGGAAGTAAACTTTTCATACTTCACATGAGGTGGTAAAATATTGAGTTTAGTAAATTGCGATAAGTTTCATTTGTAAATTATAATACTTAGAGCAACCACTAATAAAACCATACAAAATCCTATGCCCCAAATCACAGTTAATTAAATCAAAATCCAATTTTAAAAATAATTAAACAACCACATGAGGTAAGAAAAGGGAAACAGGAGAAACAGAAAACCAATAATAACAGGGCCTTACTATTAGACCCCATTTAATATTATTAATTAAATAATAATATTTAAGCCCTAATATGCTAAAAATTACTTTGAATACAGTGGTCTCAACACGTCAATGAAAAATCAGAAACTG